>NW_027271262.1:0-315000 GCF_040938485.1 Diadema antillarum | reverse complement strand
TCTTGCAGGCACATCTGGAAATATTAGTGCTATCCCTGAAAAAAAAATATAGAAAAAGTTACGCTGATAGATGAGACTATCTCATTATTATCCTCACAATTATATATTAGGTAGAAAGTACGAATCCATATATTGTCCCTTTTTTTTCAAAGATTCCCTGCATGTATTAATAAATGTACTCCTCGGTCTTGTTTCATTGTCATTTTCGATTCAATTCAAAAATATATTTTCTTTTTTTTTTCAAAAGAGCATAAATGAACAGGATATGCAAAGGACGTGACGATACTGTGAATCAATTGTGAATCAAACTGGGAATTGATAAAATAATACAAAATGGAACGATAATTGATGACTCCCGTGGTATTGCTGAAGCATTCAACACGTATTTTGTAAATATTGGGTCAAATTTGGCCAGAAATATTCCTTTAACGGAAAAAACATTTCATTCATTTCTTGTGAATCCCAATCCTAGTTCTATATTTTTCACGCCCGTAGATGCATTGGATGTCATTGATATTGTAAATAATTTTAAAGCTAAACAAAGCTCAGGCTATGATGGTATTTCAATGTTTCTTCTTAAACAAATCATTTATGAAGTAGCCGCACCTTTGACCCATGTATTCAATTTGTCTTTAATGACTGGTGTTTTTCCTAGTAAAATGAAAGTTGCCAAGATTATTCCTGTTTTTAAGAAAGGCAGACAGGACGACCTGGGCAATTATAGACCTATATCTCTTTTATCATCATTCTCCAAAGTACTTGAAAAAGTTGTCTACTCCCGAACTATCAAGTTTTTAAATGACCATGATATCCTAGTAGACACTCAATTTGGTTTTCGCAAAAAACATTCGACTACTCACGCTGTTTTGTTGTTAATAGATAAAGTTGTTCAAGCTATCGAAGCTAAATCTCACACTGTTGGAGTTTTTCTGGACCACTCCAAGGCGTTCGACACAATTGATCATGAAATATTACTGTACAAACTGTCTCATTACGGGATTCGTGGCAGCGCCTTGGAGTGGTTCAGAGATTACCTCACAAATCGATCACAATTTGTACACATTAATGATTCTGATTCAAGCACAGCAAATATAACGTGTGGTGTTCCACAAGGCTCCCTTTTGGGACCACTTCTTTTTATTGTGTACATAAATGATTTGCCCAGGTCGTCAGCACTCCTTTCTTTCCTCTTGTTTGCGGACGATTCAAGTCTTTTTTTGACGCACAAAAATCCTACTGAGTTACTTGATATGCTTAACTCTGAGTTGAATCACGTCAATGATTGGATTCAAAGTAACAAACTTTCTCTAAATCTAAACAAAACTAATTTTATGGTGTTTAGTAATACAATCACTTGTTTACCTGGCTCAATTTCAATCACAGGAGTAAACTTACAACAGACAAATTCAGTTAAATTTCTTGGTCTTTTAATTGATTGTAAATTATCTTGGCAGGAACAAACAAATCATTTATGTAAGTTATTATCAAGAAATTTGGGTGTTATACAGAAGCTTAAGCATGTTTTCCCCACATATATATTACGTACCTTATATTCGACTTTGTTATTGCCGTATCTTCATTATAGCATACTGGCCTGGGGGAATTGTTCCAAAATACGCCTGGAGTCTATCTTTAGAATACAAAAGCGAGCTGTAAGAATTATCAATTGTACCAATTATTTAGCACCGACAAGCCCTCTGTTCAAAAGTAATAACCTCTTAAAGATTTTTGATATATATTCTTACTCCCTTGGGATATTTATGTACCAGTTAACTAAAGACGAATTACCTTATGCTTTCACTCCCATGTTTGTAAAAAATAAAGTTATACATTCCTACCCTACAAGACAGGAAAATTCATTTCACTTTTCTCCCGTGAGAACTGCATTTGCTCTTAAAACAATAGTACATACAGGTCCAACATTCTGGAATAGCCTTGACTCCGACATTATTGAATCGTTGTCATTGAACTGTTTTAAACGTAAACTAAAAAAATCCCTTGTGCGGGCTTATATCTAATAATACAACATGCAATTTTATTTGAACTCCCTCTTCTTTATCAGATTCGTTGTTTATCATATGTATTCCATGGTATTCCATGGTTGCCTTTTGTTTTTTTTTTACTGAGTCATTTATGTCAAGGCTATTCCTGAATTAATGAATCATTATGTATCATGTGCGTTTTTGCGCATTCTTACAGTTACGTAACTGTGTTGCTCGGGTGACAAGGAGTCTTGTTAACGCGTTACAGGTGGCTACTTTGTATTTTGCTATGCTTTCGTATATTCTATTCCTTTCCTTTGCTCTTTTTGCTCTCTTTTCTTTTACGTCCCTTTCCTTCCTTTCATAGTTTTCGTTTCTAGGTTGTTTAAGAAGACCAACACTTTCATATATACAGGGACCTATACATTACAAGCTTTGCTTTTTAGTAGGTCCCCACATTTCATGTTTGTTAAATTGTCTTCTCTTGTATTTTTTGTAATTTACGACGCTATGTTCAATCTTATGTTCAATCGATCGTATCATGTTTGATGTTTTGAAATGTGGAACAATAAAATCAAATCAAATCAAATTGTCAAATATCATTATTTCAAGACAAATATGTTTGTTACAACAATGAAAAGTAAGTTTAAGACATGTTCAGAGAAAAGAAGAGGGACCCACTTATTGGCTGTGCTTGCAATGTGCAAGTCCCTCAAAGACAATCCAAATTAATGGATGAGGACTAAATCTACATGTAGATATAGATAAGTAGATATCTCAGTACTCAAGAGAACGGATTCACTGGGACAGAACACGCGATACAGTATGATAACGTTATTATGACATAAACAGTGTCAGGACAATACAAGGACACGAGAAAGAGATAGATGACAACCTTAAAGACAATCGTTTACTTTTTTCACTTGTGGAACTTCACTATACCAAGAATCACACAGTACAACCCACTGTAATGTGCCATAATCCCCTTGTCGTGGTACATTTTACATCTCCTTGTGAGAAAAACTCAGGGGTAAACTACTACGCTTTAAGAAAGCATGACACTTATGTTTTTTCTTTTACTCCTTTACATCACTATAACGTCATCCCACAAATATTTCCTTGACTTGCTTTATCCCGGGGTGTGATATCACAAAAGGAATATCTTTTTTTTTGTTCCGAACCGAGTACACATGTATTTCTTTCATATTCATAACACGTCATCAGATCGAATTGTACGCGTGATGCTGCAACTCTATTGACCATTTGTACGAGGTTACATACGGTGAAGAGGAGTACAGGGGAGATGCCTTGGAGTGTAATCAAGGAAGGTATGCCAAATACATATGTACAGAGTTTTCGGAGTGTTAAGGTTTCGTCACCCCTAGATTGCTGCTTTGCGGCAACTAGAAGGAAGCCCCGTTCACCTCAAAATTCGAAGTTTATTGTAAGAAATGAAGCAAAGTCAAACTAAGGGAATATAAAGCACCGCTTCGTGGAATTTGGACGAGAAATTATATAAAAAAATAGAAATAAAGCAGAATTCATATTTCTAGTGCGTGCACGAAATAATGGCATCTTTTACATTCTCAAATGCAAAGGACGTGGAGTTCATGTTGTTTTCGCCTCACGATACTCACCAGGCCTGCGAGCTATGGACGTATTTCAACAATCGGTTATCCTCAACAATGAAGCATGTATATTATGTCCGTATATTGATTCACTTTGACAAGTTTGACGGTTGTGTCACAACCTGCTTTTTTTTTAGATGTCATCATTGCTAGATCCACTCTACGAAGAATGAAATTTAATTTAATGGAGGAAATTTAGTTACAATTTGCAGAAAAAAATCATATATACATATATCTATAATTATAGTGATATATATTTATGAAACTGATGTTCCTGCCTTATGAAAAGGGGTAAAATCATATGCTTCAATATTTTGTCCGACTTAAATGATTTCTATTAAGTGTATGTTTTGATGTTTGTCTTTTTTGTAATCGAAGTCATCTTAAGAGTGGAATGGATTTCCAACACCGAATCCTAGCTGTCACACCAGAACTTTTACCTGCACGTACCATGATTGTACATTTTTTTCTCTTTGTCCTGTTTCTTTCTCTTTCCACGAATTGTTGCTTTACCTTTTTGTTTCACTGACGTCATCGATCCTGTCCACAGACTATCGACCTGGTGTGATCAACCGCTAACTTGATTTTCATCGTTCTGTATTTACACGTTAAACGGCAGCCTGCCTCGTGTGCGAAACGCTGTCTTCTTCATCCGGTCTCTTCTATGTCTATACACTTTGCCAGGTCTTAATCGAATTCGTATGAAAGAAGCTTCAGGACGTAATTCAATAAATCTCTTTGCGTGGTGCTAATTGGCGAGACCCACGCATATCACAACAATTGAAACTTGATGTTTGCATGAAGGCCGAACTTTTGCGTCGAATGAATATGAAATATAAAGAATAAAGATAAGTCTTCGGCTTGGCGTGTTCTTTTTGTATGAGAGGAGATTAGCCATACTGGATATTCTGTGCAGAGACATCGTCGAGTAAACTGAATTGTCTGTGTCTTATCTTGACTTTGAAATATTCATCTGTGATTGACAGAGAGAATTTAAAACGCGTCGAATTTTATCATCAGTGTTTTGACAGGCAATCGAAAACAAATTGATGCATTCAGTGCGCAGAAGGGGAAGCTACGGTGTTGTTTAAGTCGGCTTTATAGAAACCAAAAACATTAATTTCACTAAATCATAATGTAGTAATGTTGAAGTTCTGCCGGTTCTTGCGAGAAAGCTATTATGGCCACAATAACTCGTGTTAATTTGACAAAGCAACGGATTTCTTGCTTCATCATTTTCCCATTGGTGTTTGAAAGTTAAGATGTTTTGAATGTGTATTCTTGTTTGGTCAGTAATGCAGCACATAATACCCCCTCCTTTCCTTTACTAAACAGGTCACCTAAAAAAACTTCTAGAACTGTCGGTGTGGAGGTCATAATCTTCTTTAATTCATGTAAAAAAAGGAAATGATCGTTTTCCACTCCTTGGCAAAAAAAAAAAAAAAAAAAAAAAAAAAAAAAAAAATATATATATATATATATATATATATATATATATATATATATAATAGAACCGTAAACTTAAACATTTAATTTCGTGTATGCCTTTCAGTTTGTATGTTTGTTTTTCTGTTAGGGTCAAATTGAAAATGAAGCGTAAGAATGTCGTACATCTCAACCGTCAGCCTATTGCCAACAGCGCTACAAAAATATCAAGTCGATGGCATGATAAAAATCCGATTTCAAACCAAAAATTGTGATGACAGGTATCAATCACCTAATATGAGGGTAACAAATAATAATAACTCTGATTACTTTAACTGACGACGTTTTAAACGAAGTAGTTTCTAACCTTAGAGACCCCTATAAGTTCTATCTAATCTCGAGTATAAAATGTTGTGGACTTTGCGTGAATGGTTTGCACGAGCTCGCACGTGAGTCGGTTTGCACAGCCTTTCGATAGAGGGCGATGTATGCAGAGAACGTTACCGTGCGAGCAGTGGTCGCAGAAGGCAGTGCCTAGCGTAGTCAGACACGATGCTTTTGTTTTTGTATTTCGTCAAAGTTTCTTACATAGGCGATAAGGCGTATTAGGTTTTCTTGGGATAAAAGCTACGTGAGTTATTTTTCCTTTCTTTTCTTTTGTTCTTTGTATGTTTACGAATCATACGTGTGCTCAAGTATACAGTCTGGTTTTCTTTTTTTGGTTATTTTAACAAGAAGAGAAAAAGAGAGATAAGGGAGAGACAGACAGACAGATAGACACACGAACTGAGATAAAAGAAGAAGGAATGATCGAAAGGGGAGAAATGGAAGGAAAGAGAAGAGGAAGGAGAGTAGAGAAATGATGGCAAAGGCATTAAAAGAAGAAAAAGAAAAAGAGAGAAAGTTATAAAAGAGCGGGAAAACGGAGAGGGACCTGAAAGGGGGGGGGGGGGGTGTAGAGGACAAGCGAGGGAGGAGAAAAAGAGCTCCAGGAGATAGGCGTGAATCCTTCGGGGAGAACCGGGGTAGGCGGTATTGACAGGCAGCCCTAGGCTTGATCGATCCACTGGGCTCGAGTTTGATTAATTCCACTGCCACATGACGTTCCGTGTTTAACTCCCATCTCGTTCGACGACAAGAATTGGGAAAAAGGGTTTGTTCCTGAATATGGCTAACTCTACACACTTGCATAAGCACATGCACACACGCACACAAACACACGTACATGTATACACATACAATACACACATTCGCATTCACCATATCACTCACCCCCCCCCCCCCCACTCTCTCTCTCTCTCTCACACACACAGCCTTCACTTGCCTTCTCCAAGTTTATTGCCCTGTGGTTAATTTTGTAAGTTATTGGGAGTGGGACATACAAAAAAAAAAAAACAAAAAAAAAAAAAAAAAACACACACACACACACAATGGACATAGATTATGATATCCAGCCGGAAGTCAATACAGTGTACACATGACAAGCGAAAAGATGATGAGAACTGCAGCAAAAAAAAAAAAAAAAAAAATCGTTGATGCAGTTCAAGATATTTGACGAAAAGCAACGATTGAGAAGAGGGAGATAAGATTGTCGTGAGACATCAAGAGTAATATCAGTGACAGGGAACAACGATACAGAAAACAAAACACAAACACGCAAACACAAACAAATATGATTATCTCCGACAATATAACGCCGAACGGGGTGAAAGGTAGATAACCGGTCGTCCCCTCGGAAGATGAGTTGGAGAGCCTCGAAAATGGATGGGAAGAAAGTTACGACTTCCTGGATTATCCTTAGGGAAGCGGTGAGGTGTGGCCCTCGAGAATAAAGGAGAGAGCAAGAGCGTCCCTGCCTGCTGTTGTTCGATTCGAACGTACGCAGAGCAGGAAAAGGGGGAGTGAACCGGAAACGGTGAACCTCGAAATACACAGGCCCCGAATAAGAGTCCAAATCTCAATTCCCATAACACATGATTATAAGGAAAACAACAGCTGCGGCGAAACAAAGTCCGCATAAAACCCCGAACACATTCAAGAGATTGATGTGCGATATGGCATTATTTGGGTTAAAACCATTGGAGGTTTTCTATTCAAGCAATGGAAGACCTTACAAAAAAGACATAAATGCTTAATATTTGATTTCAGTCTAATATATATATATATATTTATATATATATATATATATGTATATGCATATATATATATATATTTATATATATTTATATATATATATATATGTATGTATATATATATATATATATATTTGTATATAAATACATATTGTGAGATATGAGAAAGGAAGGTCAAATCGGTGCGTAGCTTTGACATCATTATTCCTCTCACATACATATACGTATATATAATGTCTACTTCGGAGTCAAAGCGTTCATTAAACTATTCGCTAAAATCAAGTCTCGAAAATTAAATGTTTTTAATTTCAGGACGCGGATACAATGAATCAAATCAGACCATTACAATTCAAATAAAAGGAAATGGGCTGCAAATTCGTCAAGGACAACTTCAGCCACCAGATGATTTTCCCCTGAAAAATTACACACACGTACTCACACAAAAATCTGTGTGCTGTGTGAGTATATTTCATCATCGATATTCGATATAATGTTATGATCGTAATAGGATGAGATTGATTTATGCAAGTTAGGGTAAAGGGTGTCCCATATCAAATTGGGGGATGTTTGTTGTTTCGTAGGTACGTTAATCCGAGAATGAAGGAAGGTTCGTCCTTCTGAAGTTTCGTTATTCCGAAATCCACAAATTCCTTATACCTGTCGTTAATCTGAAAATGAAATAGGGTTAGTAAATCCGAACACTTGAGCTTTATTGAAGAAGATTCGTTATTCCCAAGATTATTCCGATGGTTCGGTATTTCGAAGGTTCGTTGATCCTAAAACGAAATAAGGTTTGTAATTCCGTAAGTTCGTTAGAAGACACTTTTTGTTTTCATTTTCGGATGAATAAACCTTATTTCATTTTCGGACCACTGAGCCTTCGGAATAACGAACCTTATTTCATTTCCGGAACAACGAACCTTCGGAATGACGAACTGTAGCTATTGAATTAAGGCTTTGATAGTAACCCTTAACTTCTGCACTATTCCCTAAGAATTGACAAAATGACATAGTAATGCGGGGAGGAGGAAAAAATAGCCTGTCTTCGCAGTTGGATACAATTGTTCCCTACCCCCTCCCCCGCGTCATAATGAATTATGTATAACTATATAATGTCATTTATAGAATTTTCATCACAAGAAACGTAATATTTCTATTTCTATTGTAGCCAAGAAGGCACTTTGGAAAGTGCAGTGACCTGTCGTGTCACAGAAGAATCATAACATAATTATCAAGAAAATCAGAGCTTGGGTAAACACCATTTCTTTTCTGAAATCCTTTCAAATTACAATTAGGTATTTCAATAATCTCGCCGTTGCTGTAATACTCCCTATAACAACATCCTTGCATGAGTGAAAATGTGATACTATTCTCCTTAGTTATTAAGACCAAAGATTTCTTTTCATTCCAGCGAAACAGTACAACTTAATGTGGAATTATTGAAAACCAAATAAAAATCAAAATCAAAATTAAATTAAAAACAAATACAACATATAACTCGTTTTCCATATATTAGAGTGAATATAATTGCTGATCCCGACTAAACATAATCCAGTCTCTACACTTCAATGTGTAGGCACTTTCTCAGTAAAGGGATTGTCGTTCCGTTGTATTTTACAAAACGACCATTCTTTCTGCCAGTTAGCACAATTCTATTCAACATCTTAAATGAATATAAATTTATATAGAATTCTGTTCAGTAAATAGATTGAACTTATTAATTTTGGTGGAAGAGAATTGGCAGAAAGGCAAAGATAAACATGAAAATGATAAAACATTAAAAAACATAAACGCACGTGCATTTAGTTATAGATGTGCATGCGGGGGTACAGTCCACACACAGACAGTATACAACACGACATATGCATTTATTCACTGAAGTTTATTTCATGCGTAGAGGCTTAAAAGTAAACACATCCTCCTCGACCTGAAATTCAGATTATGTTAAGGGAGAAATAGTGCAATGCCTTCTGGATGAGACAAGTCAAGTGCTCTTCCAATGTCCTAGAAAAGATGAATCATTATCGTTAATCCATTTCTATTCAAACAGCCTCTTCATTTGCAAACATCGAAGAATCGTATACGACAACATCAATCTCTAATTTGATATGAACCCTCTGCACTATAATATGCAGTTAGATATCATAGTATCATTTGTAATAATTTTTTCTGCTCTTTTTATGTTCCATTTCATGTGTTTTATGCTCTCACATACCGATTGTTGGTTAACTGTACCATATTATTTTATGTTCATTTTGTTCTTTTTTTATTGTATCCACATGTAATGTAATGTATATCGACGCAGGGTTCGCTTGTAAAGCAGACCTTTGTGGCTCTGAATGTGGCTAACCTGCATTTTAATAGATGAAATAAATCCTATGCGACTCTCATATCGCATATCGTTGAAGAGTTGTCATGTGGAGAGGTCTACACGAGGAATTAACCACAATATTAGACATTCATATACAGTTGAACCTCTCTTATCCGGCCTCCCTTTATCCGGATCTCTCTATTATACGGACGCAATCTCGCCGTATTTTTTTTTAAATAATTACGGGATTAAAGGGGGATTCCCAACTCCTTGAGAACTCCTACACAAACACACATGAATTACATATACTTGATACATTTCTTAATTATTATTTAGGTAAATCATCCCAAGAATTTATAAAAGAAAATGATTTCATTCTTGCAAACACGAACCCCTATTTTGGGGTCTGTTACTGAGTGTAACAATGAAAAGGTTGCAGTATACACATTACTACATGTGGTACCTTGATTACTACAATGGGCTACATCAGTACATGTGTATGTATATGTACATGTACAAATAAAGCATTGAGTCTCCCGTATCCGGCCAAATCCCTTATCCGGATGAGCCCCGGTCCCGACTTGTCCGGATACGAGAGGTTCAACTGTATCTTAGTACAAGAGCGTCCGATCTTCCTCAAATTCTCGCCGAGTGCTTCACTAGTCATTCTGTGTTGATAAATTGAATTTACATGCATATTTCGGCGAACTTCCCCTTTGGGAATATTGTTGAGTTTTCAGCGTCAATACGGTGTAAGTGTAAATCGAGCAGCCAATCGTCCATTTTTTTAATCAGAGAGAGACAGAAAACAACACATGACAAAGAAGTACACAGGACTACACGAGAATAAAACGGGGAAGTCGATATAAACATCCGCCATCACTGACATCACTAGATGCCAGTGGCATTTCGAAGCAGTGGTCCTCAGAGAGTTAAACGGGCTGATGACCAAAGACAGGTTCTCACTAATGTGCCCACTGTAAAAACAAACGTGGATCTTCTTTACACAGTGCACAACGTTGCCATCAGCAAAAGAGTGTGACAAATGTAGACTGATCGGTTTGGAAAAAAGACATTATGTTCTTAATTCCTTCCCTCCCCCCCCCCCCCCGTCTCTCTCTCTCTCTCTACCCCCCCCCCCGTCTATCTCTGTCTCTTTCTGTCTCTGTCTCTCCATTTCTCTCCTCCTCTCTCCTCTCTCTCATTATCTCGCTCTTATGTCTCTCTCTGTGTTCACATGCTAAAGGCGTTATTTCCTGTACTAACATAACAGACGAAACATTTTAATTGTCATATGATAACTCGCATTTTTGCAGTGGCGGTAGTTTTTGTTTTAAAGAAAAACAAAAAAAAAGGAGATAAGGATTTGTTTTATTTAATAGCTTGTATTAGAAAATATTGTGTCGGGTGGACTTGCAGAGAAAACATTCAGCCGAAGAAATTCGTTCAAAGAAAATAAAAGGAAAATGGGAAAAGATGGTAAAATAATGCGACTTATATTTATGATACATCCGCATGTTGTAGGCAAGAACATATAATTCACCTTTAGACATTCATAGCATCATTTTGTATTAACTTGTTTATCTGTTTTCTTTTTCCTTGGACAACTGAAGTACATTGTTAGCATTCAAGTGTAGAGAAGTACTTATTGCTAATTGGAAATCCGTCTTTCATTTCGTTTAAATTTTCGACGTGAGTACATTTAAATGATTTCTAAGATTCCTTACATAAAGAAAAGGGGTGAGGTTGATATTGAAATCCTCAGACTTTTACAATAACCAGAAATAGATTAATTTAGATTCATCATAGAAAGTATATTATAAATGAGTTTGAAAGGTGATCTCCACTCACGCGCGGGTCACAAGGGTTGAACGTGGTATGAAAAAAAATAAAGTTTTTTCTAAGTTACTAGCATTATGATGAGGATTTATTTAGCTAAAGATATTACAACGTTCAGTCCATTGATATAGGCTAACAAGCTTTTAGCAAATCTGCTATTTGATTGAACAAGATGCCCAGATTATACTGGAGCAGAAATAGAAGCACTTACAGAAAAAAAAAATGTACACCGAAATTTAGGGGGTATTATTGAATAGCTTTTTTTCTCTGAGCAACTGAAAGCAAATCGGAAAGTTTACTACAAATGCCCACAGCAGACAGCTCATCTTTTCAAGCTGACCAGGAAAAAAAAAACAACGAATGCTCAGCTTTGAACATAGTTAGATCTCAGACTCTACTCTACACCGTTTCACCGTTACTGTATGAACCATTGAAAACCCCCAAGGTCAAACTGAGTTTTGTACACTTCTGTTACCACCCGAAAGTAACCATTTTAGTAATTGTTTGATATGCAGTTTCAATGAGCACCTCTAAAAAAAAGGATGGGAATAAGGAAAACAAAACAAAGCAAAACAAAACAAAACAGAAAGAAAGAGAATGTTGAGGATTTGCCTTCTGATCAAACAATTTGAAACAAATCACCACTTTTGTGACTTGCAAACGCCAATAATGCAGGACTAATAGTTGTCGGTTGGAAAATAAGTCGTAGCGCCATCTGCGTTGAACGACCCTACAGAGAGAGATCCATAATAATTGTTGCAGCAGCGTTGTAATGAAATGTGTAGTTGTCATGTTGTAATTGGCAGAATTGACAATTGGAGAAGAAATGTGAACCGGCAAGTGAAAGAGATACAAGCCGGAAATGCAGATGAGGAGAAATTGACTGGGTTGCATACAATTAAATGTCATTTAGCATTAATGAACTGTTACATTCTGAGGCAAAAACCATTTTGTTTAGAGGTTTAGTTGTAGTTGCTGCGTTGTTGACAATGATGATTTCTTTTTGTGAAGAACTTTTTTCATTCCTGTTTATTTATAATGTACTAACCAATGGGAGAGGTATAGGTCTAAAGGAATGGCACCATTACCTCAAATGATTTGCACATGTCATCACCAGTCAGACAACACATTTGTGATTTGCCGGACGTTCCACAATTGTCATCTATTTAGTCTGTTCCTAATGAAACCTTTACTATTCTGCTTGTTATACTCTACCATGCTGGATAATATCAATTTCAACAACAGTGAATTTTCCCTTTATATTTGTTGTACGAAATAATCGTGAAAGGTCTCGGTTCTATTTGTGTGCATGTATACATGACTATATATACCAACGGATGGCCACACGCGCAACAAAAAGCAGGCGATTTTTTTGTTAGGACTATGATATACACAGTCATGGTGTAACTAGACTTATACCCGTCCATAATACAAGCCTGACGATATGCCAGTATTTATTCTAAAAGTGTATACTCCTGTGACACAATTCCTCTCTTTGCCGTTTATTACCTATTGTTCACAAGTGCAGGGTTGACCGGGGTCTTTGTTTCCTTCTTCAATAAAACAGTATCGAGGTGAAACCGGAAGTTCTGTTTCATCGTCATGGAGTGTGCATGGAATTTATAGGGGAAGGAGGAAATAAAAACAACACAAACGTAACTCCATTATTGTATTCTGTTCTCGTACACAGGCAAACGCAAAAGTTACATGTGCATCAAAAACGCACTGACGCACGCTCACACACATCAATAGGCCTATATCTCTCCACGTGTGTAGGGCTCGACATTAATAGCGGTATATATAGCCCGTTGTCCCGGGACCACGAAATTTCCAAAATGGTTATCTTTTGGTGGCCCGAGCGGGCACCTCATATTCAAAATGGATTGTCATGTTTTCTTTTATTTCCGGACATTCTTTTTTTTTTCCCCGGCCCATCAAAATTGTTGGAAATGGAAATGGAAGGCACTGCAATAAAGCAGAGCGTGTAGTTTGGCAGTCTCCTCAAGAACAATAACTGATTGCTAAACTGGCAATTAGTAATATATATATAATGATATATATAATGCGAGAGATAGTTCCCTTCCCAAACGTACTATATATATATATATATATATATATATATATATATATATATATATATATATATATACATAAATATATATATATATATGTGTGTGTGTGTGTGTGTGTCTGTCTGTCTGTCTGTCTGTCTGTCTGTCTGTCTGTCTGTCTGTCTGTCTGTAAAGAGGTAAAGAGGGATGACATACTCATGAAAAATGATAATAATTTAGGAAATTGCGAAATTATTTTCATTTTCTCAAAGCCAGCGACTGCATGGGAGGGTTTTAGTGTGACGACAAATTTCATCAGATCACCGTTGAAATGATGAGTAAGAATGGGAATAGGAAGTACATTCTTGTAACGGGTGGTCGCCTTCCGAAACTAAAGGAGACCAACAAATCATTACTCACTTTCTTGGAATGAAAGTTAAGATGATGATATACTCCCCTGGACTGCAGAGTTTGGTGCAGTCTGCGTGTCCTACTGTGGCAAAAGGAAGCAAGTAACATAAGACTTATTTCTTATAAATGACCAGCAAATATTAATTTGAAATTTACAACAATATCATTACGTATTGACTTAGACATCTGTCGATAGGAAGATTTCTTCGTTTTTCTTCACAACTTGGCATCAAGGTAAAAAAAAAAAAAACCAAACAAACATGCAATCTAATATTACGAATAATTCAGGTTTAGCTGATTTGCCTCTTGCGTCCGTTTGTCCCTTAAACTAGGGTAGAGATCAGTGCACATCGGAAGACTATTGCCCTCGATAGGTGGAAGTCAAGGAAAGTGCTGTGATATCGCCTGACAACCCACGCTTGCCGCCTCCACCGACTTCCGCTCGAGCTTTTAATCATCGGGCCCCGACTTTCCGGTGGCCAACAACAGTAACAACGATAACAACAAGTTTTTAGTCCCTCAACTCCTTTTCCTTTTCACTCCCCCCCCCCCCAACACACACACACCATTCTGCAGATCTCGTCATTGACATGTTTGACAAAGAAAACCATTTGGATGTACCGTTTCCTCGTGTATACCTGATGATTTTTCAGTGACTGACTCATGAGAACGTAGGTTCATTCAACAACAGTATCGACATCAGTCAGTCAAATCGACTGGACATGCAACGATTGACTATAATCTTAACGCATCATGACTTTCCCAGTCTGCTGAGAACTAATGATCTTGCTCCTGTGTACAGGGCACACACATTCTTGGAAACAATTTTGCCTTTCTGGCTTTTCGTCCATTATTTGAAAAGAATTTCATAACCTGGATAATGGAAGGAAATTTGAAATGAATAAGATAGGGCAGGGGTCCTGTCATATAAGTAGATATTTCCGATCACTAACCTCACCATCATTCTTTGAAAGGTGACTCTGACACCCTTGATCGGTTTTTTTTGAACGTCCTCTTTTCTCAGTGATTGTATGTACAAAAAGCAACCACTGAGGCCACAACACCCCCCCCCCGTAATATTTCATGCACTGTTGATGTTATTTGATTTTTCACATGCCAAATCAGACATTCTACAAAAGCGAGTTTTCACCTCAACGCTTGACATATCATAATGTCAGTTCATTGTTAGCAATCCTGCCTGATTTCGTGCACTAAAGGCATGGTATGGTATTGATAGAGATGAAAATCAGGCTTTTAACTCTTTGCGAGATACCAAGAAACCACTATGAAATAATACAGAGCATGCATTCTAAAATGGAATTAAAAGTTTATTAGATGAAAATCAGTTTTGGAATCGCTGAGACATCAAAAGACATAGTAAAACAAAGTTATCCTAATGAAAGATTAGTCCCACCTTTCCCAACTATTGCTCTGTTTTGGACATTTCAGCCACTTCAAAACCAATTTTCATCAAATAAACGGTGAATCCTTCTTGGAATTACCTCTTTCAAAATTCATAAGAGGTTTCTCAGTATCTCACAAACTCAAAAAAAATAGAAACCTGAAGTTATATCTCAACCAAAACTTTACGATCCCTTTAATGTTTCCTTTTCAATTCTCCCTGTAGGGGAGCAGAATAGGGGTGGAGAAAGGGCATTATATTTGTAACGAGTGAGTATGAGTTGTCCCATGAATGTCATTCTCAGCGACGCCATTTTTGGCACAAAAGCAATTGTGCCCCTCGTGCTGTGGCCAAAGAAAATACGCTAATAGGCAAATCATCCCATCGAGTGTAATGCTTTTGTCATTTCGTGCCTCCTAGCTAATTCTTTACTGCCTGAATGAGGCATATTTGAAAAGAAAATAAAATATGGGAAGATTTGATCCTTTTTGAATTGAGGTGGGTAGAGCGGTTTGTGGCAAATTGTTCACCGTTGCTTGGTAAAGCGATATTGACGTCAATCATTCATTCATACCTTGCTTTAGAGAATATATCTGTTTACATTTTTTTTTTCATAGTCACTAGCTGTAAAAGCGATGTCAAAAATATTTCAGGGAGCATTCTACTGTCCGTTTCAGCTGGGCCTTGCCTTCTTCTTCTTCTTCTTCCTCCTCCTATTGATCTCCTTCTTCCTCTTTCTCTGCCTCTTCTTTTTCATCTTCACATCTTCTTCTTCTTCTTACTGATTCTCCTCCTTCTCCCCATTCAAATGTTCTGAGCCCCATTAGAAAGTTTTTTGTATTTCATTCCCAAACACGCGAATAGATTACAACAGCAAAAAGAAGAAAAAATCTCTCCTGCGATGTCAATAAACTTTACTATGACTCACAAGCAAGGGGGATTCTCTGAAATCACCCGCACTTCTGTTTCTTGGGTTGCCATGGTTACCAGGAAGATGCCAATCGCGGGTGTTCACGGAGCAGTTTACGTGAGGAGGAGGAGGAGAATGCAGTCTGCAGCAGGTGAGGCAGCACGTGGCTAGAAGGGTTGCAGGGAGGTCAGGGGATCGGTATAATCGTCACAACTTCCGAATGGGTCATCCACCCCCGTGCGAAATCTAGTTTTTTAGGATTCTTCTTTCTAAGGTCGGATTTGGGTTTTTTGGATCAGATTTCTGTTATGATTTTTGTTGCGTTTATGTATATAAGTACGTTAACTTTCCACCTGCCTTGTCTCCATCACAAAGTATTCGAACTTACAAATAATACAATAGACAGGATGGAATAATGCAGGTTATTACAATTCAAATCCTGTTCTCCTTTCTTAATGTCTTGTTGTAGGTGAGTGTGGGTTTTTTTAATTATTATCATTTGAAAATCACATGAGACATCTACGCTAGGTGGTGACGTCATAAATGTTCAATCAATTTGAACATAGAATATAAGAATGATTGCTGTGGTCAATCATGATTTAGCCGCTCAAATCCTTTTTTTTCAAATATTTTAAACAAAGTGATGAATCATACATCGATGATTAATACTTGAATTTGTTTTCTTAAAAAGGGTAAAATTTAGTAAAGATTTGTGTGCAAGCAAGTGGGACATTATTGTGCCGTCAAAACTTCCTCACTTTTTCTGGCATGCAAATATCACTTTAACCTAATCAGCATCACTGTTCTGGAAGAATGTGTGTGAAATAAAAAAAAATCATATAAATGTATGTCATATGTCAGTGAAGCTTACAGTACACTTTCCTTCTCTGAACGTACAATATGTTTTCAGGTTTACACAAACAAGACGGGGATGTCAACACCAAAAGAAGAGAAAAGAAAACAAGCAAGCAGGGAATACATCGCGCACAGTCATATCCAGTCAGTATCAATCTGTATTCCAATGTAACGACATCCAAATTTTGCCAGCAGGTCAATGCTGGTATGAGTAACCACAAGGGAAGTTCGAACTTTCCACCTACGGCAGATAGAATCGACATTTCTGTGAGTTAAACAGGGAAGTATCATTTCACTGAAAAAAAAAAAGGAGAACGAATTGGTAGTATTATCATTTTTTTTTTTGGGGGGGGGGAAGGGAGGGGGGATGGCATGTAAGATTTTCACGTTTTCATAACATGCGGTTTTGGTATAACAATGGTTCGCATAAATAAGATGAAGACAAATGTTCCCCCAAGTCACCCTTCATCTTGCAGGCAAATTTGCAGATTCTCTTTGTATACCTTCTAAAAGAAGAAATTGTTCCCATTACTCCAAAGATGTCATGATTTATTAACGATGATCACCTTTATTTTAGGGCAGTTGTTAAACTGTCGAGAAAAAAAGAATTAAGCTATTTCATAGGCGAATGAATGGGAGAGAAGTTGTGAGGGGATGTGATCTCCTCTGAGTGAGACTACTGTCATTCGCTCATCCCCCTTTTTTTTGTTGGGGGGGGGGGGTCGTGGGTCAAATAGGAGTGAAATTTACACTGTAATGATTGATGGATATTACACTTTGACGCGAAATTATACTTGTATGTGAAGTAGAGTCTCCATTTACAGAGAATATTCTAAATTTGCTAAGTATTATATGTAAAGCAATGTAAAGGAAAGTGTTAATTTCAGGCCGATTTACTCACCTCATTGATTTAGTGCTTTCTCCTCTGTTACATTATCATATGCGCTGTAATAGGGTCTACCAGAAACTCCTTTCAGGAAAATGTGTCCATTCAGAGACGCTGGGGAGATGTGTTGCATTGATGACGTCATTATCACAACTGCAAAGTTGAATTTTTTTTTTAAAGTTATGACCAACGGGCAATGCGTACCTGGATGCTTGACGACAAGTACATTACATTATCTGGAAGAGAATAAAAGGACATAGTCATCCTCATACGTGTTGGTGTATCCCAGGTCTTCCCCCCCCCCCCGTCCCATTTCAACGCCATGCGTTAATCAGACAACATCGTCAAAAGTGGCTGACACCATTCCGTCCTTGGACAACTACTCATACCAGTTGTAGGTTGGATGTGCGACAATCCACACAGTCCACACTCTCCACACACATCGACACCGCGACAACGCAAAAGGACAGCGGTCAATACTCATACTAGAACTTGGCGCGAAATCAGCCAAGTGTCCTGACCATTAAGTTTGCTTGTTCGCTCTTACACAACATAGCGACCCTGAAAAAAAAAGGAGAGAGAAAGAAAACATCTGCCAAGTCGTGCCAACTTCCAGTCAATTCATGCCAGGCCGAAATACAGTCTAGCCGTCAGCGCAGCAGCATTCATCTGTAAAGGAATATCGTGTGGATCGCGAGTCGTTATCACGTCCTGCATTTCAATCGATTTTTTTTTTTAATATTTTGGATGCAATTTTTTCATATTTTCAAAGCCAATGGACCAGTGAAATCATTTTAGGGGTAAAGAGGGAGGGAAGAGAGAGAGTAAAGTAGTTCCCTCGTAACTGACCTAAACTTTCAGCAAGCGGTCTGGAATCTGCTTACGAGGGGTGATCATGGGCTCGCGTCATTTGAAGTTCATCATATACGGAACAGCTCTTCTACTCTGCTTGGTGAGTGTTGGTAAATCTTCCATGTAGTATGCTCATACATCTTTAATCGCCAAGAGATTGATTGTGATCTTAACATACCAATATCAACAACTAGTGGATAGTTTGTCAACCCGTAATTTCATTATCATATCATTCAGTTTTCTTCTATGTACCGGTAGCACCGTACCCCTACTCCATATCCACGAGCTATAGGGGAGATTAGGAAGAAACTGAATGAATGAACTTTTGTTATTTCGTTGTAAATGAGTAAACATATAATTGTAGTATCCATGTTTGATGCTATTTTTGATACTATTTTGATACTATATTTGAGAGGTGATCAATGCAGTTGACTCAGAGGTTCCGAACGTGTTAGAAAAAGTACATGGTTACTCGGTGAAACAGAGGCCTTTGCCTACCTCAAAGAAATTAATTGATTGTTGTTCCCTTGGGCCAAAGCCAGCATTTCAGATCAGCGGTTATTGATACGGGCCATCATAACGCTGTTGCGTCGCAATCTATTTGCAGAACATTTGACATATTGGACAGTAAATTGGCAACGCATGATGTCAAGCTTAACTTGCACTCCATCAACCAACGCTTAAAGGGAAAATCCGCGTTCAAGTTCACGTTTACATGGAAAAAAATCGTAAAGGACAGTGAAAATTGACACCATAGCCATACAGTTCTCACTCTGTTTTGTACATGGTCTATAATTATGTTTTCTTTCGGTTGTGTGTGTGTGTGGTTTTCTTTTCGGAGGGGGGGGGGATTAGTATTTAGTGTTCATTATTTCCCCATAAAAAAGGTAATCGCCATTAAATGTTTTGAATTCATAATTGTAGAGGAAAATATGATTTCGTTCTGCAAAGTCACTTCAATCTGAAATTCGGTGAAGATACACCGTAATTATGTCATTAAGTCAATGGGGAAAATTGAGACGAAATGATTTTTATGATAATCCAATAATCTAATTCAGAAAACGTCATGCCATCAATAGAGCTGTTTTGAGAAAAAGGAAACATATAAAGATACGCATTTCCATAATTTCGTTATCTTTTGCCCCATTTTGATTAGATTTCCTTTCTCTATATATAGTGTCCGCTTTTATTGTCTTTATCAATGTAGATTATTATGACATAAGCTCCCTAGTGACATTTATTACCATTTGTCTTTCATACACACAAAAAGAGTATAATATTCATCAATGAGATCATCTCTCTCTCTCTTTCTCTCTCTGAATACACACAAACATATGCACATATAATATACATACATAAATACATACATACATACATACATACATGTACGTGTATATATATATATATATATATATATATATATATATATATATATTAGATATTTGAATACAATGTAACTGTGTGTTCCACATTCTAAATGTAAATTCATTTATTTATTCATTTATGTTTGGGGGAGGGTGCTCGTGTGCGTGTGTGTATACAAGTAAAAGAGAGACGCAAACTGAAAAAGTTCAGTTGTCAGTGCGGTTATTGAAACGAACACAAATCTATAGTATAGGCTTTATTAAATCTCAAAACAAAGCCTTCGGGTCTATCAGAATGATCGTTAAATGGGAAAATGTTTATTTAAATTGCTTTGTCTTTCATTGACGATTATTATCAATTTCAATTGATGTGATATTACCATGTATATTGTTCGTGTTATTTTTATTTTTTTTGGCACATTGTTTATAAGGTAAAAGAACCTGTATTATTATTTCTTATGTTACATTCATGTACGAGAAGTATGAAAATGAATAAATGAAAAATGAAATTATTAAAGTGGAAGTGCTGGTGTACTCCTGTGATGGTGGTTTACTTAAAGGGAAACGTTCGTTGTATATGTAAAGTAGCGCTCACAGCCCAACTCTTTGTAAACAAAATACAAAGGGGGATTTTGTAATTACTGTATAAAGCTCTGGAATATAATCATATAGGAGGCCTACATAATAAGAAACATATACAGTAAAACCTGTCTATAGCGACCATCAAAGGGAAAATGGAAAAAGTGACCGTTATAGACAGGTGGCCGCTATAGACAGGTTATCCAACTTTGTGTGCACTGCCTACATGATTGTACATGTACCATCGTTGCACACGTCAACTTACACATACATGTACATACGTTTGCACACGTGTGCTTCATGCATTGAGCAATGCCGGTATTTATGAAATTGTTGTACATTAGCATTTGTACAGTCGTGCAGTGTTATAACTGAATGAGTTATGAATGCAGTGATGGCGATCACTGAACGTTGCCTAGGAATAACTGACACAGCTACAAAGGAAAAAAACACCCTGAATTATTGGCTCGGCTACGGCTCCACGATCATCGGGTCTGTGGCCGCTATAGACAGGTTACAATCTACTGCGGGAAAGAAACTTTGTGGCCGCTGGCCGCGTCAGACAGGTGGTCACTAAACACAGTGTCTTTAACAGGGCTTTTCCCTCGGGGAAATTTTTTAGTGGCCGCTAGAGACAGGTGGCCTCTAAGGGAGGTTTGACTGTATATACTTCGACAAATCTCTGTATGAGATTGTTTGCTTTCTTCCGCTAATATTGATGAAAACTAACTTTGATTTCGTCACAGTTTTTGAGTAAAAATGAACGAAACACATACATTTCACAATCTTTTTTTTTTCACTTTCTGCCTTCTGCCAAAGTATAGCAATTTGCACCAAGCAATATTCCTGTAAACTTCCAATGAATCCGTTTCTCTTTAAATTTGACCCCCTCATGCACCCACGCGCATAAACCATACATACTGTAAAACCACAAATATTCGCTGCATGAAATTTTCGCGAATTGCAGCTGGCATTCAATGCAAAGTGTAGGCAAGAACTTTGATTTCTTGAATCTTGGCTTCTCGCGAAATTCGCTGAAATTTCATGCACGCGAAAATGCCTGTTTGAACAGTATAGACTCGAGATACTTATAGGAAGAAAGGGCTACTTCCTTGTGGAGAGACAGCAGTACCTTTAAAGGGATGGTATAGAATATTGGTTGAGATTAGGATTCAGCTTTTAACTTTTTAATGCTTTTGACACTTTAGTTACTTTAAATCAATCTATCAAATGTTAAAGTGGAATCCAAAGTTATTTTGATGAAAATTTGCTTTGAAATGTCTGAGATGTGCAAAAACAAAGTGAAACAAAGAGATCCTGTAACAAAAGGTGGATCCCATATATCGCTTTGTTTCAAATATCTCAGCCATTTCAAAACCAATTATCATAAAATTCTTGAATTCCTCCGTTGCTATATGCTCTTTCATTATTTCATAAGAGGTTTCTCATTATCTTAAAAAAATCATCTTAAAAAAAGATAAATGAAAATGTTGGAAACCGAAGCCCTATCTCAGCCAAAACTATACCATATCTTTAATGCTGAATGTGAGTCGTTGCTCAAAAGGTAGTTATCACTGGCTTTGTTATATAGAGACGGGAAGTCAAAAAGAGCTTTGAGGGGAAACGGGACCAGTGTTTGCTTTGCGACGTTGATTACCGGTAAAATAAGAATACATTGTGGAGACTCTAAAGAAAGTTGTTTAGCCGTAAGCAATCACATTAACTGTATTATCTTTACCGACGCTAGTCACGCATGGATGTGTTATGTCATGATAGCTTTTGTGAACTCGGGTTGTGTAAGCATATAGGTATATATACCTATTTTGCAGGACATCAAGTATTAATGCTTGTGTGATCATCTTAGTAAGATCGCCACGGTTTGAATGTGAGGTACCAGATTTGGAAGTAACCTTAATCCCATTGGCAATATAATTAATGGTCGTTACCTACACCAAACTTTGCTGGGCTATACACTGATGTACATCTTTTTCCAACTCAAATTTGTCTGTAACTTAGGCAGTTTCACCTTTCATTATACCTCCAGATAGGGAAAAAAATAATATCAAATCAATATAAACAAAGAGTCTACAGGGAATTATACCTCAAATAATGATTACGTGGATTCAGTTTTTTTACAATGCAGAAATATTAGAAGAATACACAATCATCACTGACATCCGAGGAAAATCGGACAGCCGTAGCAAAAGGTTGCAGATTTGATTAAATCCCCGTGCACTGTTGTCATCGCTGGATCGGTGAATTCCACATGTCATTTTTACAATTTGTTAGCATAATGAAAGACATTTTGGTGATTTACATTCTTCGGAATGGAGAGGAATAAGGATACGTCTTATTCCAATCGATTTAATGTCAAAATCATGTCAAAATAGGAAATGTAGTAAAGAACAATGCATAGAAGCTAACACTGCCTTAGTGCGTGATTTGAGATGTCATAATCTCTGCCACTGTTGTGGCCGCCACTGATACCACTGATTTGTAGACATATGGGAAACTTTGCAAACCTTTGACTTTCTAAACTCTGATCTTGATTTTTTTATCTAGCATTCTGTTTGTCTACTTTCACTGTATTCATTAAAGATTGAATATGATATGAAACTAAATGATATGGAACAAGCGCCTATACACAGGTATATTTTACTTGTCTCACCAATAAGTGTCACTTTACTTTTCCGCAAGTTGGCTTGTGACCCCACAGGTCCATCCAGGCACGAAGCCCCCTGCAACGGAAGGCGTGGAGATGGTGAGATTGTGACGTAATGGGGATGTCCTCTTATTCATCTCCGCTACATCCCCTCACTCACCTCCGTAACTGTGAACCTAGCCCCCCCCCCCCCCCCCACACACACACTTTAATCGTTCTCACACGCACATGCTCGCAAACGCACACCTGAATCCTGGGTTCAGCATGTAGGTATATTTGTGGCTTTTATAAGATATCTTGAGGATATTAATTGGCCACCAATTTCACAACGCATCGTTATTCCCATGGCCGGCGCCACATTTTCAAAAGTGGCAGGTGGGGGACTACTTCCGGGTTTCATGAGCTAAATTTCTTTAGCTTGACAAGGGTGAAAAGGGTCTTCAGCACATCTTTCTCATTCCACTTCCGAGTTTCTTCAGCTGACAAGTAACAGCCACTACTGTCACTCCAAGGGTGTCAAAACGTGGGGGGGGGGGGGGGGAGGGGTCAAGATGGTGACACTCCATGTATTCTTTTGTACGGGTGCAAAAAAAAAGTGAGGGGTCCAAGCCAGCCCCCCCCCCCCCCCCCCCTTGTCAAACGCGACAATGACTGTGCATGTATACTTTATACTTTGTGTACGTAGTTTGTCACAGTCATTTACCAATCATCCAACCTTGGACTATAGTTATTAGCATACAAAGGAGAGTACACAATCACGTAGATTCAGGAATGTGTTGTTGTTGTTGTTCGTTTGTTTTTTTTCAATGATAACGCAAACAAAGAGGCATGTCCTTGACATGTGCGATTACACTGAAAAGTTATCTGAATGCAACGAAACATGTATACCACTGAACGACTCCACGCCAAATCACCTCAGGGAAAATACTGCGGTAGCAGTCATTCGTGTTATATACAAAAAGTAGTATTACTCCCTTCTTAGAGATGGGAGGACATTGATGTTACATGCCCATTGTGGGGTATGTTTGGGAGTTATGAGTGTGTTCCATGACCTCACAGAACCCTGTCAATGAATAATTAGCAAGAACGAAATAAAAGGTAAAGAAGTGGATGAGAGGCAGTGGTTGAAAAAAAAAAGGATGAGAAAAAATGATGATGAACATACAAGATGAGGTTGACGAAAAGGAGTTCATTAACAAAAATAATAAAACAGGAAGAAAGAGAACAAGATGGAGAAGGAGGAAAAGAAGATGAGGAGGAAGAGAATTGATTGAATAATACTGAAGAAGAAAAAAATTAAAGAAGAAGTAGAAGAAGAAATGGCAGTAGAGGAAAAGAATGTTCAAAAGTGTCTTCAAGAACCCTAACTATGGTTCGTCAATTGCATGTAGCCGTATTGACAAACAAACAGAAAAACAATGGAGAAAGACGACACACGTATAAACTTGAATGATTAAAGCACTCGTTTTCTTGACAAATTGCCCGTAGTCCTTTGATCACTTCGCGGACTCGAAGTGGTGTTTATGCACGTTTATATCCTTCGCCAAACGGATTGACATTAGAAATAAAAGAACTTCCGTATAAATCAGACAAAACAGGCTGAGATGAAATGTGTTCTAATCGAAGACGGTATCAGCGAAAATCTGTCGATGAGGAAAGTTGCTAAATCATGCCATCTCTAGAATAAATCTATTCGTTATTCGTGCGAATGGCAATATTCACTGGAATATTAATTCGTTTTAATCGTATTAAATGAAGGTGCGGAATAAATTCGTTGTTCCGAAGCTTCGTTTTTCCTACAGGTTTCATTTATCAGAAAGTGAAATAATGTTCTTTATTCTAGAAAGGTTAGTTAGTTGGAAAATGAAAAGAGGTTCGTCATTCCGAAGGTGCGCTAATCTGAAAACGAAATATTAAGGTTCGTTATTCCCGTGATTCCGAAAGTTCTTTGTTACGAAGGTTCTATAGTCCGAGATAACTGGCTTCAGATGCTTGCAGGCAGCGGTGTTGTTCATTGGTAGAACCGCCCCCCCCCCCCCCAATAAAATGTGATTGTTGTTGGTTGTACTTTTTAAACCCTAACAAGAAACACCGTCATGGTTTACGCAAACGTACCGCATTTCCGTTCCCCATCATACTTATGCCAAATTTGTCATCTCACCTACTTTTTTGTTGAACTTGTTCGTTTATGCTTGCATTGAGTGCATTAATCTTTTATATGTTATTGTTTCCTTTCCTCCATCGCATCATCAGGAAACGGACCATACCGAAAACCTGCAGTGGCCTTCGATTAATCGAAGCAGGCTTGTTGACGTAACAAGCAAATAACTTTTCCAGCCATATACCAGGGGTTATCTACCATCTCATTCGATGTGATGTGGGTGTGTGTGTGTGTGGGGGGGGGGGGGGGGACTTACGTTGTATGTAAGCAGAAGCGTAAGAAAAGGACGAAGAGGTATAGCTTAAAGGGATCGTATAGTTTTGGTTGAGACCTAACTTCAGGTTTCTAACATTTTTGGGTGAGATAATGAGAAACCTCTTATGATATATGAAAGAGCATGTAATTCTAAGAGGAATTCAACGTTTATTTGATGAAAATTGGTTTTGAAATGGCTGAGATACCCAAAACAGAGCAATCCGAATAAGAAGGTGGGAACACCTTTTATTGCGATCGCTTTGTTTTATATTGTTTTTGGATATCTCAGCCATTCCAAAACCGATTTCCATCAAACAAACTTTGAATTTCTCTTAGAATTGTATGTTCTGTACTATTTCACGAGTGGTTTCTTGATATCCCACAAAAAGTCAAAAGCCCATTCCTCATCTCCACCGATACTGTACCATCTCTTTAAATAAAAGGACAACCACAAACAAACTCAACAAGGTGCCTCGTTCAGAACCAGAAATGCAGAATAAGGACGACCAATTGAGACTCGTAAAAGGCGCCACAAGCTGCCTTCTCGTCTTTTGATAAACAGTGATTGCTATATAGTTTCAATACGTTGTACTCTCACCTTTTGGTCCTATCACATACTCAAAGCTCCTATATAGACATAATTATGCAAGTTTCAACATTGTATACTTCATGCCGACTAAAGCTATAGCGTGCACTTCACGAAAGAACCCCCAACAAACATAAGGGGGTTGTGCCTTTGGCGACCTTGTTTTGTTTTGTTTTTGTTTTGTTGTTTTTTCCTGTCTTTGTTTGTTTGTTGTTGTTTTTCGGCAATATAAATATCAAAATATTATCGACGGATGGGGATGAAATTTTATAAAGGTGATATTCCTGCATTTATTCAATCCTCTTTTTTTATTTTCATTCTATTCTTTTTCAAAACAATACACATGAATATTACAAACGTCAAAATGATATATTTCATGTAGGATAGTATCACAACAGTCATAGAACTCATCTTAAAAGAAAGAAAAACTAGAACTTGTCAAATGTTCCTTGTGTCAATACAGACACAAGGAACAGATGATTAAGTTTTGGCAGTCAGCTGGCAGTGCTCCGTATTTTAGACATTGTTGGAAGGATTGGGAAGTGTGGCCATTTTCAGCATAGGCCCTAATATTTCATGCTTAGCGGTTCCAGGTTTGCGCTCTCCGAGTCCTTCTCTCGTTGCAATATTTGATTTCTTGCTTGATTTCTTCAAATACACGTCTATAATGTGGACTTTTTTTTCAAAGTCTTAATTGCATTTGAAGCAAAAATAAAAGAAAGAAAGAAAAAAAACAGGCCTGGATGTGGCAAAATTATAGTAATCTGTGTAGACATGCCTCAATACAATGACGCTGTGTTCATTCATTCCTATGACTATAGGCCTATCGGTGTTTACTATACGGGTAGAATAAACTAAACCGTGGATATAAAATGCAAATGCTTGGTATGTAGATAAAAAAACAACACCATTCATTTAAACTTTTCAGGACCACCCTTGTCAACATAACACTTATAAAAAGGTAAAGCACACGTATGTTATGTTACCGATGATATGACATCATTGTTGAGTGAATCTTGAGTAACGCTATTATGCATTAATAGTACACGTACCTATACCTGTATACATTAACTCGTGTATGTCTCGCTTCATCCATTCTTTTCTTTTTCACTTTCTCTCATTTTCCATTACAGTGATTCACTCTGTACTTTCGATTCAGCCACTGACACCATCATTTTGAACACTGAAAAAAAAATGACCTCGAATAGCGGTAAATCAGGTATGTCAAACCGATATAAATTCTGCAAATAACATTTATTTGCAGATTTCATATCACTTTCACACACCTGATATACCGCAATTTGGAGTTTTTGTATAGACTCATCTCCGGATTAATCATAGAACCTATAATATGATATACTATATACATTATATACAATAAGTTTTGCTCTGAATAATAAACACTCTTCATTCTTCAATGTTCTTCTATGTTGCCATTTCACACAATGTTGAATTTTTGACGCCATCTTCCACACTTCGAGATTTTATAAGACTGCATCTTGTGTTTTCATTTAGCCTAAATGGATGACTTTCCCAATGAAAAAACAAAAACAAAAAACAGTGGTAATTATGTCACTGTAAGACTGCTTGGACAATTTTGGGTGTATGTGTCGGCCTACTTTAAGACACATTGCGTATACCCTTGTCGTATAGAAATGTGCTTGACATAAATCCAGACTGAAGAGGTAAGGCGCATGAACAAAGGAAAGATAACTGACACCGGCTAGCGTGTTCGGTCAGATCGGATATTGTAAGATCCGACTACCTGCTGCTCGCTGCCCGATATCCGGCAAGACCTGGAAAACACGAATCCAGCATTTCCGGTTCACCTTCACACAGGCACGGACTACCTGTACCTGAACGCAAGACTGCACAACACAATGAACACGAAACCAGTATATTATAACTTTTGCGCTCTTTACTGCCATTTGGTATATAGGCCTATTATACTAAACTACGGAGGCTTAATAGATTCGATGTAGAAAATATCAAGGGACAGTAAGAGGGTTTACTATGTCCGATTCTTACATAACACACTGTACTCTTTAGCTACAATGTCATGTACAACGAGAACTCCCATGTAAGAGTTCCATATTATAAGCTGTGTGCATTCACACCAGGGAGGTGAGACTCACCTCCCTGATAAAAAATAACTATCTCTGTTTTCAGTGTACATTGCTACAACCCCAGAAGGCCTAATGCATCATTCACATTTTAAAAACTGCTCAGATACATGCGTTACAATACTATTCAACAGCGCTGACAGCTGCAATGACGTATAACTGTACAACGATATACGGATCGAAAAGAGTGTTCTTGAATGCAATATATATGTAGGCCATATACATGTACTTGTGCATGTGCATGTAATGTTAATTGTAGTCTTTATTACATGCTGCGTCCTTTGTACATAATCATGTCCAGAAATCTCTATTTAAAATATTTGCTTGTATTTTGCTCTCCGTATAGGTCATGTGTATGTATTTACAAGTACAACGTAAATAAGAACTACTTGAGATGGCATATGCAATAACGCGATCTGTGGTTGTGTTGTTGCTTACTTTCTTTAAAAAAGAAATATAAAAAGACAAAAAGGAAAACACACAATGACCCTGGCTATAGACCTATACCGCGATCATGATTGGTTAAGACCCACTTAAAAGTGAAGATTGTAATAGGAGAATGAATAGATGGTAATGATGACAACGTCAATGACAAGTAATGTGTTGATGATGAAGTTTATATCATAAGAATGATAATGGCCATGATCGATGATGATGACGATGATGATGATGATGATGATGGTGACGAGGAGGAGGATGAGAAAGATTTTATCTTTTATCTGAGAAAAGTTTTTATCGGAGTCCTTGACGGATCTTGAGATGCCCTCACCTTCCAGAGCAATTCACAAATTTTACAAGCTATGCTTTTCTTGTGAATTTCTCTTTTCCATGTAGAGTTACAAATTAAGATTGTATTACTCACTTGTTTATTTATCCAAACCGAAGTTGATATCATTATAGTATTGTATTCATGTACGTTTTGTTGAAACTTAAGTGATTTAAAGTTCCTGAAGATATCAGTACTCATGTAAGCGATATTACTTTGTATTACTTTATATGTGGAAATAAAATCATTTTGAATTGAATTGAATTGAAAAGATGATAGACCTAAGTGGTAATGGTGTTGGTGGTGATGATGATGGGAAACTGTTACCATTATGCAGCCTATAACAACGTCAATATGAGAAGTTCTCGCTGTTTTTTTTTAATCCTTGATATTGTTGTATGCATCAACAAACTGACTGTTTGGTAAATGTTGGCTCTCTTTTTATTCTCTCCTCAGATTTCAATATCAGGAGCAAGTAAGAAGATACACGCTCCACCTTACGGTAAGGCGAGTCCATCCATCCACCCTTCTAGAAATTACTATCAATATGATAACCTCCAGCAAAGAGGATAAGGTTTTTGTTGGTTGTCTGTTGATCTGTTGTCTTTCTGTCCGCCTGACCGACTGTTAGAAGTTTTACGCAAGAAGTAAGCTGACTGTGATGACAAAATTAATAATGATTTAAGTTGATTTATGGTGATCTAGATCACCGTCTGGATTTCGACTTTTCAAAGGACTATTATTGTCACGAGACAAGTAAGATTTTAACAGTTTCTTACGTAAGTCTTCAAAAGAATGTTGTTCATGGAGGCCTAATGTTTAACAAAATAATAATAAAGAGAAATCATACTGCAGGTGTGACAGTTCCAAACGTGCGCCTATTATTTGTATTCTTTATCTAGTATGTGTTTGTTTGTTGTTTGCCATTTTCTTCTCTGTTGTCATGCTTGAACATATCTATCATTTCATGTTTGAATTGCCATGAGCACTGAAGGTGGACCTGTGCGCTATACAAGTAGCCACTGTTGTTATTACTATTATCATCATTATAATACACGACACCTCTTCTCGACTTTGATATGGCCAGTAGCATCAGAACCACTGCTTTACCTAACGCTGGACAAAAATATTGATAAAACAGTAGGCATGTAATGTTACGAATGACGATTTAAAGTGTGATGTTATGTCGTATATATACAAGTAGGCCCTTACATTAGCATATTTTGGTGATCATTTCTGATTATACATGGATTGTATGATGACTTGTTATGTGTTTTCTTCGTTCTGTGTATACAATACTTTTCCAGCTAGCAAATTTGACGTCGTTGAAATCGAGTCAACGGTCAGTCGGCCGAAGCGCGACACCGACGATGACTCAGATGAGGTGATCTCGTCGTTGTCCAGTGATGTCGAAGACGAGGTCCAAGCGTTCCTCAACGAGATACCGTCCCGTCTTCACATACCCGTCTCTTTCTCTGCTTCATTCCACACATCTAGTAGTGGTCAGAGAGCGACCAGTACAGGTGATAAAGCGACGTCCATTATCATTATAAAACTGTTATTCTTAGTATATATAACTTTTATTATCATCATTAGTTATTAGGATCATTACAAAATATTATTATCATTTATCATTATTCATGAGTCATCACTGCTTATCATCATCACCTTCATCATCGTCGACTACTTATTTACCGGTATATCATTTTCATTATACCGTCATATTCATTCATCCATCCGTTCATTCATTCATATTCATTCATTCATTCATTCATTCATTCATTCATTCATTCATCCATTCATTCATTCATTCATTCATTCATTCATTCATTCATATTCATTCACATTCATTCATATTCATTCATTCATTCATTCATTCATATTCATTCATTCATTCATTCATTCATTCATTCATTCATTCATTCATTCATTCATATTCATTCATTCATTCATTCATTCATTCATTCATTCATTCATTCATTCATTCATTCATTCATTCATTCATTCATTCATTCATTCATTCATTCATTCATTCATTCATTCATTCATTCATTCATTCATTCATTTATTCATTCGTTCATTACGAATTCATTCACATTTTCGTCCACACGAGATCGGGCAGGTGGCCTGTCGAGCCCTCCTTTCCATTTCTTCGGTTTTCTGACAATATGGTACGCCAATGGTTTCCGAATTTGTTTTATACGATGTTTCAAGAATCCACTTCAAAATTTGTATCAAAATTTAGAATCAAATTTCTTTGACACTCATTGTATTCCGTATATTGATGGCTGCATAGAAACGTTTGCAAAATTGTCATTTTCGTGTGGAGGTTAGAAGACCATTGATGACACATACAGCATACCATAATCTTTAAATTGCTTGACCTAAAATTCTACTACTAGTAACTTGTCGTCTGCATGGATGCATGCGTGCGGCAGAGCGATCCGAGCATCATCACCTTGTAAAGACGCTCCTAGCCCCCTCGCTAGTTTGCCGGCGCGGCCTGCACATCTGCGAACCGTTCTGCCAGTCAAGTCCAGATCAGAGCACCCAGAACGTTACATGTTACAAACAATGTTACAAACATTGTTTGTTTCTGGTTCATAAGGCAGGTCTAGATCTCCCTCCTAATATAATGTAAGTTGTTACGTTATTGTCAACCTATTTTATATCGCTATTGCCATGGTTTTACGGTCCAGACATCCATCTGGTCGTGTTTGTTGGTCCAACAAGTCCAACTATGGAGGTACAGAGAGGTGTAATATGTTAGACATGGTTATTCATATAGGTCTAGTAGACCACTAAGTACTGGTAAACCCGATAAGTGATAGGTGACGCTACATGAGGAATAGGCGAGCAGTACCTCCATCATAAACTTTCTACTAGTTGGGTTGGGCTGAAAAACGATTGTTTTTCAATTTTGTTGATAGCTGAATCAGTGTACAGTATACCAATTACCATGGATGTATCTAAGCGCCGACTTTCTTAACCTCGGAGCGCTCCTTGTACACAGTTACAACTTTCTTTGATTTATCAAAAGTGCCGGGTTCATTAGGTAGAAACTGAAAGTTTAACCTTGTAAAAAAAACCACGGTCTGTATAACGTTAGTGTCTAAAGTGGAAAAATTGTATGTGTGGTTTTTATATGCATTTAGTTAGGTCTACTATTGCAACTGATTGACAAATTGCCCTAGACCTACATCGACGTAAAACACTGAGCAATTCAGTGCTTATTTACGTCGATGTAGGGCAATTTGTCAATCAGTTGCAATGAAAACATCTCGACGGAAGAATATCAGGAATTTGAATTTAGTTACTAGTAGAGATCATCTATATTTAGATCTATTCCCCAGATGCTGATGATTGTGACAATTTTACTGTAGATCTAACGTTAGTAAGGGAAGAGAGCTTGTTTTAATTCCTGGATTCCTCCCCCCCCCCCCCCCCCCCCCCCCCCCCCCCCCGTAAACATAGAGTTGTCTATACGATATAGACTCTAACCAACTAACATATTTAGATCCTTGTTTTCGAGTTTCTAGTTTGCACTTTAAAAGTAAAACATCTTTCAGAAATGTCACTTGGCAGTCACACATTATGATCCCTTATCGGTGTAAAATGCAATCAATCATTTGAGTTTTTAAGTGGAGATAGATTTTAAAGAAACATTGCCAGTAGAGCTGATCATTAGGCCCTACATGACGGCATTGCTCTGTTTGCAATTTGTTCTGCATTTGTCAACTATGTAGATCATCCAATAAGATTTAGGCTGCCATTATTATTGCTATATATTGCTATAAATAAGACTAAAAACAAGCCACTTTAATGAAGTAATTCACATTTGGTGAGGGATACAGTGTGAGATATGTTGTTAATTGGAATTTTTGATTAAGGTGTATTAAACCAGTACAGGAAACTAGAGATTGCACTTAAAGTGCAGTTATTGTTGTTACTGTTTACTTGAGCTGCACTTTGTTTGGATTTTATTTTGGTGGGCAGTTGAGTTGGGACTATAGAACATTAGAAGGATTAACTATGGTAGATAACAAGGAAGGGGGAATAGCTCTTTGTGCAATGTGCCTTTTCTGTATACACAGCCAAGGAGCTTAATAGCAGTATAAGATATTTTGTCAGGGAATTAAGTTGGCCACCTGGAATGATCTTTTAATTGCATTTGTGTTTAAGTTGGGAAATTGTGGGAGACATTGGATTTGGGGTTCCTGTTCTTAGCTGTGGAGGTTAGCTTTTTGGGAGTGGGAGGATCGGAGGAGTTGAAATTTAGATCTCACCAAGGACAGACCTACAGTATATAGGGGAAGAAAATGTTCTGAAAATGATGATGAGCTACTGCTCATCATCAGTCAGTGACAGAGTTGAAGTGACAGAGTTGTACCATCTTCGAAGTTTGAAATACCTTGTGACACTTTGATAGATCAGGTGAATATGTAACTTCGGTTACAGAAATAAAGCCGCTGAGGTCAGATCCGAACTATACACCAATAGTTGAAATCACCCCATGTCTGAGTATACAGCATGTGTGGCAATGATGGTGATGACAGTCACAACAATGGGACTGTGAGAAAAAGCCCACAGTAGTGCGATTGGGTGATGCCCTCCCCACATATCTCTACATTAATATAAAAGTTGCTGAATTTATGGTAAATCTATAGAGTATATACATCATAATGTGCAAATAGGATTTCAGGCACACTTGAGGTGCAAGGCTCTAAACTTTTATCAACCAAGTTGTTTGATGTCTTCACCAAGGAATAAACAGGAATGACACTATTTGATATCACAGTGCATGCTCATGACAGGATTCTAGGAAATGGGGTAGGCCTATACAAATGGTAGTCCACTAAATACATTAATTTGAGAATAGATTTAGTAAATTTCTGTCTAGTCATCTGCAGCGATGCTTCCCAAGAAATCATGAACCATTGGCCAAACATTGAACAATACGATCGATAGTAATTCATGTTTGATATTTTGTCTGAAACCGAACCAGCTTTGCCGGTGAGGCTGCAAGGAGGCGATTCACCGCTGGAGGGGAGAGTTGAGGTGCAGGTCGATGGTGACTGGTACGGAGTGTGTGATGACGAGTGGGATATCAGTGATGCAAACGTTGTGTGTCGACAGCTGGGATACGGGTAAGCATTAAAAGTATTATAATGCTATTGATAGAATTCTATTCTGGCTGGGTTCAAGGATTGCTAAATTTGCATTGTGGCAAAGGATAAAGACCCCCAAAATATTTGCGGTGACAGTTCAATAATGTTGATAATAAAGATGAGGATAATTATGCTTTGATGATTGGGATGCCGTTACGATGCCTTTAACAGTAACACTTTAAAGAAAAAGTTTAATTTCTGTCTGCTGCATGTGAAATGTTGTGTCATACAGTGTGCTGTGCTTTTCATCAGTATAATTTCTAAGTGTGATGAAAATGGTCAGAAAGTGTTAGAGCAGGCTTGTACCTTAATGCAGTTGGTGTAGCCTACATACTTTCTGAATATCATTGTTACAAAATGAACAGAGTCATATCAGCCAAAAATTTCATCACCTGGTGGTTTAGTTGGGTTTTTTTTTTTTTTCGTTTTACAAGTAGTTTTTCCCCAACTTGGGTCTCATGCAATGTTGTGTGTGTCTTTTAAACCATAGTAATATCTTCAGTCAAACCTTCAAAAGGCATCCAGAAATATTCTGTTCTTTTATGTGGTGTTGTTTTTTTTAAGACTGCTTAACAATTCTCAACAGTGAAATTATTTCTGCTTTTATGAAATTTTATGACATTTTTTGGCAAAACAAACTGATTTATAGAAGTGAAGATTTTTAAAGTGATGACTTTTTTTCTGTGCTCAATATTTGATCAATTATATCATCATTTATCCATGAATTGCATGACTGGTCATTTCTCTGCATGTCCTCGATCATTTTACCTGTGAAGTGATGCGAGGGAGGCGTACAGATCCGCTGTGCAGTCCTTTGGCTACAACAGAAATGGGTTTGCCATGGACGATGTCAACTGCAGTGGGATGGAAGCTGGCCTTAGTCTTTGCAGCCACTCCGCCAGACACGACTGCTTCCAGTGGGAGGTTGCTGGAGTAAAATGTAATCCAGAACCACCTTCTGCAAACAGAGGTGAGAAATTTGTGTTGCCAGCAGAACTATAAGTTGCAGAAATTGCTGGTTATATGAACATGCTTTCCTGGCCAATGCCAGAATATGGTCAATTTGATATATTAGTCATCACTGATGCAATATCATCTCTTAACAGGTCTAGCATTTACTTGTTAAATTGTCTGTTCATATAAATATCTTCCTGAAGAAAAAACAAACAGACAAACATTAATCACAACTCACATTGCAGTAGGCTGTGAGTGGGAAAGATGATTTTCTTTACAGAGGCAAATGTAGGTGCTAGAATGTTAACCAAAAATAGAAATTAAATAAGTGATTCATTTATCCACCAGTGGAAGAACTGTAAGGTATGGCATCATTATTCCATCTAATTTGCATATATGTGATAGTGATCACTGTTACTATACAGTATTTCGTAAAATCATCTTCTACAAGGATGTGAGAGTTCAGAGTTTAGTCAGATTTCAGACTTTTTTTTATTACACCAAAAACCCATTTTACATACTTTTTTTTTCATTTCCTATGCATTGAAGTATTTACAATTTAATGCACTTCCGACCCTTTTTTTCATAGGTTTCAGATTTTTCAGACTTTTACTCTCACACACCTGTTTCTAAAAGTAACACATTTTTGTCTTGTGCTTGATCAGACTTCAGCCCTCTCTCTCTCTCTCTTTCTGTGACTGTGCCAACACTCTTTATTTTCTATTCTATTCAGCTCGATCATGGTGTGCATATACCCCTGAAAACTGTATTCACCCTGTCTAGTTTCCCTCCTAACCAAGTTCAGACTAACTTTCCCTACCAAACCAAAGCCTTTCCTGCAATTCTGATGGAGGGAGACCTTGAATGCAAGTTTGATCGCAGCCATTTAACAATTGGCATTCTCTCCCTGCAGTTCATGGGAGCCATGAACTGTCTTGTGATGCAAACATCAAAAGCAAATTATGTGACGGCATTGTAGTTTTGTGTGAGGTTCTTTTAGTCACTGAATGGTATTTAAAAGAATTGCTAAAAGCACTGAGGCTTACTGATGGAAGTCTTTTTGAAATTTGTGTCCTCTATATCCTTTATGTTTCTTGCTCTTTCTTTATTTGTTTTTTTTTTTTTTTTTGGGGGGGGGGTTGTTTGTGGGGGGGGGGGGGGGGGGGGGCAGAAAAAAGGAAGGAAACCAACTGTTCCCTGAAAACATCCACATAATGTTTGTTTTCCTGTATACCTCGTTTGGTCCCACATGTGAAATTACAGTGCATCGTTCCTGACCCTGTCAAAAAAACTCTAGATAGTACTGTAGATACTACCACAAAGTACAAATTACTATGATACAGCATTAATGCATGGAAATGTTTGCTAAGTTGGACAGTAAATTATTTAGCTACCATTAAGAAGGATCAACTCCTCTGCAAAATCTGCCCAACCTCGAACCTTGACTTCGACACCCTTCATATATTTAGAGGAAGTGTACAGTTGTATCTTTGATATCAATATAGATCTACTAAAACAATCTACAAAAACAGATGGAGTTCTTTGAGTGGAAGAAAGAAAAGATGCTGTAACTGAAGAGCTTGTGACAGAAAAATTCTACAACTAAGTGGACAAAGTTGATTTTTTTTTTTTTGGGGGGGGGGAAAAAAACATGTCACACATCAGTGTATTGTTTTATCATACAGAATTTTCATGATATGAGTTTTACCACACAATGTAATTATGTCTGTGATTATCAGAAAAGAGTAAGAGGTGCAAGGACCAATGCTTTTAAGAGCATTACTTTTAGTTAATTGGTGGCTTTTTCTGATTGATCAGTTTTGCTCTCATGTGCAAAAGCCCATGAAAGTGAAGTGAGTAGTGGTATAGTTGTAGTACCCTATTATTTAGATTTCCCAAACTTCCCAATCTATACAACTCGTCCTTATTTACAGAAGAGTTTTCATGGTTTTTTTCCATGGATCACCACAATGCAATAGTGTATGTGCAACCAAACAGGCAGTCATTTCAAAAGTGGTCCATTTGTTCTATCTCCCCCCCCCCCCCCCCCCCTTCATTCTTTCTATCATATGTATGTCATTACTTTTTGATGCTGGCATTACCCAATTTGAAAGTGATCTCCCATTACTGGGGCCTTATATATACCATTTATCTAAGGGAAATGAGGTTATTGCAACAGTGAACAACTTAGTCAAGTGGCTCTGCATACAAAGAAAAAAAGAAAAGAAAAAGAGTGCATGTTATTGTGCTTTGTGTACAATGTCATAGGGAATGTTGTTTCTTATTACTGATATTAAACAAGGCTTTTGTGTCTGCACTTGGAATAATATAATGGATGATTTTTCTCAATTGACAGAGCACTTTGTCAGTCACTAGAGCATGAAAGCAATTTGTCTGGCTCCGACACAGAGTGTGATTTTGATTGATTTCTATGGAGATGCGGGAGGGTGCTACAGACCCATTTTTGTGCCTGCCAGGCTGAACCACCAGAATTGTTGAGCAGATTGAATGAGTAGGCACTTGCCAGCTTTAATGGCAAATTTCGGACCAGTTAGAATTTCGTCTGAGAAGAAAGAATGATATTTTACTTGCACATAAGTGAAAATTTGATCAAATTTCAGATAAAATTAAGGGAGTCATATAATTGTGAAGCCTTGCTCATGAAGAAAAAAAAAAAAATTCTCGAACAGCCAATATGGATATTCAGTTGAGTGAGCTGAGGATGCCATGAAACAGATTAAAATTTAGGAAGTATGCAGTTGTGAAGTTTCTCTAATTTTCACAAAACATTTCTCTTACAATCAAATATGAAATGGAAATGAGTGAGTTGATGATGCCATGAATCAAAATCAGATTAGAAGTTGAAGTTTAGTTGTGAAGTTTTCCTAATTTTCACAAAAACATTTCTCTAACAGTTAAATACGAATATGCAAATGAGTGAGTTGATGATGCCGCCATGGATCAAAATCTGATTAGAATTAGGATGTTATGTAGCTGTAGTTGACTCTTACAGTCAACATGATTATGCTAGTGAATGAGTTATTGATGCCATTGCCTCACAACTTGCCATGTAGTGTGAATGCAAAATCTTAAAATTTCCATTATTTTTTTTGAAATTTGAATGCAATTATGTCCCAGTCGTAAATCCTATACCGACAGATCAAGTTATTCATCCAGAAATGATATTGTGTTTTACACTTTATAACTGAAATATTGAATTTTTGGCAGTTTTGAGTTCACAATCAATGGAAAATTGTGAAGAGATAACATGGTAACTCACTCATATGCATCACTATCAAATATTCCAGAACTGTGTAGCAAAATGAGCAAAATTTCACAATTTCATAACTTCCCTAATTTTTATCAGATTTTTTTTTAAAGTACTGTTGTGCATGTGAAATTAACTCTTTCTTTTTAGACTAGCTTTATAGTGGTCCAAAATTTCCCTGTAAGGATAGGACTGTTGTGCATGTTAAATTCTACTCTTTCTTATCAGAGTAACCCTTAAGTGGTCCCAAAACTCCCTGCAAGTAAATGGCCGTCGTCCAAATAGATTATTTTGGCTTACCTTGTAGAAGAAAGTATCCTATGGAATGCCCTGAGTGTAGTCATGATCTGACAAATGTTGGCCTGTGTTTCTTGGTTCCTGCGGCATGCCACAGAATTTAACAGCCTGCGTGCAGTTCTTGCCATATAGATGCCAAGGTATGTTTGTGGACAAAAGAAATACGTATTGTATGTGGCGCAATTAATTGCAGTAGGTGCAGCTACAATACAGTGATGCACATTTCTGATAGATGCACCAGTGTTTGCAAGTTTGCTTCTTATAGCGCGTCAATCATCACGTGGATGGTTGGCAAAGCATCCACTGAGTTCCCAAGCTTTTTTGGGTGGAATGGTGCATCTCAAAAACAGACCCAGCAAGTTTTGCTCTGTACAACATCGTACCTGTAGTTGCAAGGTCTGCAGGGCTGGTACCTCCACCGAATTCGCCCGGCGTGGTGGTGCGCGTCAATCTCGGTAGCTTGCCACACTGGCTGCGGGATCTGCTGGGACCACCACTACCGGAATCCAGCTCAGACACCGCGGAATCAACAACAGATGAATGGAGCCAAGACTCGGAATCCAGTCCCTCCGACTCAGCTGGATCAGATAGTGCAGCTACAAGTGGATCACAGGGTAACTTCAAGATTTAGGGCAAGATAGTCCATTGTACAATTTTGGTTGTTGTTGTTTTTTCTGTTGCCTTTTTTTTTGTGGGGAGGAGGGGAAATGGCAACTTCTTCATATTAGTGAAGTTCCTTGCCATGGAGTAGCCTTTCTCTCAAAGTGCAACAAACTGTTCATATCGGTATCCAGAAGGATGGCCAGTGACCATGTTTGTGACCCTGCTTGAAGAGCAAACTCTAGCCTCAGCCCCTGTTGATGGCTACAAGAAGGTGAACTGGTACTATAGCAGGAGTACCTTTACAGACTGAGGGAAGCAAGTTTAATGTGTCAAGGCAAAGGCAAGGATCATAAAGAAATATCTATATAAAAGATGAGTAGCAGCACTAGTGGAGAGAAATTACAGAGAACAAAGGATGGATCAGCCTAACAGCTGCACAAATCGTACAAAAAGGTCTTAATGCTAATCATATCAGTACTGAGGTCAATAGAAATGCTTGTTTTGAAGATATCTTCCATTTTGACCAAGTGTATAGTATATTTGTGCATTATTTCACAAAGTATTAATTGTTGAAGGCAGGTGGCAATTACAGATTGTGTCCAAAGAAAGAGAAATACACTGTGTTGATCAAGTTAAAGGACAAGTTGACCTTCATAGACATATGGGTTGAGTGAATGCAGCAATATTAGTAGAACACATCAGTGAGAGTTTGAGCAAAATCGAACAATCTGTTAGTAAAAAAGTTATGAATTTTTGAAGTTTCTGCTCAGTCACGGCTGGATGAAAAGACTACTATAGCTTGTGATGTCACAGGAGTACGATGATATAAAGAAAGATTAAAGAAAATTCAACATATTTCCATTTTTCTCGCGCAACAAAAGAACACTCGACTTCCCTCTTTCAGAAGGCAGGGGGAATAATATTACCCTAAACATACGTCAGTAGCAAGTCGAAGAAATGTGCACTTTATTCAAAAAGTAAAGTCTTGTGAAATTCTCTTTTTATTTTCCTTATATAGTTGTACGCATGTGACATCATACACTGTAGTGGTCTTCTCTTCCAGCAGTGACTGTGCAGATACTTAAAGTATTCGTAACTTTTGAACGGATTGTCCAATTTTCTTCAAACTTTCACTGATGTGTTCTACTAATATCACTGCATTCTCTCAATCCTTATGTATATGAAGGTGGACTTGTCCTTTAATCATTTGCTGAAGGTTTGTTGAATTTGATTGTATCATTGTGTAGGGATCAGAAGTATCAATCCCGAGTGTTACACCTCAACAAATGGCCAAGACTACCGTGGAACCGTCTCTGAAACGGAATCTGGGCGGCTCTGTCAGAACTGGAATGCCCAGACACCGCATAAACATGAATACACACCGGATCGCCACCCGAATGTGCTGGGCAACCACAATTATTGCCGGAACCCGGGGAGGTACTTGCGACCGTGGTGCTACACAATGAATCCCTTGGTTATTCGCGAGTATTGCAGTGTCGGGGACCCGCAGGCCAGTTGCAATGCAGCAGCACCACAACCTGCAGCACAAGGTTCTTATCGTTGCTCCCAAAGACATTTGTTGCTCTGTGACGTATAGTTGCACCTTGGCACAGAGTGTAGAGTAGCAATCGTGGCATATATATACCCGAGCGAAGAGCACTAGCATGTTTGCTTGCATGTTCTGTGTCTACTAATCACTGCGGTCTAATGCTTGACCGAAAGTGACTTGATAACCAAACTGTCTTTGCTTTTAATGATGACAGCCTTTCTGCTGTAAGAGAGCTGCCTTATATGAGACTCCAATAATGAGGCTTTCTCACCATGAGGATCTGAGGCTGCATATGGTTGAGACTTTGAAAGCTGTACAAAACTTCCTCCCCAGTTGCTTGAGTTGTTTCTGGCGAAAATTTCTGGTCCAACAGGAGAACTGCGTAAACTGTTGGTACTTCTCGAAGCTCTGCATGGTCCGCTGCTCAATGTACCAAGACTTTGGTTTCATAGTGTCCACTCTTTCCATCAGGTAGAGAGAGCTCACAAAATGTCTGAAATGTTATTCTCGTGTCCTATTCGTATCGATGACTGTAGATTGTATCGATGTCTGTAGATTAGTGAACTTACACTGCATGTTACGCAGCAGCCGCTATTCCTGTTTACATGGGCAACTCTTGCACTACACCAGGAGACACATGTAAATGATGTAACTTTTTAATCAGGATCTATCAGTTAAGGTTCTCATATTCCAATACACAAACACGTATCGTACGTATAAAACACTCTCACAATTATTCACTCACATTTTCATATGTAAACAAGTTGATTTTTTTCTCTTTTTTCTTTCCCCCTTTTTTTTTTGAGTGTGAATGAGTTGGAAATTTAGGCTACAATACGGCTGTCTAAAAGGAAGTGCTACACCTGCCGTCACATATGTACTAGAAGCGTCAATCAGATGTTGCAAACTTACGTACATTGTATATTATCTACATTGTATGTATGTATGCATGCATAGTGATATTTTGCATGCTTCTTTTGTATATAAATGCTACATGTACTTAAGGAGACGTGATCAATGTATTGTCTTGCATGCTCATTGGTGCGTTGTCTTTTTATCATATTTATATCCTCATTTCCAATGTTCAGAATCGTTCTTATTCATTAGGATTATTATAGTCATTTAATACTGTGGAATGCACAGTTATAGAATACAGGTTACAGTAATGGTTGCATGAAGATGTGAGTAAACTGTGGAAGGAATCACAAGTTGCATGAATTTAATGCACGTACATCTAAGCTATTTTCTTGCAGAATGCTCTTCATTTTGATTTGTATTTGTTAGGGAAATGCCATGCATTAGAGCTAGGGTAATACAAGTAGTAGTCCAGGAAAAATTAAATTATTATGCAAGTACCTCCTTGTTTTGATGTTTTAAACATCCTCATCACTCTCATGGCACTGGAGCAGAATATCACCAACAAGGACAAGCACAAAGAATAAGAATAGACAGCAGACTGCAATGCATTGTACCCCTGTATCTTATTAAATATGTACTGACTATTTACAGGTTAATGATGAATTATGCTGGCTCTCTCTCAGAAAAAAAAAAAAAGAATCGTGAAATCTCAAAAAATCTGTTTGCGTTTAGTGGCACAGTCACAAGTAAACTGCATATTATTTCATAATGTGCAAATACACATCATCTTCATGTGAATCCTAACGCTGTGCAGTTACGCAGGCCCCCCAGACGGATGCCCTCTCCAGTTATGCGATCTTCAGAGGAGGGTATCTCCCGGGCAACAACGAGGGCACTCTCACCTCCACCACTGTCGAGCAGTGTGCCCAGAGCTGCCTCGACGAAAGGTCGTTTGTATGCCGCTCGTTCGACTTCAACAAGGAGAACAACCAGTGCTTCATGGCCTCCGTCAACTCCAGGGACGAAAATTTACAGTTCCCCAGCAATACACAGTTTGACTTCTATGAACGCATCGATATAGGTGAGTTTTCCAGATTTGAATCCAGCCCTGCCTCATCCATTGATATGTTAGGGAAACATGGAGGCTTTTGTGTTGGTTACTTTCGTTTCAGATTTTTTAAAATAGTTTTTATGTCAGAGTGGGATGGAATATCTATGTTTATCTCCTCTAAATCTACTCTGTAACGAAACCACAGCAGCTGTACCACACTAAAAGATGAATATGACACATCAGTGAAATCTATTCAAATGAGAATTGAATCGAACAAACTGAGCAGGATAGCATTGTACATATATAGATGCACTTGAACAAAATTTTGTATGGCTTGCCTCTGGCATTTTGCTTGTATTTGCATCTGTACTCTAGGTCCTCTCTCGCTCTTCGACATAACACCGAACTCGGCATTGCCGGGCAACAATGTCCAAGCCCTCTCCGCCGTTTCTATGGAAGAGTGCGCGGAGCAGTGCCTAATGGCGTCGTGGGCCTGTGCCTCCTTTGACTTTGCGCGCCAATCCAATCGCTGCTGGCTGAGTGACAAGACCACAGCGGACGTAAGCATACGGAGCGACTTCCCGAACAATCCCTATGACTTCTTTTCCCGGCGTGGTCCAGGTATGTGCTCCTTTTGATCATTAAAAAAGAATTTTTAAAAAATGGTCACATCAGACCATAAAACCTATGTGCTGTATATGTTTTGTGGTAATACAAAATTATTTGTCATTGCATTTCTTTGTGTTGTTTCTGTTTTTGTTTCTTTGCCTCGGCTTGCATGTGACCACCTCAATTGAGAGAGTGAAATTTCAGTCATTGAAAGTGGTATGAATTAAACATCATACAAAAATATATTTGCTTTGATTATGTGCGTAGTATATGGAGTACATAACTTGTGCCTCTGTCAATCAGATATAGTATCTAATTCTGTAGAAATTGAAATGACATCAGAATTGAAATCAGTTGATAGATGTCACAGATACTTGTAGAATTAGTGGTATAGGAACTATATATAAAAGTTCTGCATAAATTGCTTATCGTTTAATTAAATATTGGCATATTAGGGACACTTTGCTTATAGTGACATTATAGAAATGGTGGGTTTTATGTGAATATATTTGTAAGTATTGCGGTGTTAACATGAAACTTTTCAGTGTGTTCTGATGGATTTCCAAGTCTGGTAACAACCTAAATCGCTTTTACAACCCCCTCCTCCCCTCACAGCCATCCCTAATTGTTACACGAGCAATGGGGAGGACTATCGAGGCTTCTCTTTCACTACTCAGGGAGGCCACCAGTGCGCCAACTGGATAGCAGCAGCCAACCAGAATGTCGGAGTAACGCCCCAGAGCTATCCAAATGGTGGTACGTAAAGAAGAGGGTTTGAAATTTTTGGTTGTCCACTCCTCATGGAAACTATACAGATGTTGTAATAATAATTTTATGATAATAATGATGAAGTCTTGTATAGCGCCGGTATCCGCCAAGTCAGGCGCTCATGGCGCTTGCTCCAAAATAAATACATAATTAAGCTTAAATTTCATGTTGTGCTTTTATCAGATATTTTATATTCCCAGGCAATTTATTAGGGGAGTGATATTGCCTGATTGCTAACATTATTGCCTTTATGGATGTAGAGTGACAGCAACTTATGTGGTTGATGTAATGGCAACATCATTGAAGGCCATGCAGTTTACTTGAATCTTTGGAGTTGAACGTGGATGTTTTGAAGAAAAATCAAGCAAACACAAATGAGCCCATGATTCAAATATTTCTAACACCAGAGCACTCTTTTCAGTGGTCACTCTTTCTTTGTTGTTATTTCCGTAGGGATTGGAAACCATAACTTCTGCCGCAATCCCGACCAGGACGCTCGGCCCTGGTGCTACCACAGCAGCCCTGGTACCTCTGCCATCACTGGCTGGATGTACTGCAACATTTCGGTCTGTGCCACGGCTGCCACGAGCACCACCACCACTCGACGGCCAACGACCACCACAGAGCCTACCACGACATATGTCCCACCACCTGTAGCCACTCAGGAGCCCAATGGTATCCCAAGACAAAAAGATAAAGCGAAATATGCATGATGAATTCATGGGTTTTCTTTTTAAAGCTGTTTGTCAGTGGGGCAATTTTTGCTGTATATTTTTGTGATGCTTGTATTCATAATTGTGATTTGCAGATTTGACATATTTTTGAATTGGTTTAAACGGTTCTAGGACAATTAACCCAATGACAATTAGCCCAGACCCTTCGCCTGACCCTAACCCTAAGCCGAATCCTTAACCAGACCCAAATTCTAACCCACAACCTAACCCTATCACTATTAAAGCGGTATTTAGCCAGGGAGTACTTGTCCGGGTGGGGGGGGGGGGGGAACTGTCCTGATATGGGTTTAAACCTGAGGTTCAAAGTAGCCCACAGTCAAACACTGAGATTTAAGAACTTTACTGACGTGTGGATCAATTTTTACCTGCGCAAGACTGGACAATCAATAATGTAAAAATGAATGATGAGAGCCAATCAAGTTGTGAACACTAAAATCACACAACCGTTCCCTGTGCATGGTGTTGTGGCGATCATTTCCGTGTCATAAACTGCACAGCTTTGGTGGCGAGATAAGCACCACTGTTATAGTTTCCCTTGGCAGGCCTTTCGGTTCAAATTGGACAGAAACTGTGGTGAGAAGTTTTTGCAGAGAAGCCACCCATTTTACTAAAAATGATATTAACACTAATCAACAATAATAAAATGTTTCATACAAAATGTTTCCAAGTGCTGAACATTTAAGCAACACAGAAAGCTATGCTTATACGAGGGTCAAATTGATGATGATCATTTTACATACATTTTAATACAACGTACTATTTTTGTAAAGCTTTAACTAGAACCTTCTTTTCTGCTGAATTTTTGAAAAACAGCACTACACACAATCAGGGATTTTGCTTTTTTTTTTATATAGATATCCTTGGGAAATGTTGAGCATTTTCAAACTTCAGTACCTCCTTGGTCTCACCCTGGTTCCTCTTTAGCTATCTCACAGGAAGTGATCTCTACCATCTCCCATTTCCCCTATTATCCTGTTAGTGCTCCCATCTTTACTAAAGTCTGTCAGTAAATGTTTTACTCCAAAGCCCCTCACCTCATATGGATGGAAATTGATTTTCTTTTGTTTTGTTTTGTTTTTTGGTTATATCAGGATTATGAGGGTGCCAGAGTATTGAAGTATGTGATCATTACCTAAAGGATTTTTATAGTTTTATTTCATGCAATGCATTAAGCGTTGAACAAGCAAATCCTTCCTCAGGCTCGGAGACCAGCAACAAGGAGGAGAAACAAAAGAGACATTAAAGAATAAGAGTGTTAACAAATCAGTGTAGTTTCTTGGTATGCAGATGTCATTCTAACTGCTTCTCGTTAATATTCTCGTCAATCATTTTTGCACCCTCAGTCCCAGTTCCCATATCAAGGGGCAAGCCAGCTTTCCAGAGCTCAGATTATATGAGCGGGTCATTCATTCCTCATGCAAGACTTGCAGTGGACGGAAATCCCAATTCGAACTTTGCTCGTGGCAGCTGCTCCAGAACACGTACGTATTTCGCAATATCTACAGTACAGTTCGAGTTCTGTCATAAACAACGCTTTATCGTGATTATCCAGGACAAAAGAGAAAGTCTGCCGTATTTACCTTTGTCAGATTTATTGATGATGACATCACCGTATGCAATTTGCATCCATGTGAATATTATTTGTGATGTAGAGTTTCTTTCAAAATTTACCTGTAGTGCGCAGTGATTGTAAAAAGTATTAAGTAATGCTTTACAATATATTTATGTTACTATTCATTTCTTTACTGTTAGGTATTTCATTTGTGTGTCAACTTACGTATTCTATTATTGTAAAAAGTATTAAGTAATGCTTTACTGTAAAGTATTACTTAATACTTTTTACAGTAATGCTTCTGTTCATTTTTTTATTGTTAGGTATTTCAGTTGTGTGTCAACTTACATATTTTATTAATTGTTGGATTATTTATCCTGTCTTATTCATCAGTCTGTTGGTCTTATTCATGTCATTCAGACTGAAATACATGCACATGAATTCTTTGCCAATTTAAGAGACTTCTTAGGTTTTCGCAGCAGGTTTTCATTGAAAAGAGAATCTCCTTTTAATGGATGAAGATTTGCATGTGTCAGGGGCAGATCCAGGAATTCTGTAAAGGGGGGGCGCAACTAATATTTCTGGTGCCACTTCATTTCATTTCATTTTTTTCTTTTTATTTCTTTTGTTTTTAATGAAAAATAAAAGGGGGGCGCGTGTGCCGGTTGCACCCCCCTCTGGATCCGCCACTGTGTGTGTTGCATACAGTAACTGGGTTCCACAAGAGTACCAGCAAATGTGGTCGGGAAAAAAAATTACAGTTTGTCAAAGCAAATATGTTCCCGTCATTGTCATCATATCTTTCAAAACATATGTTTAATTTATCTTTGCAAGTATTTACTGCAGTGACAGCATGCAGGATTTTATATACAAGTATAGTTCACAATGTATGATGAATGCCAGTTTTAGTTGCAACGTCGGCTGTTCATTTGTCTGTTTTGTTGTCCCCGCCGAACGAGTTCGAGCAGGGGACTATGAAACGGGCTCCGTACGTGTGTGTGTCCGTGTGTCCGTCCGTCCGTCCGTCCGTCCGTGTGTCCGTGTGTGCGTCCGTGTGTGATCAAAATCTTCAATTTGCTACTTCTCTGTCATTTATGAGCCAATTTTGATTCTGTTTGCTTTATATGATAGCACTACATGGGAGCTTTGAAACTCCTACACAGAATTTCAGTCGTGACCTTTGACCTTGACCTTTGACCTGTATTGTACATTTTGCTACAAAATGCTACTCCTTCGCCATTTCTAACCCGATTTCGATTCCGTTTGCTTTATGTGATGGCACTAGGTGAGGGCTTCAAAACTTCTACACAGAATTTTGACCTTTGACTTCTTTGACCTTTGACCTTGATTTTTTGACTTATATTGTACATTTTGCTACAAAATGCTACTCCTTCGCCATTTCTAACCCGATTTCGATTCCGTTTGCTTTATGTGATGGCACTAGGTGAGGGCTTCAAAACTTCTACACAGAATTTTGACCTTTGACTTCTTTGACCTTTGACCTTGATTTTTGACCTATATTGTACATTTTGCTATGAAATGCTACTCCTTCGCCATTTTTAACCCGATTTCGATTCCGTTTGCTTTATATGATGGCACTAGTTGAGGGCTTCAAAACTTCTACACAGAATTTGACCTTTGACTTCTTTGACCTTTGACCTTGATTTTTGACCTATATTGTGCATTTTGCTACAGAATGCTACTCCTTCGCCATTTCTAACCCGATTTCGATTCCGTTTGCTTTATGTGATAGCACTAGGTGAGGGCTTCAAAACTTCTACACAGAATTTTGACCTTTGTCTTCTTTGACCTTTGACCTTGATTTTTGACCTATATTGTACATTGGCTACAAAATGCTACTCCTTCGCCATTTCTAACCCAATTTCGATTCCATTTGCTTTATGTGATGGCACTAGGTGAGGGCTTCAAAACTTCTACACAGAATTTTGACCTTTGACTTCTTTGACCTTTGACCTTGATTTTTTACCTATATTGCACATTTTGTTACAAAATGCTACTTCCGGCGGGGACATATGTTACGCACCGCGTAATTTCTACTTTTCCTTGTTTTCAGAGCACAGGCGCAATTCGTGGTGGTATGTGGACCTGCAAGAAACTGCTGAGGTGACAGACATTGTCATTGTTGTTTCAGAGTCATCAGTACAGGGTAAGGATGAGCTAATATTGTTACCATCTCTTTTAAGTAAGAGTAAGGGGCAGCATGACTCGCCAGTGATCAGCTTATGCCAAAAAGATCAATTTGAGACAGGAGATGACAGATTGTTTATGTAATGTAAGATCAGGACCATACATATGCTTTTATGTGATCACTAACCATGCAGCGTAGTGTCGACAAATATGCATGTTTAATGCTAACACGAAATGTTGCGATATTTACAGCAGTAGCATGCAATAATTGGGAAATGTTATTGGATGTAGATCATGAATGGAATTGCATGGAGCAGTGATTACGGTAGTGACTGTCTGAGAAATATTGCAGAGAGGAGAAGTCAGGCGTGACTGTTGAATGTGAATTTATGAGAGTGCAAAGCTTTTCTGGGAATAGTTTGAGACGGGAATGAAACCCTGCACTCCTTCGGCTCCTTCAGAGGATGGGAAACCTATTTTGAAGGACATTCCTTGATCACCTATTAAAAGGGTAGTATATTTTTGGTTGAGATGGGGATTCAAATATTAACTTTTTGTGAGATAATTAGAAAGAACTTTAAGAGCATGCAGTTGTATTAAGAGGAATTCAATTTTGATGAAAATTGGTTTTGAAATGGCTGAGATATTAACAAAGTGGTCCCAATAAAAGGCGGGTCCCATTTTTTTTAGGACCTGTTTATTTTTGGATATCTCAGCCATTTCAAACCCAATTTTCATCGAATAAACTTTGAATTCCTCTTAGAATTGTATGCTCATTCATATTTCATGAGAAGTTTCTCATTATCTCACATAAAAGTTGGAAACCTGAAGCAACATCTTGACCAAAACTATACCACCCCTTTAATCTGGAATTATCACACTGTGCCATGTATTAACCATGTGCTGTTGCAGCTGAGAGACTCCGCGGCGCCGTGGTCACCGTCGGCTCGTCGCCGGAGGACGCATCGTCCCGCGAGACCTGTGGCCGCATCAGCCGGGCCCTTGCGTCACAGGCCAGCGCCAGTCCCCACCAGAGGCTCCGCATCACCTGCCCATCCGCCATCAGCGGACGCTACGTTCACATTGGCCTGGTCTCGCGCAAGGACTACCTGCTGTTGTGTGAGGTAGAGGTGTACGGCTCCACATCATCACCAGTTTCGACAGGTTTGCACCTTTAAAATAGTCATAACACATTCTTCATTCTTTGGGGCCTGGACAGTAAATCTTAACTTTATGTGCCATGCACACTGTTTGATGTGCGTTCTATTCTTTTTTTTTTTCTGATTTATTCTACTGAAGTGCCATTTCCACCACTGTTAAATTGTATGCTAGTCGACATCCTTGACTTTTCAAATTAGTTTTAATCCCCAAACTCTCGTAGGCTGTACAAAGTGTAACTGAGTGGTCCATCAGACATGGATGAAGAAAAGATGTAGAAATTTAGCTTTTAAATGCTTTCAGAAAATTGATGGCATTTTCTCAATATCCACAAAAGTTCTGGAATGTAGAAAACTTCCATGCCATCACCTCCACTTTGGCGCTTCAGTGTAATTTTTCTTGATGTTGCCCTATCTTAACTGTTTGTTCCCCTGGTGCTTTGCTGAGTTCTTCGGTGTTTGTTTGTTTGCTTGTTTGTCTGTCTGTTTGTTTTTATGCCTCCGCCACGAAGTGGTGCCGGAGGCATTATGTTTTCGGGTTGTCCGTCCGTCCGTCCGTCCGTCCTTCCGTCCGTCCGTCCGTCCGTAATGAATATTGTGGACAGGGTAACTACCAAAACCTTTTGAGGTATCCTGATAAAACTTGGCATGTATGTGTATTAGGGGGTGAAGTTGTGCCTATCAACTTTTGGGTGCACATGCTCAAGGTCAAAGGTCAAAAGGTCAAGGTCAAATGCTTAAAATTTCACTATTTCCCCCATATCTATGCAATGCCTAAAGATATTTTCTTGAAACTTAGTGTATACATGTATTACCCAATTAAGATTCTCTGGTGAAAGTTTGGGATCATGAGGTCAAAAGGTCAAAGGTCAAAAGGTCAAGTAAAATGTTAAAATTTCACTTTTTTTTCTCTGTATCTTGGAAATTGTTCAAGGTATCTTCATAGAACATAGTATATATGCATGTACTGACTTGCAGTGATTATCTAGGGAATTTAGGGTTCATTGGGTCAAAGGTCAAGGGCAATACTTCAAAATTTTACTATTTTCCTTATATTTATGCAATGCCAGCAGGATTATTTTTTTTTTTTTTACTTGATGTATGCATGTATAACCCAATAGAGATTCTCTGGGATTTTTTTTTTTTTTTTGCCAAGAAGGTCAAAGGTCAAAAGGTCAAAGATCAAGTGAAAGTGCTGAACTTACTTCTTTCTCCATATCCCGGAAGTGGCTCAAGTTATCTTGAAATTTAGTACATATTTATGTATGTTCTGCCTGACAGTGATTCTCTTATAAATCAAAGGCCAGGTGAAAATGATAACAATTTACTGTTCAATACAGAAATTGCACTTTTTCTCCATACCTTGAAAATTACTCATGGTGCATAAACTTATGAAAGGGTCAAAGTCAAGTTAAAGTTCTTAAATCCCCAAATACATGCTCTCCTATTCATCCAATTAAACATAGGTCAAGGAAGGTAAACATTCAATACATTTGTGACAAACATGTCATTTTAATATTTTGCCAATTTTGTGAAAATGTAATCACACATTGTCTACATGTACTATAGACCTATTAGGAGAATCATGCATTATGGCGGAGGCATACCAGTCGCCATAGCGACATTTCTAGTTTTTTTTGTTTTGTGACACGCATTCTTTTTTTTTTTATAGTTTGGATGGAAGGCACGCAAAAAGCCCCAAACAGGGCAAATACGTGGTTGTGCGCGACGACTGAGGTCCATGGAAAACTGCGCAAAATCTGTGCATTATCACGAATGAACTGCATATGAATCTCGCACGATTTGCGCATGAACGCGTTAGTGGCAACATTTTCGCGAACGATCACTGATATTCCACGCATATTTCGTGCATTGTCCGCATAAGAACTATGCAAACTGCGCAAAAATTACGTAAAACGGCGCAATACTGCGTAAACTCTTCCGCGAAGCTGAGTTTTGAGCTGCTCAAAACCTTGAATCGCGTAAAGCGCCGATCCGGTGCACATCGGCGGACAACTACGAAGGTTCCACGTCAGACACACTGATGAAATGCACAAATCGTGTGTGTATCGCGTAATGCTCGAGTTTATTGCGTCATTCATGTGTTTACGCTACTCTTGAGATGTGTGACCGGATCTTTATACATTATGAAATAAACTGTTTCATTATCACATCAAGAAATCAAACAAAAGCAAAACAAAAAACAAAACTATAGAATATGGACCTATTCCTTTGCTATTCAAATGGTTAAAGAACATGATCTAACCGTTATTGAAACTTATTACCTCATTGGAAATATGAGGTGCTTGATTATGTGGACAGGAATGCTAAGGACAGCTGTCAACTCCATATGCCACGATCAAACTAGCTCTCTTTGTTGGATACAGACACATTTAAGCTAAAGAGATAAAAGATAGAGCTACAGAGTGTTGTTTGGGATGAATATGTCTGGCAGGCTTAATTTAGCACCATTCAGTATTCCCCTGTATTCAGCAGAGCAGAAAATGTTTGTTCACTCAACAGTGAATCCCATTGGAGTCAAAAATTGAAAGATGGGTCTTCAGCACAAGGGGAGGGGGGGTTTATTCGAAGCACTGGATCAATTTTTCTGGACATTTTCACATTGCACTTTTCATGCTTGACATGGAGCTTTACAGCACTTCCATTCCTTTTTTTTTTATTCTCTATGTATTTTTTAAAGCAATTTGAAGCTTGTAACTAATTTTTCTTCCCTCTCTTTCATATGTAATCATGAACTGTTGTTTGAAATGAGATATGTCTTCCACTTCCTCCCCTTCCCGCCCCCTTTCTCTCCCTCTTCAAGTATAAACCACTCTCTGTCTCTTGTTTCTTATTTTTCTGTCTGTATGTTTGTCTGTCTCCCTCTCTCTCTTTCTCCCAAATTATCTAACTAACTCTGCCTTTCTGTCTGTAACCCCCCCCCTCTCTCTCTCTCTAAAATCATCTTCATCTCTCTGTCACTCTGTTATTCTTTCTTTCCATCCATCTGTCTCTCTCCCTCTGTTTATCTTTTCATGAATTCACATTTTCTGTCTCCTCCTTCCTGTATCTGTGTCTCATTGAATAAATGCCAACCAACCAAACAAACAAACATAACAAGCAAAAATCTCATTCCCTTGTGCTGAACAATGCACGCTCCCTGCAGATACGCCCGAGCCACCTGCCTCCTGTGGACCTGATGAGTTCCAATGCACCTCCGGCAGGTGAGAACATCCCTACCTCTTCCCCCCCCCCCATATCATTATACCCCCGCCAAACGAAGTTTGAAGGGGGTATATAGGAATCAGCGGACGGTCGGTCGGGCGGTCGGGCGGTCGGTCGGGCGGTCGGTCGGGTGGTCGGTCCGTTGCAAATCTTGCGTCGCGAACTACTTCCTCAGTTTTCAACCGATTCCCATAAAACTTGGCACAGATGTGTGCCTTGGGTTGTAGATGTGCAAGACGTATTTTTTGACAGTACCCAAAAGTACGTTGCCATGGTAACGGCATATTATGGGCAAAAATGGGTACAAATCTTGCGTCGCGAACTCCTCCCACAGTTTTTGATCAATTTTTATGAAATTAGGTACAGATGTTCATCTGAATATGTTAATGTGCAAGACACATATTTCCGCAGTGGCAAAAAGTGCGTTGCCATGGTAACGGCATGTTATTGGTAAAATATAGGGCAAAATGCTTCATGGCAAAACTGCTTCATCAGTGTTCTTCCAATTCTCATGGAATTCATATTGAATGTTTGTCTTAGGATATAGGTCAGCATGACACATTTCTTGACAGTGACAAAAAGTATGTTGCCATGGTAACAGCTCACATATTATGAGCCAAAATGATGGAAAATTTTGTGTTGCAAACTACTTCCTCAGTTTTTGCCCAATTTCCATGAAACTTGGTACAGATGTGTGCCTTTGGTTGTAGATGTGCAAGACGCATTTTTTGACAGTACCCGAAAGTACGTTGCCATGGTAACGGCATATGAATGGCAGAAGATCAAGGAAAGATCTTGCGGATTTAACTACTTCCTCAGTTTTTGACCAAAGCTTATGAAATGTGGCACACACCTTGATCTTGGTGGGAAGATGTGGAAGACATATTTTTCGGACGTGTCGGAAGCTGCGTTGCCATGGTAACGGCATATAAATGGCAGAAGATCAAGGAAAGATCTTGCGAATTGAACTACTTCCTCTGTATTTGACTGAAGCTCATGAAATGTGGCACACACATTGGTCTTGGTGGGAAGATGTGCAAGACATATTTTTTGGACATGTCAGAAGCTGCGTTGCCATGGTAACGGCATATTAATGGTGGAAGATCAAGGAAAGATCTTGTGGATTGAACTACTTCCTCAGTTTTTGACAAAAGCTCATGAAATGTGGCACACACATTGGTCTTGGTGGGAAGATGTGCAAGACATATTTTTCGGACGTGTCGGAAGCTGCGTTCCCATGGTAACGGCATTTAAATGGCAGAAGATAAAGGAAAGATCATTCCTTGGGTAAGACTGTCGTCACGGGGCGGGGGTATTAATCACCTTAAGTGATATTTCTAGTTTGTAATCAAAACCGAATCCTGCTGCACCTGTTGTCTCCAGTGGTCTCAGTGGTGGCGAGCCATTGAATGTACCTTTTGAACCCAAAGTCCTCATATAATGATTACTGTAGGAGGCCATACAACTATTCTGACAAATGGGAAATGCTTTGTACCCATTCAACACCACTCCAGATGTTCCTCTTTCTATACCTGAATGATAGATGATATACACATGGTTGGGCATTATTTGATACCTAAGCAGACTTCTGCCGACCCCAATTTACAAAATGTTCCAGTTGATTGTGAGATTATTATCGAGTATAAAGCTCAATCAAACAAACTCTTGGCCTATCAATTGCAACTTGTAAGGGCACATGCTAATTCAAAAGAATTGTGCTGCGATGTACCTGGTCATTGTGCATACAGTTAGTCAGCATGATATTTATGTGGATGTAGAGGAAATAGAATTGTTGATGTAGCAATTTTTGATGGAGCAAAAAGGACAAATGTCATCAGCTCACCCCTAAGAGTTGTCACTCAAGCCCGGATGTTTAATTCTGTCGCCGTAGTATCACTTGTGTGCCAGAGAGGTTGGAGTGCAACGGCGAAGCAGACTGTACTGATGGCAGTGATGAGGACAAATGTCGTAAGTAGCATAAAGTTCTGCCTACTCCATTTCTCAGAAGTCGTGCCCCCCAGCACTGAACATACGATGTTGACAATCCGTAGAGAAATTTCGTTCTCGTTCATATATTTTAATCTGTGAGGAGACACCACAGTCTTTCAAACCTGCTTCTTTATTTACGGATTCGAGTGGTGATGATTGTTAAAAGGATTTCAAGTTGAAGTGTCGTTTGTTGCTTGTGACATATATTTTAAAAGTGTCTGGCAATGGATAATTACAACTATGTCACAGATTCAGTCACTTTTAGCTGTCAAATAGTTTTGCTCTTAAATCTCTGCTGAATCTTGACTTTGCATCCCATTCGCAGCTGACCCAATGGAGGATTTCCATGTCTTCAACAACCAGTACCTCCCCAACCGGGAACCTCTCGTGACCTATGTTGGCAAGACCCCCGAGGAATGCGCTCGCTTCTGTGTCACGGCTGTAGACTTTGTCTGCCGCTCCTTCAACTACGTCAGCAATCGGGGTGCAATCTGCAACCTGTTCGATGTCAGCCGTGCGCAGAATGGCAGACTCTTCAGTGAGGAGGGCATCACTTACTATGAGAGGATCTCCCAGACGCGTGAGTGAAGACCACAGGCACCCAAATTTCTAGATATGTCCCAGAGATTTTCCTCTATAACATCTGGTACACCAACTCTTGTCTCCCAGTCGGGAAACTTTGATTTACTATCACATTCCCAAGAACCGAATGCACTGTGGAAGAAAAATGACCTTTGCACACCAACTTTACATACAACTCCTCAATCAGTCATGGTTTTTAGCTCACGTTAGCCAGAGGCGCAATTGCTCTTCGTCCAGCACCCGGTGTGCATCGTTCCCCGTAAAAAGAATTTGTAAAAGTCTTCTCTAGAACCAGAAGTGACAGAGCTAAGCTGATTCTAAGAGTATATAAGTACATTGAGGATGGTAGTTTCATGTTTGTTCATGACAGATCCAGGTGTGCCCCCTTTGGAGTCTGTGGGAGGGTGTCCAAATTGAGGCTAATCTTCACATTATTATATATCATCCTCTTGAAAATGTTCAAATTTTTGCATGGTCAGATTTTTACCAGATTTAGCAGAGATTATCGCCAGGGTGATGGAATATGCATCTGTGTAAATGGGCATTATTTTCCACCTGGCGGCTTTAAGGGGTGCCATGCCCCAGGGGAAGCAAAACCCCCAAATTTAAGAAATCTTTATGAATCTTCTATCTAGAACAAGAAGAAATTAACTAAGTTTGATAGTGCTATGAGTAAGTAGGTTGGTGACTGTATAGTTTCTACCTTGTTCATGGCAGATCCAGGAGTGGCTGGGGTGGGGGGAGCAAAACATTTCCCACTTCTTTGTGAAACACATGGTCAAATTTGTCACCAAACCCAATGTGTTATCACAAGGGTGACAATCTATATACTTATATCAAGGACCACATGTACAGTACCCCCAATTCAAAAAAAAAGAAAAAAAAAGGAAAATGAAATGTTATTTAAGACTGGAAATACTCTGAATATATACATTATGACTGGGCATTAAAGGTTTTTCATAGTCGATCCAGGGGTTGGGGGATTGAATGGGGGTGGGGAGGAGGGGTTTTCTACATTTTTTTGTCCCCGCCAAACGAGTTCGAGCAGGGGACTATGAAACGGGCTCCGTACGTGTGTGTGTCCGTCCGTGTGTCCGTGTGTCCGTCCGTGTGTGCGTCCGTGTGTGATCAAAATGTTCAAAATGCTACTCCTTCGCCATTTCTAACCCGATTTTGATTCTGTTTGCTTTATATGATAGCACTACATGGGAGCTTTGAAACTTCAATACAGAATTTTGACCTTTGACTTCTTTGACCTTTGACCTTGATTTTTGACGTATATTGTACATTGCCTACAAAATGCTACTCCTTCGCCATTTCTAACCCGATTTTGATTCCGTTTGCTTAATGTGATGGCACTAGGTGAGGGCTTCAAAACTTCTACACAGAATTTTGACCTTTGACTTCTTTGACCTTTGACCTTGACCTTTGACCTATATTGTACATTTTGCTTCAAAATGCTACTCCTTCACCATTTCTAACCCGATTTTGATTCAGTTTGCTTTATATGATGGCACTAGGTGAGGGCTTCAAAACTTCTACACAGAATTTTGACCTTTGACTTCTTTGACCTTTGACCTTGATTTTTGACGTATATTGTACATTGCCTACAAAATGCTACTCCTTCGCCATTTCTAACCCGATTTTGATTCCGTTTGCTTAATGTGATGGCACTAGGTGAGGGCTTCAAAACTTCTACACAGAATTTTGACCTTTGACTTCTTTGACCTTTGACCTTGATTTTTGACCTATATTGTACATTTTGCTACAAAATGCTACTCCTTCGCCATTTGTAACCCGATTTCAATTCCGTTTGCTTTAAGTGATGGCACTAGGTGAGGGCTTCAAAACTTCTACACAGAATTTTGACCTTTGACTTCTTTGACCTTTGACCTTGATTTTTTACCTGTATTGTACATTTTGCTACCAAATGCTACTCCTTCGCCATTTCTAACCCGATTTCGATTCCGTTTGCTTTATGTGATGGCACTAGGTGAGGGCTTCAAAACTTCTACACAGAATTTTGACCTTTGACTTCTTTGACCTTTGACCTTGATTTTTTTACCTATATTGTACATTGGCTACAAAATGCTACTCCGCCATTTCTAACCCGATTTTGATTCCGTTTGCTTTATGTGATGGCACTAGATGAGGGCTTCAAAACTTCTACATAGAATTTTGACCTTTGACTTCTTTGACCTTTGACCTTCACCTTTTTACCAATATTGTACATTTTGTTACTAAATGCTACTTCCGGCGGGGACATATATTACGCGCCGCGTAATTTCTACTTTTCCTTGTTTTTTTTTTTTTTTTATGTATAGTCAAACTTTTGAATGTATATTGTACTTTGAAGGTATTTTTACCAGTGAGATAAAAAGTGCAAATGGACAGTATGTGTATATGCCCCCATAGAAGCTCTCAAAGCTGCCCCCGCCCCCAAGTTTGCAATTTTCTCTGGTATGGCTGCAAGAGATTGCGTGGAAGGTGAACTTTCAATGCTCAGGTGAGCGCGAGACCCCAGGGGCTCTTACTGTATATGCCATATATTTCGTGAGTCTAAAGTTTTGAGAATCAGGAATCCCCGACGATTTTGCGAGTGGTTAAATTCGCGATTATGGCGTCCTGCACTGAGAATGCAGAAATGTACACGCATACGTCACATTCACATCGGGATCAGAGTCAATATTTTCGCGTGTCTTTAATTTTGCGAATAGCACCCGACTCGCGAAATTCGCGAAAATAAGAATCTCACGAAATATTCGGCGTATTCAGTATATGATTCATCTATTCTTTTGTTACACAGTATAGTAATTTTGATTTGATTCACTGTGGGGAACCAGGGGCCACTGCAGACACTGTAATGAATTGTTGCAGCAACTCCCAACTTGAAAGTTTCCAGTTGATATCATCTGACAAATGAAACTTGCACACATTTTATAGTTCGAATTTGGCAACCCATTTTGTGTGATAGCAGCTAATCCAATGTGTGAAATGTGTACATTCGACTGGTATATTGCATCATATTGTCATGGTAATGTCATTGTGGAGCAAGATTTGTCCCATGAATCTGTTGAATGATTGCGGCATCTTAACAACATCAATCTCCTCACAGCGAACTGTGTGGATGGGAATGGAACCAGATATCACCCATGCCCGTCGGGCCGCTGCATCCCCAACATCTGGTTGTGCGATGGAGACAACGACTGCAATGACTTCACTGATGAATCAAATTGCGGTATGTTGACTACTCTCATCCAGGAAGACATTAAGACATCAATATCGATAGTTTTTCATTTCTTTCACCAATATTTCCTTTATTTTGAAGTTTTGACTAGCTCCAGCAATGCTCTGATAGTAATTAAAAATTTCATCCGTTCACCTCCGATTTTCAAGTGCCATTTTAAAGCCCTTAAGGGATAAATTAATTCAATGATGTGCAAACATTTTACAAGTTATCCAAGTGTAGCCACCAGATCATATAGTAGCAGGTTATCCAGTAACATAACATTGTGTATCATTGTCTATATTACGGGTGAAATATTACTGTATGAGTAAATTATGGATATTAAGCTCTGAACTCATTTAAAAAGAACAGGCTTGGTCAGATACCTCACCTCTAGGTCTCAGAGAAATATATTTGCAAAAACTGTTACTACGATCCAATAGCAGACACTTTTATAGGTCTTTTCGGTAGCAGTGTTTTGCAAACCATCTCATATATTTGTTTGCATTTATCACTAAAGTGCGGTAATTGCAGTTAGTTCAATGGCAGCATGAAGAAAGCAAAAAGTCAGCTGTGAGCATGCGAGCTATCACCATGGTACAATGTATCTGGACTTCACGTTTCCAATTTGTTTTCTCAACAAAAAAAAATGACCAGGAGTGCCCGAGGGATTTGACATTCGCCTCGTAAATGGGACCGCTCCCAATGAGGGGCGGATCGAGGTCCAGTACAGAGGGGAGTGGGGCTTGGTCTGTGATGATGAATGGGACCTCAATGATGCACATGTAGCCTGCAGGGAACTTGGATATAGCAGGTAAGCAGCGAAAAATGCAAAAGTTAATATAGCAAAAGAAAAACAGAATACGGTGTTCACCCTTTAATCGGGAATCGTTTTAGCGGGAACCCTGTGTGAGTGCAACAATACTTGAAGTAAATGTGACATATGTGTTATTTCCATCACTTTATCAGAACCATAGACAGCTTCATTGAGACAAATTCTGGCTGAAACACTTCCATTGTAAATCCTTAGAAATAATCATAGGGATTTGATTTCCTTACCAGAAGGGTTATTTTATAATCAAGTCCAGATAGATTATGCTGTTTTGCACAGTCCACACATTTACTGTTGCACAGTAGGATGTAGTGCAGATGATCATATCGAGTGCCATCAACTTCTCTACTCATGCACTTACCACCCCTTCAGTGCGATACGGAGAGTCACCTTCCGTACCTGCGACCCATACTCTCCCTGTTTGCGCATAGTATGCATGCAGCAGTGGCGGATCCAGAGGGGGGCGCAACCGGTGCACGCCCCCCCTTTATTTTTTGTAAAAAACAAAAGAAATAAAAAGAAAACAATGAAATGAAACCCGGAAGTGGCACCAGAAATATTAGTCATGCCCCCCTTTACAGAATTCCTGGATCTGCCCCTGATGTAGTATGTGTGTATTTGTGTGTGACAGACGGTGTAAGAAGGAGGCATGAATATGAAAAAAAAAATATGTTCATAGCAACCAATGTAGTCGTAGGTGTATGTTGTTAACACGCTAAAGCAGTGCTGCCTCTTTCTCTGCATTGATAGGGTCAGAGGCATCGTGGCTTGATATGTATTGTCAGGGATGCCAGTTTTCCGGCAATAGCCGGAATTCCGGCTTTTTCATATTTTGGTGTCCAAATTCCGGCTTCGTGATATTACTAGTATTTCCGTCTGTGTGGGAAAGCCGGAAAACACGAGAAAGAAACAAAGAAATAAAGAAAGAAAAACGAAAAAATATGATCATCTAAACTTACGGGACATTCACTTTCACGATTTCCGTAGTATGTTTCGCGTGTATTGGGCATGAGAATATCACAAAACGACTGTCATGCAAAACTAGCGCGATGTTGCTTGCTGCTAGCTGGGCCATGGGACATGCAACACATGCGATGATAGCGATCGAACAGTGTGTGGTGTTTCTATGCAATGTACTATGTGCGGTCGCGGTGCATGAATCCAAGGAGGTAGGGTGGTACATCCTATTACCGGACGCTTTTTTTCGTGGCTTTGAATTCTGTACTCAGAGGATGAAATTTCGGCTAAAAATAACACCACTTATTCACAGACTCCTGGAAATTACGAATTCAGCCAACTTATGTCAATTCTTCGTCCCAGTTTTTAGAAAATATGCTTCAAACGTTCCCCTCTTAAAATAGTTGTTTTTTTGGGCGGTGCTAAATCGCATTGTATTACCGGACGCGATTTTCGTAATCGAGTAATTGAGGTCTTTCGCACCTAGTCCTTGCACGAGAATCACAATTCATCCCAAAAATCACCGTACACATTCTCACCGAGCGGATGACAAAGAAAAAATCGGCAAATGAGGCTCAAATTTCGTATTTTACGGTAAAATGTCTGTCTCGAACATTTCAAACAGTTCACGCAATAAAACCTTGTGAGAAAATCGACAACTGGTTATAGACTCTACTTGAGTTTACCTGCTTTGTCTATGGGAGCTGCACGCGCGGGTGATGAGTTGCGGGCCCCTTAGCGCACAACTATTCCGCATCGTTCGCGTTTGAGGACGATAGCTACAAATTTCCGATATCGATCAGAGAAATTTTGGTTCTATATTGGAATCTTCAGCATTTTTCCTGTATGTGAGTGGGATTTCATAGAATTTCAGTCGTGAAATGTGATTCAAACATGCATGAATATTAACTATATACGAGGTGCGGGTCACTCAACTATAAATTTGAGGTAAAATGTGATTTTTTTCGTGTTTTCACATTTTTATGTGGTGTTTTTTGCGATTTGCGGACCACACAAAGTTCTGTGAGGCTACTCTACGAAGTCTCGCGCGTACAGAATGTCATTAGTACGCAAAAATGTGCGTGTTCGGTAATACCATGCGTCCGGTAATACCATGCTTGCCCCTACTAGGCTTGCCTAGTACCTCCTTGATGAATCATACTGCGCTCTCGCTAAAGCTACAGCGCTGAGACGGTGTGGTGAGTCGATTTGAGTTAGCTGAATGAAGCAAAACTACGGATTTTACGGCACTAGGACTTCTTCATTTTTGCTACAAATTCCTTTTTTTTTTCTAGAATACGACCACATTATTGTCTGGAAAGCGTTATACCAGCACGTCCGATCGCGATCGAACAACGTGTGGTGTTTCTAGGCGATGTACTATATTGCGGTGCATGGATCATGCTGCGCTCTCGCTGTAGCTACAGCACTGAGAGAGTATGGTGAGTCGATCCAGTCAGCTGAATGAAGCAAAACTACGGAGATTACGGCTCTAGGACTTCTTTATTTTTGCTACAAATTCATTTCTCTGGATTAGATTTGAGGGAAGAAGAGCAATCGGAAATGCTCAGATTGCACCAGAGAGCATCTAAGAACCCCAGAGCTTCCAGGGCCCTTGAGCGGGCCCTGGACCCAGGCCGAAGGGACTTCGCGCTCGTGATGTGCGCTTCTCGCACATCAGTTTCGTTCACAAAAAAAATTTCCGGCCCAAGAGCAATTTGCCACTGGCATCCCTGTATTGTAAACTCTAAACAAGATTATTTTGTGAATCAAATGAACGAAGGTTTGTTCCGATGATAAATTTGTTCAGATCATGAGACTGCTGTCACAGTTGTGTCTTTTTTCATTGCCGTTTTGTGTCTGTATTTCGTAGTGCGTGTGTACTTGTTGCTGTGGTTATCAGTGAGTTTAATAATTAACGACTGTGCATGGTTTAGTGTAATGCCAGCATACTGGTCTTTGTGTTGCGTACGTGGTTTGCAAGGGCCAATACCAGCCACAGCTGAAGTGGGAGTACTGCTTAAATAGGAGAAAAACTTGTCTAATGACCCCTCCTGATAAAGCAGTAACCACTGTACCCCAAAGATCCAAAACAGGCAAATGTACTGTTTTATGTACAAATATGAATGTGTGTATGAATATGTGTGAATACTGATAACTGTGTAAATGTATGTACATTGTACATGTACACGTATGCATATACAATGTATGTATGTATGTAGTATGTAGGCAGGTAGATAGGTTTTAAGCATGTTTTATGAAGTATAGATGTTCAAACGGTTTGTGTGTATGTATGTATGTATGTATGTATGTATGTATGTATGTGTGTATGTGATTCACCTGAGCAGTATGTTGACATGTGAAGCATGTGATTAATGAAGCAGTGCATCACCAACATAAATATTCTTTTTTCATCAAAATAGACACACACACACACACACACACACACGCAAGGTAAGCCTGGTTGTATATTGCTAATCATAGCTCCTGTGTTATGTACACAGGAGATATTAAAAGCAAGATTAATATTAGTTTAAAGAGATATTGTGAGTGGTTAACTTGCTGTGTGCTTGCTCTTTGAGCATATTGCAAATATTTGAATCTATCTGAAGGTATCACCTTTTTGTGTGTTTAAAAGGGTATTAGCTGATATCAGCAAGTGACATGGCCTTACTGTATCTACTTGAGTGCCTTTTGCATGCGTTAAAAGATTGTCAGATTGACAGATTATGCTGGTAAAAATGCTCTTAAAGATGTATGCGGGCCGGAGCATGCACAAGAGACGTAAATGGTGTTAACCATATGGATATACACAGGGGATAATTAAAGCGTGCAGCGAGCAATGTTTGATTTTTTTTTTCCAAGTGCCACAACTTACTGATCACACTTACAAAGTAATTGCTGGTATATCAGAGATACTTATATTTGTTGTATACTTTCTAGGTCTGTTCTTGGTCAGAGCGTGATCTTCATGCCAGAAAAGTATGCAGAGATGAACTGGGCTCAGTAGATGATGTTTTGTTTTAATGGCAAACAAATTGTTTTTGATAAAAATCAAGTGAAGCAGGAGGAAAATTAGTTATGTTACTATCATGTCTTATCACCATTAATGTGGGGCAAGTCTAGCAAGGGACTTAATTGTCTTAATAGGCTTTATTCATGCCAAGTACACTCGTCAACTCTTGGCTGAAAAAGATATAACAGCTTAGGATCACTTTTTTGGATGAAAATTTTTATAAACTCTGGTCTTGACAAGGTGTTTCCATCCACTGGAGATATTCATGATGTGTTCTATCTAATGCTCTTCTTGCAGGGGGGCAGCAAATGCCTACACTGTGAGTGAGTTCGGACATGGAACACTGACCAGCATCTTGATGGACGACGTGAGATGTACCGGCAATGAGGCATCATTGTCTGACTGCCCGTTCCAAGGCTGGGGCATCAACAACTGCGTCGTCGGGGAGGCTGCGGGCATCCTGTGCAAGCCAAATGAAGGTAAGAATGTCTCCTATGGAGAATCTTTTTTTTTTCCTTAAAATCCAAAGTGGTCAAATCGCATCCTGGATGAAGATGACGATGACTTTTAGTCATCTTCAGTTTAAAAAATGGGGGGGGGGGGGACTTGTGCTCCTATATTCGTAACACATTGTTTCTCCCATATCCCACCAAATCGCTTTTTGGGACTTGTGGCGGTCCCAACATGGCCTGGTATCAGAGGTCAGACTATACTGTATGTCCCAAAAAGCGGGGCCCTCCGCAGTGATATCTTTAGAAATAGTGAATCAATCCAAGTACAAATTCAGGGTATGAAACTATAACTCATTGTCCGCATTTTACAGAAAACCCCATTCGATTTGCTTGAGAGGTCAAACAGAAATGAGGAATTATGTAGAGGATGTCAAGAATCTCTTCCCTCCAAGTTCTGTCTATTGTATTCACACACAAAAGCATTGAAGTACTAAACTTGGAAGAATCAGACATCATGACATGCTTTACAACATTCCACATTTCTCTGTGACCGCTTAACCAAATTGAATGGGGTTTTCTGCAAAATAGAGCTAAGATGTTATATTTGAAGACCCTGAATAGCATTTAGACAGTTTAATCATATTGGATGTTTTCAATGCAAAAATTTGATTGTAATTTTTTTTTTTGACATACTGTATTTACGAGGAGTATCCATGACTGTAGAGCGCATGATGGCCTGCTTGTCTACTTGTCCTCTGTTTCCAGGCAAGAGATTGCAGCTGGGCTTTATATGTACTCACCCCGATGAGGTGCTATTGTCATACCTCCATACCTCAACCCGCAAGTCACACAAAATCATAGCCTATTTTATGTCACTGTCTGGTGAGCCCTGATGCGGATGTAATTTTGAATGCAAGTGGTTTTTTTTCATTCATGCTACCTGAATCAATGCATTCATTGTGTACATATCACTGAGACTGCAAATATTTTCAAGTGGCTGATATCATCAAATACAGGTTCCCAACAATCAACTTTATCTCCCATATAAGTGACAAAAGTTTAGGCTCTGCATTTGCAGTGTGATAATGTGGAGTGTATTTCCATTGAAGGGGTCAAATCACTCAGACACAAGACATGATTTATCTCAATATCTCTCTTGCTCTCTGCCCCCTCCCCCCCCCCCCTTCTCTCTCTCTCTCCTTCTCTCTCCCTCGCATTAGAAGCATGGCATTTTCTATTTAGTTTAACTGCATGAGTTATTTGCTTTTTATTTGTATTAAAGGGTGTGTACAGTTCTGGTCGAGGTGAAGATTTAGCTTTTAACGTTTTGTGAGATATTCAGAAACCACTCTATGAGATGTCAAAGAGCATGCAGTTCTAAGGGGTATCAAATGTTTATTTGATGAAAATAGGTTTTGAAATGGCTGAGATATCCAAAAACAAGGTGAAACAAAGAGATACTAATAAAGTTGGGGCATGTCGCCTTTTATCATTAGCACTTTTTGGATATCTCAGCCATTTGAAAACCAATTTTCATCAAATAAACGTTGAATCCTTTTTAAAATTACATGCTCTTTTATATTTCATTAGAGGCTTTTCATTATCTCACTTAGGAATGTTCAGAACATGAATCCCTACCTCAACCAGTACTGTACAGTCCCTTTAAAGTAGTGATATAGTAGGCATGACCTTTCTCTCTCTCTTTTCCAGGTGTATTTGATATTAACCCTTTCCCTGCAACTCATGTATTTGGACCCTAGGATTCCTAATATCAATTTGGTAGAGCAGAGATGGTTGCCAACCCTGAAAGATAGTGACTTCAGAGTAGCGAGTGGACTTCAGGCATCTGTGCTTCAGTTAGCTTGAAGTTATGATAGACTTGTGCTGTGAACTGGTGATAGTAGGATGGGGGTATTGATGGATAGGGAGGTTAAAGTTGTAATTGGGCATTAGTCCCTGTGGATTCTGCATTAACCTCTTTGGGTTCCAACAACAAGTATTTTGACTGTCAAGTCCAGTATCATAGATTATGTGCTCAGAAATCTTGTATGTGTTTATACCTGTTTATCTTTCCTTTTGCCCTACCAAACAGACTGTGGCTCAAACGAGTTCCAGTGTGCCAACTTGATGTGCATTCCCGAAAGTGAAAGATGTAACAATGTAGACGACTGCAGAGATAACTCCGACGAAATCAACTGTCGACCAGGTTTGGAAATATCTTAAGAGCATATCTGTTATCTCATCTTGGTGTTTATCTTTTTTTTTTTTTAATTCTTCCTCCATTGGCAAGTTCTTGTCATGATAATCTTCTCAAGAACACACTCTTTGGAACAATAAGTCCAAGTTTCAGGAAATGTGTGGTATGCTTATTAAATAAAAAATGTTTGCATACATGATGCATTTATTTTCTTATCTATCAAATATGTGTGACAAGATATGTACATCAGAATCAAATGTGCACAAGGGCATTAACAACGATACTTATGGTTAACTCAAACTCCTTCATATGCAATCATCCAGTATATAAATTGGAGTATTAATAATCAGGCCACGGCAGTGCTTGAATTGTTATTATTTACATGTTTTGTTTGACAGGTTTGAAACAAAATGCATACTAATGTCTTTGTGAAGTGTGTTTTTTTTTTTCTTGAGTGGATTATGATATGTGATTGTGTGGGCACCCAAGGTTTAGGTGCAGTACTCACCTGATTATCAAGAACCACCTTAGAGGGAACACTGCTTAAGTGCTGCTAACATCATTGTGACAAAATTTTTAGCATGTCATTTCCACCACTTAATTAGAACAACAACCTGCTTAATGAGGACAGATGTTGGCTGAAATACATGTACCTTCATTCTCCCACATTGATATCCGGGGAAAAAAAAGAAGAAAAAAAAAAGAAGAGTAGTCACACGGGTATCCTTACCCTACCAGAGCGTCCCCCCACCACAATGATGTCTGATAAATTCTTCCTATTGGGCAACCAAAAAGAATTTGCAGTAAATATAGTATTTGGGACTTTACACAGTAGAATGGCATTGTGCTAGCTGTGATGTTGAGCGCTTCCAGGTTCTACTCATGCATGTACTTTATTTTGCATTGCTGCTTTGTCCGTTTGGTATTTTGCGTTCTTTTTGCTGTGGATTGTTCAACCAAAACATTTGCAGTAGGATGTAGTCAATGGGACTACAAAATTAAAGGTGGCATTTTGCTGGCCATGATGTTGAGCACTGTAAGCTTCTATGTACATAGGCACTTCATCTTGTATTGCTGTATTGTCTGTTATTATTCATCTTCCCTATTGTGGCTATGGATATCACTTAGTACCATAACTGTGCATGATTTAATGTAATATATGTACTGGGTTTCATGTGGGATGTTTTAAACTCTTCTCATAAGTCTGACACAAAGAAAACATGGTTTCAGATGTCAAGGAGTAGGTAGTTGTGAAGGTAACTTTTACATGACAACATGAGGTTGAAGATGCATGCATTTGTGAGAAGCCGTAGGCTGTTCTCTCTCTGTCTGTACAGGTAAAAGGTAGAGCATATGAAGTGGGTGTGTCAAATACCAGTCAGCAATTGAACAACAAACCAGATCACATGACATATGAGCATCTGTGTTTTGATCACGTGGGCAGAGCAGCTAGGTTCTTCTGTGGGAGAACACTACTTCAAAATCAGAAAGATTTAGGGCACAGAACTTTTGCAAATTGGAGCTGATGCCCTTTTTTGTGACATGAAACTTGTGCATATTGGACGGGATTTGGAGCCCGTTTTCCTGGCCTGAAACCTTTGTGAATTGCCGCCCAGGAAAAAAAAAAAAATTAATAGTATACAACATGAACTGGATTGTGAAAAAAAAAGCCTTTGTGTACATTTTACTTTCACAAGTGATGGCTTCCTGTGAAATTCTTGAAAGTTTTATCAACGCAAAATTGCTAGTTTTTACAGTATCAATTGTACAAAAAAGTAGCTGCTTCAAATAGATAGAACACAGATATTTTAGCACCTTGAGAGAAATGTAACTTTATGCATTCTATACAGGGATAACACTTTGATACGAAGAATAAGCCATTAAGCAATTGTATACTGCAAGGCATGAGATTCCTATCAAACTTCAGGTGTCTGCTCTCCAAGTACACTTGTATGTGGACAGACATGCATGATACCAAAGATGACTTCTGTTGTTGGGAATACAACTGCTTACTCACTCAACCTTGGGAGGGTTTCAGAATGTTATGTCGCAAAAATCGTGCATCTCTCAGCCTTGTCTTGGAGCTTGTATCCTCTCTCAATATATGGAACTTGCCATATGTTCTCTCCCACGTGAGCTTTAGTATCGATACCACGTTTTACGGATGATTGGTAGGGTAGACTAGAGGAATGTCTGATCATAGAGACAGCACACACAAATTTGTAGCATGAGGACCATAATAGATGTTTCGAAAAGAACAATTTATTTGAAAAGGCACAATTGATAAGGATATTTACCCTCATTTCTGACCATCAGTTTCTCTTTGCCCATACATGTAGAAATATGATAACCGTTAGGAAGACTTTGCTTGTTAATACAATCATCGGTGAATAGGAAGTAGCAACAGATGAAAGATGAAACGGACAGGTAATCTCGGTGGGAGGACAAGAAAAATCATGTCAAATATAAAATTACACACTTGTTTCCACACATTCAAGTTTCCGTCATTGGTGGCTGTCTAAGTAGTGTGGCAGCAGACTCACAGCACAGGAAATTACCTAATGAGCTTTACACACACACACGCACATATAAATCCCAGGTGCCCTATTGCATGTCTGTGCTCACACTTAGATCGCCTGAATGTTAAAGTAACGTACAAATTTCACAGCATTTTGTAGTGATGTCTTTTGAAACTGTCAAACAGATGAGCTATAAGCTAAAATACTTAAAAAATAATGCCATTTCAATAAAAAAAGCAAACACATGATAAATAAATGCATAAATACAGATCCAAAGTTACTGCATAATCTATGTCATTGCAAATGAAAAATGCGAAGCCCTGCTTAAGATAGAACCTGTATGAAAGCACACTATTCAGCAAAATGTTCAGTGCCTCTTAAAATACTGTTTGATTGACATTAAACTTGAATTACATTAACACATTACATTAACATTTACATTACACGACACATACTACATTAAGCCCTGCTTAAGATAGAACCTGTATAAAAGCACATTATTCAGCAAAACATTCATTGCCTCTTAAAATACTGTTTGATTGACATTAAACTTGAATTACATTAAATTTTCACCTGCAAGTAGATGGTGTACAACACATTTTGTCCGTTTTTTTTTTGCATTTCCTTACAAGGGAGCAGTGATAATGACGAATGCTGTTAGATACCCTGTTGAAGGAATTGGCCAGTATGCATTGTCAGCAAGCAGTTTTGATTATTACTATCGCTGAATACTGTGTATTTATGTACACATATCACTTGAATACATTTTTATCAATCAACCCTGTACAAAATTCCCTAATTTATATATCTCTATCTGTTTTATGTTTGTGTATTTCTTTCTATTTCAAGTAATCTGTACCTACATATCACAAACATTACTTTATGTCTTTCATTACATGAGATTATTGGTTTTAAGTCTATTATATAAATTATAAATATATCCTTATCTCTCTCTCTCTCTATATATATATATATATTCATATATTAACTCTGTTTTAAATTTCAATTAAGAGGCAAACTAAAAAATTTGCAAGGTTAAGCATGCATAGCTTTTTTACCACATCCCTGACGCACATGTGCATAGATGTGTTTATTGTATGCCTCTTGTCCTTTCGAAACACAATCATCTGTAGTCATATAATTCACCAAAAATATATATATATATATATATATATTTTTTTTTTTTTTTACTTTGCAAAAAAAGTAAGAATTTGGTCAAGGCACTTATTTTTTCCTTCTTTTTTTTTGTTCTGTTTCAAAACAACAACAACAACAACAAGATAATCTACCAAAGTGTGTAATTATGTTGAATTTGTAGATGTTAGCCAGTTTGCAACCCTCGACATAAAGTCCTTTAAATGGTTTACTTTGATATCACTAATCTATGACCAATTGAGCATAAATATCAACAAACACATATAAAGAAACAGTAAAGAAACAAATATATTATTCAGAACTATGGTATAGCACACAGAGAAAGAATTATGAAACTAAGAAACACAATGTCATGAACAAACAACAACAACAACAACAACAAAACAAAGCAAAACCAGATTTACACAATACTATGATTTTTTGGGGGGAGGGGGGGGGTGGGGGTTGTGTTTTTGGTAGTCTAGTTTGTTTACCCGTCAGAAACTTTGTGCAAAAATTGTGAATTGACTTCGGTAAAATTTGGAAGGAAGGTCAAAAATGAGGGCAAGGCACACATACCAAAGGTAGTATTTTTTTAAAATGATGTTATTGTTTTACTGCCTGGCTGTGGTGAGCTGGTCCATTTCAGAATACTGTACTTGCACACTTGTTGGAAGCGTATTGCACCTCCCCACCGAGCCATCTGCACTGTTACCGTCACCATCCATGAGTGAGCTGCGTTTCAGAACATATGAGATAGAGAGCCCTTTGGGTGTGGTTTCTTCATTGACTCCCCTCAATTCATAGAAAGGTGTGACTTGAAAATATACAATTTTATAGTAAAAAAAAATTGTGCAGTGTCTCCCTCATTGTTTATACAAGCATTGATGTTAATTGCCATTGGGGCAAATAAGTAGCTACCACATGATTGGAGCTAGGATATACAGAGCATCTCTTTTGTGGAACAGTTTTACAGCAACGTGTATGAGGCATATTATCTTTACTGCATGAACAGCAAATTTCACTGCGTGTTAAGTTTTGGCATCACGTAAATCTCAACTTACAAGAGTGGTACCACACATGTGACTTGCAGAATAAAAATGATGCATCAAGCTTTAGTGTGTACAAAAATATGACTACATTCAACAGAATCATTAAGTGGAGAAGCTTGTTCAATGGCGGCTGGAGACAGTCTAATTATTTTACTGTTAATGAAATAAACTTGAGCCAAAGATTCAAGGTAGCTTTTGAGATCACTCACTGCCAAATAATGATTAGTGGCCCAAAAGAAAATTGAGAGACTGTGATAAAATGAAATAATTTGATCAGACGTAAGGTTGGTGCTATACCATTATGCTGATATGAAAATTGACAGGTATGATGGAGGGCTTAAAAACCACGTAATGTGACTTAAGTTTGCCAGGTACCAACAATGAGTTCAAAAACCTTGCCAGTTAATACATGTTGTAATTCTAACCCATTTCCAGCTAATCTGAAACAGGCTGCCATTCACTTCAAGCAATGCTGTAATCAATTTTTCAGGATCCCAGCAGTTAACACTACTGGCTTTCTGGATAGTAGTCGCGCCTCACCTTGTTATTATTTTTGCGTGAGGCAGGCCTGCTCCAGGCTTTGTGCAGAAGGCAGGACTCCTGTTGATGGTGGGACTGCTGCGTCTTCTGTAGTTGACACTTCCTGTGTCAACCTGCTCCAGGCGTAGCCTGCCCCAGGTGTCGCTGCTCCATGACCTACTCCAGGCGTTGCTGCAGAAGGCAGGACTCCTGTTGATGGTGGGACTGCTGCGTCCTCTGTAGTTGACACTTCCTGTGTCAACCTGCTCCAGGCGTAGCCTGCCCCAGGTGTCGCTGCTCCATGACCTACTCCAGGCGTTGCTGCAGAAGGCAGGACTCCTGTTGATGGTGGGACTGCTGCGTCCTCTGTAGTTGACACTTCCTGTGTCAACCTGCTCCAGGCGTAGCCTGCCCCAGGTGTCGCTGCTCCATGACCTACTCCAGGCGTTGCTGCAGAAGGCAGGACTCCTGTTGATGGTGGGACTGCTGCGTCCTCTGTAGTTGACACTTCCTGTGTCAACCTGCTCCAGGCGTTGCTGCTCCAGGCGTTGCCTGCCCCATGACCTACTCCAGGCGTTGCTGCAGAAGGCAGGACTCCTGTTGATGGTGGGACTGCTGGAACTGCTTCATGGTCAACTACATGTGCCCTGGAACAATTGAAATATCGATCGGGTGGGATGTATGAGTAGAGTGTGCACTGATGGGCTCACCGACTCTTTTCTTCTACATAAATCAGGCATTAAAATGTGATGACTGGGGTCAGCAAACACAGATATCTACTGTGATCAGCTTTAATCGCTAATGTACATGCTCGTAAGAGTTTTGTAGCAGAGCAAGGGCAAACTAAATCAGGACAAAGGTAAAAAATACTGTGATATACAAATTCTTCCAACAGGAAGATATTGCTGATAGAATAAACTCATTCTTTTCATCAAACCCATTTTTGGGGACTTTATAACACAAAGAAACATGAATTTAGGCCACGAAAGCAGGCACTCTAACTGACTTGTCTTCATCTTGGGAACCTGGTATACCAGGTTCCTGTATATCAGTTGCTCCCACGGGAACGTGGTATACCAGGTTCCCGTAAGGAATGGGTTAAATCTGTTGATAGTGTTCTACTCATGAAATTCACAAAAATGCAAACTAATGAAATATGGATGTGGTGTGTATAATGTACTCAGCTGCCACCACATAATCGGGCTGTGAATATTATATGCTGGAACAGTGCTTTAGCGGGGCAGTATTACAGCAAAACCTCTAAGGCACATATATTGTTTTTACCATAGAAACGGTAAATTGCACATGTCTGTAAAATTTTGGGCATGATGGCTCTTTGTGTTTGTGTGTAGGTGCATGTGTATGTTATCATGTCATATGAATATAAATCCTCAAGGCCCTTTCACACCTTTCCGTTCAAGCTATGTAGGCTTGTTGCCTGTATGGATCCTTTCCAGCACGCAGGATAATTTTCTGTAGGTGGACAAGGATTTGGGCGAGTTTCATTTGCGTCTTACCTGCTGTGCTACTTACGTTCTACTCACGTTCTAGTTACTGGCAAGTTGCATGGGAGTTGCCTGCAAGCTGCTACAGCAACAGTCCTTTTACTGGTGTTCTACGTGGACCTCTATGGGCAATCCCTGCGACTCACCTGTAAAAAGTTTGAGCATGCTCAAGGACCCGTCACACCTTTCCGGGCAAGCCTTGCTTGTGACTTGTGGGGAACAATTTTTGTTACCTGGAGGTGCCCGCAAATGGCCTGCACAGTGACAGTACCTAGCACGTAGCCAGCCCCCCCCCCCCCCCCCCCCCGTAGTTGCGCATGCAAGTCCCATTTACCCGCAGCCAAGTTTTGAGCACTCTCAAAACTTGTTCCGGGTGAGTCACAGAGATTGCCAGCAGAGGTCCACGCAGACAACATTCTACGAGCATACAATTGTAATATGGGTATTTTATTGGCAAGGAACGGTGTCGATACTGCCAACATCCTAGCCAGAGAGCTAGCGACCACTCAATTTACCCCATCAAGCCCATAAGGTTTGACCCCTCAGAGTTGTTGGGACCACCCTCCTCATTAACAAAATGCGCGTCAGCCTGATCCCCGAGGGTGGGTTCGGCCCCCAGGGACCCCCCTAAAAGGGCCCTTGGCGGGTGTAATTTACCCCATGGAGCCCATGGACCAAACTTGGTCTAAAAGAATGTCCTATGGGTGTACATCATAAAAACATAAAAACTGACAAAATATCTGGTTGGGAAAGGGGTTGCCAGATCGCTAGTTTGCAGGCAGAAACCCTTGTTGGTCGTGAATGAGTCTGCTCCAAGACTACACTTTCCCATAGGCCCTGTACTGTCGCGTCTCCCAACAGTCCGAGGGACAGTGCCAGTTTAGTGCATGAAGTAGTCTTGGCGCAGACCCCTTTACTCCCAACAAAGGTTTGAACCTGCAAACTACCCGGTATATCCTGGGACCCAGGGTAGTCTGCAGGCACAAATTGACCAGGCACAATAGAACACACACAAACACACACACACACACACACACACACACACACACACACGCACATATTTATATTCACACATGACTTCAAGTACATACTAGTACACAAAACATGTCACTTGAATTGGAAATCTATTTCTACCGCCATAGAACCTGCACATTCTACAGGTCAGACCTAATTAAAGATGTTCATACTTTTTGAATGTTTTACATGGATACTATCAATAAACCTTCAAGCAAGAACTCGAAAGCAAGATCTCAAGCGAGATGTAGTTGTTATGTTTTACTGGCCACACAGCCTGCTTATCCTTTATTATGTTTCCATTACTATGTCACAAATAGTTTTTGGAAAATGCCGAAACAAGCCCTTTGTTGTCTACCCTACAGTATGATGCATGACTTAATTTGTAATTGCCAGGGTTAATGGCAACTGAATTATAGGCATGAACTGCATTGTAACTGCATAACTATTAAAGTATGTGACACCCTGAAAGTTGATTTTTTTTTGGGGGGGGGGGGGGGGTGGGGGGCGCGGGGTTGTAGACAAAGTATCTCATAAATGAGTTGACAAAAACGTTGATAAAAAGAGAACACAAGAACAATCATGTAGATGCTCTCAACATGCATGCTATGCTTAAAAGAAATCAAGCTAGCATTTCATTCAGTTGGTAATAATGATGTTTCAATTTTGTGTGTAATATCGAGGGTTAATGACAATAATATGCTATCGTTGCAGTATGTGACACCATAGACTGAGTTTTGTTTGTGTGGGGATGGGAAACTAAAGATGATTATAGAAATAAGGAGTTGACAAAAGTGCTGATATAAAGAGAACACATCAAGTTAACACTCTCACCCTGCATGCTATAGTTTGATAGAGCTTAGCATTTCATTCAAGTGATTATTCAGTGTTTCAACTTGGTGTGTATTACTGGCCAGGGTCAATGGCAGTGTTTGCAGTATGTGATACAATTGAGTTTCATTTGTGTGGGGCTGGGAATTATTATAAAGTTATAATGTATCTCCAGAATCATTATAAAGTTATAATGTATCTCCATTATAAAGTATCTCAAGGAATAAAAAGTCGACAAAAGTGCTGAAATAAGCGTTCTAGTAGTGAACCTTGTTATTTGATGTTTCAAGGAAGTTCAGCAATACATCTGCACAGTTTATATAGAACACCATAATTATGTTCATTACTCTTATTGATTTGCAGATATTTGTCCAAGACGAAGAGGTGACATGCACTACTGATTATGAGAATGAATGAATATCATTTCTGAAACCATTTCTTCTTTTTTCATGTTATGCAGTTTATTCTGATTTGGAATTTATTAAAATCAAATAAAGGAAATAATGACATAAATGTTGTAACCCTTGCCATTTTTCATACATAGAAGGTGATATTCATTAGCCAAAACATCAAAAAGTTATGTTTTGAGGTTTTCAAAAAAAAAATCATGTAAGTATTGAGACTTGGTTTTGCATTCTAAATGCAAAATCATAAGAAAAAAGAAGTACTCCAAGCTATATCCAACTTTCTTTTGTTGACACGAACTTTAAAAAAGATATATTGAACACTGTTGATAATATGGTTTACTTCAACATGCTATATAACTGGTCTTTAGTGCTTCTGTGGTTGGTCTGAAACTGAAGTCTCTACTCACAACAAAGGGTTCATTTCAGCATTTTCTGAAAAGCTATGATGTCTCATGAGGTGAATACATAATAAAGGATAAGTAGATGGTAGGGCCAGTATAACATAATACAACTTCACACATGTTCTAAATTCTCTGAAGTGTTCCTGCTTAAATGTCCATTGATAGCATTAATTTAAAACATTCAAAAAGTTTGAATTTCTTAGAGGTCTGACATTTATTATACATGTGCAAGGTAACATAACATGGCTGTAGAGACCTATGAGACATGTTTTGTGTATTAAAAGTATGTAGGTACATGAAGGAATATGTGAACGTGTGTGTGTGTGTGTGTGTGTGTGTGTGTGTGTCTGACCATGTACCTGGTCAGTTTTACAGGCGTGGAGTGAGATGTACGAGCAAATTGTGTGCACGCTGGGGGTCAGTTACTGCCATTTTGCTAGTTATTTGAGAGTCGGCTGTGGCCAGGATAGTGACATTCTCTAGGACCTCTGCCATATACAACGTGTAAATAGTCCTTTGTAGGAATTCCTTCACTCATTGTCAGCTTCCACGCGCCTGGCACACATGTCACACGGAATACCCATAAGTTCGCATCCAGTAAGTACATGTAAGAGGCATGCAAAACTTTCCAAAATCCTTGTCCACCCTCAGAAATTGTCCTGTATGCTGGAAAATCCCCACATGCAATAACACAATTACGATAGGCTGAATGGCCAGAAAGCTTTTTCAGTAGTGGCTGGAGATATTCAATATGTTTTCATGTCGGTGAAAATATCTTTAGCGTTACATTACATTTCTTTTCAATTGCATATGAAATCTTGTTACAAGATCATTATAAAAGCAGTTTTTTTTTCAAAACTACAATGAAAGTCTGTCTTTGTTGAATCCTATATTATAATCGCGTAAGGATCGGCCCCATGCCTTCCCGTGCTTTATTTTGTGCGGCTATCTCCTCCGAAGCCGCCGGCTCCGGGCTCCCGAGACCGGTGCCGTCGGCAGCGGGAGGGTCTCTTCTATTTCCCGTTCGGGTTTCGTCCGCGCTCCTCCTCCATGTCGACGTCGAGAGCGGTACAAAAAACAAAGAAAAACAAAAGACAAACACCGACATGCAGCATTTGCGCGCTGGTATCCCGCGTCAGTGCGTGGCGAAAGCTCTATCATCGTTCTTGGACGCACACACACGCACACGATGTATACGGGTTATATACAGCTCGCGCCAGCTCGCAGGCTCAGGTCGCACACACAGAACTCTATACAATCTGTGGCGGTAGCACAGTGAGCATTCTCGCTCGCCCAGCTGATCGTTCGCGGAGACATGATGACACACACACTTCACTATGTACGGACAATATATCGCAGAGAGATATGTGTATGCATTGAGCCTGTCGCTGTGTTGCATTGCATGTCATGATGCGTACTCAGTACACGGGAAGCTACGAATGCCGTATTTTATTTCCAAAACTGCAGGATCCTCTGCAGCTCAGCTACGTCATTCAGTTTGCTCTCAAGTCGGGTATCATTGTACTCAGACCGTTTAGCAGTGATGTCGACGGCTAAATATCCACTTAAATTTTGTTCTTGCCGATCGTTCCTTTCCATATCAGATTACAGGCCTGCGCCTGTGTATATATTGACGATGGTTACACGAAACACACTATCTGCGTGCACGTTGATATGGGCTCTCATATGGTAATACACGGCTCGGTCATACAAGGGCATTTACGTACAGTTCGCCATTGGCGTGCCCAAATGAAAACTGCGAATGCTGCTATTTTATTGTATTTTGCACAACTACAGGATACTGTGCAGCTCAGGTACGTCATTTAGTTTGCTCTCACGTTGGGTATCATTGTCAGACTGTTTAGGACGGCTAAATATCCACTTAAATTTTTATCCTTGCCGATCGTGCCCTTCCATTTCAGATTACACGCGCCGCTGTCCATTCGTCATAGCTGCTGTAAACATGAATATTCATAAGACATGTGCGGACGTAGAGGAAAACCTCGCTTTGCCGACCACCTATTTTTGAAATTACTGTACAATTAAGTGGAAATAAGATGGGTGGTTCTTTATGGTCCATCAAACCAAGTTTTGGTGATGAAAATAAAACAGAGGGAGCAAATGAAGACAAAAATATTTTTCTTTCCCCCCATAACGTGGGAAAAGAAATATTAAAGAAAGATACGAGGCCCTGAGACCCATGGATTCCAACGGGTGCCTACTTATTAACATAATGACTTCGGACATGTGTCATGGACAAATGAACTTTTTTCCTTCCCTTCCCCAGGTAACATGCCCATATGGGTTGCATATGGGCTTAATATGGGTTTGAATATGGGTCCCACATGGGTATGCCCATATGGGACCCCTAGGATTTTGCACCCAAGATTTACATGGGACCCATATGGGCTATCCCAGATGGCCCATATGAGTTCCCGATGGGGCCCATGTGGGTAATGTATGTGGTAAATATGTGGGCACTATGAGGGTTTTCCCATATGGGCTTTAGCTGGGAAATCATCATGGGTCCCACATGGGTATGCCCATATGGGGCCCCTAGGATTTTGCACCCAAGATTTACATGGGACCCATATGGGCAATCCCAAATGACACATATGGGTTCCTTGTGGGACCCATCTGGGCAACGTATGTGGTAAATATGTGGGCACTGTGTGGGTTATCCCATATGGGCTTTGTGTGGGGTTTCATCATGGGTCCCACATGGGTATGCCCATATGGGGCCCCTAGGATTTTGCACCCAAGATTTACATGGGACCCATATGGGCGATCCCAAATGACACATATGGGTTCCTTGTACTTATATAATTATGTAGTTGTAGTTTGAACTTCTTTGATATACAGGAGTATGTCCATGTATTCATATTTGTGTGTAGTGTATGTGAGTAAATTTGTGTAATCAGGTCAAAGGTCTTGCTCCCAAGTCACCCCTGATTATGCAGTGGCAACTACGTATGTGTTAGCAATACAACATGAACACATGTCTTTCTTCCTTGATATATCAGTATACAAATGATGCACAGGACAGAGTGGATCGGTGAGAATTGGATGCGCGAGTTTAAGAGAGTATCCGATTCTCACTGATCCACGGAAAAAGCCTGTGCATCATTTGTGTTATAAAATGGGCCTGTAAATTCATGAAATACAACCATTTTCCCCATCATACGTCTGGTACACCTACAGTTGTACAACACTATACAAGACTTGAGCAAGCGTTCAGATTTTACCGGACGCATGGCTCAGTGTGAATCAGTTAAAATCAATGCATGACAATTGACCAATGAGATTGCAGAGATTCTAAAGTCCATTTTATAATAATTATTATATTATAATGTCAAACCTTTATCAGAATGGTCACTTCTCAGCTAGTTGTCACTTCTTGATCTATACATTAGATACCACAACATATAGTTGGCAACTTAGCATTGGTGGATGTTTCATTTTTACCTGGGGTCAGTTTCCCTTACTCCTCGGTCCATAAGTTCCGCCTGGTATGTCAGTGGTGTTAGTGACAGCATTTCTCCTGAAAGAGGCAAAGTTTCCCATTTGTGGTGTGAATTAGTAAACAAAAGAGAGAGAGAGAGACGAATTAGAAAGCTGTGTGAGTAAACTATCTCCTCTATGTGTGTGAATATTTCAGTGCAGTTCACTGTCCATTTTAGCATAGTAAAGACATACAAACTTTCCTTTCAATCATCATTATCTATGCTGATTACTCTCCACAGTTATATGAGCAGATTGAAAACCAATCATTGAATGCATTACATAAGCTTTGAGCGCCTGAGATAAAATGGCAGTAACTAGAAGCAGCGTGTATAAATTCCTCCCTCCCCATGAAAAAGAACAAATATTGCAAAGAAAAATTGATTGTTACACAATAATTGAGCTCGAGATAGTCCATCAACTTTGACTTGCCCCAACATTTTCTTTCTGCCGTCAATTGCCCTAGCTGTATATGGTCCTATAGAACAAAGTTGTTTTCGTTGTTCCCGGTTGTAACTCAAATAGTACCTGCGAGCCATTGGTATATACATTGTGTGTCATATGACTGTGCGATGTTCAGTACACAGCAATAACACTGCTTGCGAGTACTCGTTCTAAATGCATTATGACATTTTGTAAATGGGAACCCTGTTCTGACTGTTATCTCTTTATAGAATTATAATACAGTACAGAAGTCAAAGTACAATTTGGAGCTGAATACTTACATTGTTGACAGAGAAAACTAGATATAAAAGGTCTCTCAATTCTTTAGCAATTGTCTGCTCTTCGCTCTAGAAATCAATGTCCGACAGCGATACGAGAAATGGAAGTGCACGACCTCTGTGTTGCATGCTTGTAATCGATCACCATTCCCAAACATTCCGATATTGAGTTTGTGTTTTAATTCGCAATATAGATTGTGTGTGAACAATGAAAATGCCTGCTGAATATCTCATTCATTTGTTCAGGGAGAATAACTGAAAAAATGAAAACCCAGGTGTATTGTAGTTTGTTTTTTGTTTTTTAAAAGCCTCTGCCATGAAGTGTCACCGGAGGCATTTTTTTTTTTTTTTTTTTTTTTTGGGGGGGGGGGGAAGGGGGTAAATTATATGTGTAAGACAATTTTCATGCACTGCTCAAAAAAGGGGAAGGATTTTTCAGAGAACGTGACTCAAATGTTGGTGTTTTTTTTTTAAATTAGATGTGAAATGCTGACATGTATTGAATTATTGAATGATGTGTTTGGTCTTCTGAAAGAATGAGTGAATGAGAAATATGTATATATATTTTTTTGTTTTCCTGGGGGGGGGGGGCTTGGATGGGTGGGGAAGACTTTAACACTTACTGTACAGTTCTCGGTATCGCCAATACCTAGGTGCCATGTGCAGGACAGTGTTTTAGATGTATTATGGGATAGCCTCTTATGGGAGGCTGGGATGACTCTTATTCCAATATGAATGTGATGCACAAGTATACGTGCACAAGTATACCTTTTCTTTTCTCTTCTCAGTACAGTACTCCATGATTGCGAATTTAACCACTCGCGAAATACTCAGGAAGTCCCAATTCCCCAAAATTTAGACTGGCTAAATATATGGCATATACAGTATGTCTCTAGTGATTGCAAATTAGTAAAATGTTGAAATTTCATACTCTTTTAATTGAATTCTAAGCAACAAAAAAAAAAGCAGCAACGAAAGAAAAGCAGACAAAAATTGCATTTAATTGTATGGGAACTGAGACACGCTAAAGACAATCGGAAGTGACGATTACACTGAGGAATCCCACAGTGCATCTGAACAGGGCTGTTAGCATGTGCTGAAGTTTTCTGCCCTTTGGCAATACCGAGAATTGTAGCTCTCTATGCATTAAATTGATGTGTGAATTAATAGGGGAAAAAAATAACATGCTTGTGGTGATGGTGCATTTGGGTGATTTCTCTCCACAAAATGTTGTGGTTAATCCATCTCTTCCAAAAAGCTGCTCTGGTAGTTTAAGAGCTACTTGATGGTTTCTGCTTTAGAGCTTATGCCTCAGCTGGCAGAAATATCTTATATTTGTTCTGTGCATAGCAGTCATATGCCTAAAATAGTATTTTGACTCATATCCAACACTCCATATGTGAGTGACCCAAGTCCTAGTTTGTAGCTTTGTACTCTAGGGATGTCTGTAGTCAAATGGCAACTTAAATCAGACTGACCCTTTATGGAAGTGTCTCTTGTGTCATGGAGCATCTGCATATGTGTGTGTTGCATCAAAGAAGACCATGAAATCTTATCAATCCACTGTAATGGAAAGGTAAAATGATTGGATATGGACATGGTATGAGCAGGGTGAAGTGATGGATATTTTCAAATGTGATGGTTTGCTTCATTTAAATTGGCATGAATGGTTTTATTTGCAATATTCAGGATTTAATGCGTGCATTCAGCACCCATTATCTAAAATATTGGCAAGATCTGTACTTCCGATTTTTTTGCTTTTTGTTTGTTTGTTTTTTTCTTCTGTTGTGCCACTAATCCAAATCAAGAGAGATTGGATAGTTGTAAGATTCTCCTGACTGATACAATCTAATCATTTTTGCCCTTTTTTCACTTGTTGATTAAATCATACTTTTTTTAGTAATTGTGTTTAATTTTTCCTTTTTTCCCTTGAAGTCACAGAAACTGAAACATGGCCAGTGCGACTGGTCGGCGGCCGTGACTCGAAGTCAGGCAGGGTGGAAGTTTTCATCAACAACGAATGGGGCACGGTTTGTGATGACTACTTCACCATGGAGGCAGCCAGGGTGGTGTGCAACCAGCTCAACATCGCGTAAGTCAGCAGTTATTTTCAAGGTGAAAGGGTAGTTTCACACCAGGTTTCAAGCCTGCTTAAACAAATGAAATATAACCAGATGAGCAGAATGTTGGAGTTTTCATTAGAATCAACCCTTAAGATAAAAGGACAAAGTTATGGACTTTTATGTTTATAGGGATATAAGGACCAACCACAAATGCAAATGGGAAGTGATGATTTTGTCAACCTGCAAAGCTCCGACTGGCCTTTGTAGAATCTTTAAATTCTTTGTTTTTTACATGAAATTGCAGTAAATGAATTGTATCCTTCACATCAAATAAATGTAGCCTTAATACAATTACGTGTACATAGTGTAGTAGTAATGCCCTAGAGGGGAAAATGGGTTGTAGTTGCATAGAATGTCACAAACCAGTCCAGTGGGAGGGTGTGTCAGGTGATGGCACCATTATCATTACCAATTTGCAAATTTGAATGTGGCCAATATCATCATTTTGATGAAAGCATATGATTTTTTTTGAAGATGCTGTTATGTCATGTTATGATGTATCTCACATAAATGTATACATTAAATATGAAATCACAGAAGATAATATGTTGTCCTGGTGTACCATTCACGGAGTTCTGAAATTAATGGAAGGATGTAATCCCATTTTCATCCTCTTTTGCCAATTCAGACAGCCATTTTGATGTTGAATCTGGCGGGACATTTTTGTCTCCCGGTTGCCTTCAGCTTTTACAACTCTAAGCCGGGCCCTATGTTGTGAGGGCTTGCTAAGGATAACTGGCACCTTTTCTGAAAATCTCTTCACACAGAAATCATAATGTAGTCTTTTTAGGACCGAACAATGCTTAGTGCATCTTACTGGCAGATCACGGTGGACTAAGTTTTTGTCTTTTTAACCCTATTATCTTGTACCATGTCTTACTCTAATGCTGTTGAGTCTCTTCTCCTCAACCTCCTTCCACCAGCGGCGACGTCAGACTCTTCCCACAGGCATCATTTGGAGAGGGCACCGGTCAAATTTGGCTGGACGACGTGACGTGCGACGGGACGGAGCCTTCGCTCCGCCAGTGCACCATCCCGCAGGGCGTGGGCAGGCACAACTGTCGGCATAACGAGGACGTCGGCGTCAGTTGCGGCGAGACCCGTAAGTTCTGGCCTGCACTGCCTATTTCTGGCAAGTGGTCAATGCCCACTGCTGATGGTGCCTGTGTAGAAATGTTGGTATTCATGTCACAGATTGCATCACACTTGAACAGCTCTCTGTTTGGCTGCCGTCTGTTCGAATATTTTGTATCTTGCCTGAACAGAGGACAGTGTATAACCATCATTATTATTCTTGCATGTATCAATTTCTAGTAATATTTGATAGTCTCCATGAATGCTGTCAATGATTGGTCATGATGCAATCATGTGACTAATCCTGCAAGGGTCTCCCATCTGGGTTCCTGCTGGACCTTACATGGCTAGATCACCAAGGTTGGATTGAGTCTTCATACCTTCATTTCTTTCTGGTCCTTGACAGGATTTAAAAAAAAGGTCAGTGTAGAAGAAGAAAACAAAAAAATTTCAAGAAATGTGAAATGGTGGTAAAGTTTACCACAGGATGCTGTGAAAAGACTGTTCAGAATAAAATGTCAAAACTTGGTACTGGTGTTATAAATTCTCAGGTTCAGAGACAACCAATCAAAAGATGGAATCCTATCTGAGCTTTGTGGTGGCTTTGTTTCAATTAATGATTGGTTGTTGTTGCTGTTGTTGATGTCATGGATTAACCCATTGAATCTTTTTTATTTCACCAGCCACTGTCTGTGGGATACGGGGCATCGAGAATGGCAACATCATGGCAAGAATCATCGGGGGAACCAACGCCAAGCGGGGCAACTGGCCCTGGCAGGCCCAGCTCGTGCTGAAGGGCAGTGGCCATTACTGCGGCGGCACTCTCGTCGATGAGTACCACGTTCTCTCTGCCGCCCACTGCTTCCAGAGGTAAACTTGGTTGCAGTGCAGCACATTGCAAGTTGGGGGGGGGGGGGGGGGGGGGGGGTCAAAGTGAACATTTTCATTTTCAAAAAGAAAAGAGAAGAATAGCAACAAGAATACACCCACAAAAAATCAACAACCCAGAAACAAACAAATAAGAAACCAAAATGAAAATGTGTGAGCAGATATCGTCAAAGATTGCCAGGAATCTTCTGTCAGTGGTTGAACATACAGTTGCTCAAATTGTAGACGTTTCTACTGAGGGACTAAAGCATTTGTGTTAACCCCATCTTCTGTCCCAAACTCTGGAGCAGTACATAGCAGAAGTTTGCGTACCTCACCTATATGCATATATGTCTGTAGGTTTTCCCTCTTCCTCCCATCTCAGGTATGGAAAGCGGTCGTTTAAGGTCCGGCTCGGGGAGCACAACCAGAGAATCGACGAGGGTTCGGAGCAGGAGTTTGACATCGAGTGCCTGTACAAGCACGCCGACTACGACTCGCGCACCACCAACAACGACATCGCCCTGCTGCGGCTCAATCGTCCCGCCATCATCACTCAGCATGTGACGCCAGCGTGTCTGCCATCGGAGGGAGAGTTCCAGCCAAACCATCAGTGCTGGATATCTGGATGGGGCAACTTAGGTGGGAATGCTCTCCTTTCATACCAATAGAATTTGATCATGTCAACCCGGCTGCCCAATGGCCCAGTCGGGTGCTAGAGGGGTATCCAGGTTTACTTTATACGCCGAATATTTCGCGAGGTTTTTATTTTCGCGAATTTGGTGAGTCAGGTGCTATTCGCGAAATCAAAGACACGCGAGAATATTGACTCTGAGCCCGATTTACACATCTCCATTCAGTACAGGACTCCACGATTGCAAATTTAACCACTCGCGAAATCGTCGGGAATTCCCGAATTGCGAAAATTTAGACTCGCAAAATATATGGCGTGTACAGTAGTAGTTCATGCTGCCATATCCTGTTTGTCCCTCGAATAAATTTCTTTATCATGACACAACTGTAGCAGTTGACCATGCCTCAGAACCTTCTTTTTACGCCTCCGCCACAAAGTGTCGCCTGACGCATTATGTTTTCGGGTTGTCCGTCCTTCGTCTGTCCGTCCTTCCATCCATCCATAATCAATTTTGAGGACAGCATAACTAAAAATATGTTTGAGGTATCGTAATAAAACTTGGCATGTTTATGTATGAGTGGGTGAAGTTGTACCTCTGAACTTTTTGGTGCAGATGCTCAAGGTCAAAGATCAAGATCAAATGCTCAAAATTTCAGTATTTGCCCTGTATCTGTGCAATGCCAGAAGGTAATTTCTTGAAATTTAGTGTATACATGTACTACCCAATCAATATTCTCTAGAGTTTTGGGTCATGAGGTCAACGATCAAGTAAAATTGTTAAAATTTCACTTTTTTTCTCCACATCTGGGAAATGGTTCAAGGTATCTTCATGGAACTTAGGACATATGCATGTACTGACTGGCAGTGATTGATTATAATGGGATTTTGGGGGTCATTGAGTCAAAGGTCAGGTGTTGAAGGTCAAGGTCAACTCCTCAAAATTTCACCCATTCCTTGTATTTATGCAATGCTTGTAGGATTTTTCTTTATAGTATATGCATATATTACCCAATAGAGATTCTCAAGGAAGTTTTGTTGGTTTCTTTTGGCCAAAAAAAGGGCAAAGGTCAAGTGAGAGTGCTAAATTGCACTTCTTCCATATTTCAGAAGTGGCTCATAGTATCATCATGAAACTTCACAGCTGTACATATTTATGCATGTTCTGCCTGACTGCCTTATTATCTGAATGCTTAAGAAAAAACATAGCATGCCAAAGGTAAGTGCATATTGGGACATAAAGGGCTACATTACCAAGAAAATGAGCGGTGCAGACTAATAGGCAAAGTCAAGTCTAGGTGCAGTGCATGGTATACAAAATTTTTTTTACTATCAGAACGTTTCTTCTATATTTTCCTCCATGCAGGCGATTCGTACCCAAGCACACTGCAAGAGGCACGCGTGCCCCTTCTGCCGCGATCCACATGCCGACGGCCCAACGTGTACGGCAACAAGCTGACGCCACAGATGTTCTGTGCGGGTTTCCTGCAGGGCGGCGTTGACTCTTGCGACGGGGACAGCGGCGGCCCACTAGTGTGCGAGAAGGAGGGCATCTGGAAGGTGGTCGGTGTGACAAGCTGGGGCTATGGATGTGCCCAGCCCAATGCTCCGGGCGTCTACGCCGAGGTCACCCAGTTCCTCCCATGGATCAACGAGAAAAGGAGCACAAGAACCTGCACATGATCGCAATACTGTTTGACTGATTTCGTCTTGCCACCACCAATGACCAAGCACAGTAGCCTGTTTTGTTTTTGTATGTGTGTATGTGTGTATGTGTGTGTGTGTTTTATGTTTCTGTTCGTTATGTTTTTGCTTGCTTTGAGAGGGATCAGTGCACTTTGACATCATGCTGTGATGCTACAATGATAGAACCCAAATCCTGATTAAAATTACAAACACCCTAGTTGAATCACCTTTAAGATGTACTGTGTCTCTACAGGTATTTGGTATGGTAATATCATATGAGGAGCTTTTTGTAGCTCAGTGGTTAGAACCACAGACCATCGATCTTACGATCCCTGGTTCAAGTTCCTTGGCTGCAATGGTTTTTGCCCCCCTGGACAGGCACTTCAGCCTCATTTCATAGTCCTTTGGAAGAGATGTCAAGCTGTTGGTCCCACAGCTGCTAGCTAACAAACATCTAGTATTTCTTCCTTTGTGTCCACTTAGCGAGAACTTATTATTATTACTCGTGGTACTGTATTTTCTTTGCCATTGCATATGTGACAATCTGACCAGATCATGCTTCTACCACATTTTCCCTTGTTTTCTGTTACTTACAGGGGCATAGTTATTGTCTCTTAATATCAAGGATTTGAAAAAAAACAAACAAACTCTGTCTACAACATTCTTTTTAGAGCATTTACTTCTGGAGCTCTGTTATAGATGCATATTTATGTGCTTGTGCACAGTCAAAAGTACCATTTTCCTCAACTTTTACCAGTAAACTTTAATCAGCACATGACCGTTTCTACCATTTCTCCCTGCCCCCACCATACCCCATACTAAATGAGGATAAGAAAGGAATGATAGGGGTCACAGAACACAACTTTTGAGTACTCTAGATGAACTAATTTTCACAAAGTAAATGACTGTGCTTTGATAGCACATGACTGTTTGTACCATTTCTCCCTGCCCCCAACCTACCCTATCCTAAGTGAGGATAAGAAAGGAATGATAGGGGTCACAGAACACAACTTTTGAGTACTCTAGATGAACTAATTTTCACAAAGTAAATGACTGTGCTTTAATAGCACATGACTGTTTGTACCATTTCTCCCTGCCCCCAACCTACCCTATCCTAAGTGAGAATAAGAAAGGAATGATAGAGGTCACAGAACACAACTTTTGAGTACTGTAGATGAACTAATTTTCACAAAGTAAATGACTGTGCTCATTGTGAAGGCTTGTAATTATGTGTGGTTCTTGATTATGTTGAAGACTCCAAGAGAGATCCGTCTAAATTCAAAAGTAAATTTTACGTCATGTCTATGTTTGCTGTATTTGCGGAGAAAAAAACATGGCTGCTTTGTATAGTGAATGGAAATTTGATTCATCTAGCACATTATGATCAATGATTACTAAGAGTAGTCATGTGATTATTATCCATATTACCTAGAACCAAGACGGCTGCAGAGAAAAAGGGGAAGTGGAGGCCATCAAACTTTAAAAAGACATTCATTTTCTTCTTCTTGTTAGGTTTCTTTTTTCCCCCACAATATTTATCTTTTCTACTGAATGCAATAGGAGGAAACTTAATTTGAAGGAACAGCTTGGAGTGATGGTGCCCACAGTTTTGATATAATTGTGAATATATTATGTTTGCAAGCACATTTGTACGGAGGCAACTTAACCAGGAACTGCAACAGCAGATGAGAGCTAAGCCTTTCATGCAGGCCAGTTGATGCTGTTTTCATTGACAAAGGTGATATCACAGATGGTAGCCAGGTCTGCTGCTCACAGTGAGCTGGGAAAGTAAATAGATGGCAACATTTATGTCAGTTTAAATAACTGATTAAAAGGCCCTGATTGGACATACCATAGTTCCTTACAACAATTTTAAGTGATAATGATTGTAGTGTTCGTGGCAACACCTTTGCAGCAATCAAGGAACTGTTATTGTTGTCTGTGTAGCTGCAAATAATTTTGGAAGTGATGTTTTTGGTATAACTGTACCACTAGAATTCTAAAGATATATGTAATTGTCAGTGTCTGTGCTTACTAGAGCATGAGCTAATTCATCTCTAGTTGAACAATGTTAATTTTCTACAAAAGTTGTCAGGGAAAATAAGAAACACAAAAATCAGAATTCACTATTAAATCAATGATCTCTCAGAGTTAGGCAGTATATCTTGTTGACAGAGTGAGTGTATTGTTCCATGACATGAGAAGATGGTATTTGGGGCCCTTAAAAGAAAAACATTTAATGACTTTAAAGGAAGGAGTGTTTTAGTGTGTTAACCTTTATGCATCCCTCAATGCTAGCTTTTTTGTTCTCTCTCTCTCTCTCTTTCTAGTGGCCTGTTCGGGCCACCAAAATCGAAGGGGACTGAAACCCAAACATACATGTTCATATGGATTGAGTACTACTTACTACTTACTACCCATTATGCCATAGGCACATGCAAGGAGGGCAGCAACGGACTTTGTGGATTGAAAATACATAGAAAATGATGTGAAGAGAATATTGAGAAAATTCCACAAAATATCATTCAATATGAAAAGTACACATTCCCATGACTTGTTAATGACATACATGTGTATGCCAAAGGTTATATCATTCCCCCTGCTCTCTGAAAGAGATTAGTTTAGTACTGTTTCATTATGCCAGAAAAGTGAAGAAATGTGGAATTTTCTTTGTTTTCTTTATATCATTTTCCATATTATGTGACTCATGATAGTAATCTTGTCATCCAGCTGTGACAGCACGAAAACTTAAAAAACTTGTAACTTTCAAACAGATTGTTTGTCCTAGTAATATGGGTGCATTCACTCAACCTACATTTATATTTCGGTTTCATTCCCTGTTAAATCTGAGATTTTAGTAGCCCAAAGAGAGATGTAGTGGCCCTGAAGTGCTTGAACGGGCCACAAATAGATAGCCTTTTTGGAAATTTGGCGGCCTGCAATTGATTTCTAGTGGCCTCAGGGCCCCTGCTTGTATGGAGCCCTGCTTTATGGGCATATAATTTTTGTTTTGTTTTTGTTTGTTTTTTAAGTGACAATAAGGAATGATGAAATGCTTCTCAAATCTGATAGAGGGGGCATCTTATAATGAAGGACTTGAATCGTATAAAACAAGAATCAAAATTTGTAGCGAAAAGTCTGACAAATGTGGACACCATTTTGGCCGTGCATGGCCCAAACTGTCCTTGTTACGGTATTACATTTGTACTGCATTCAATGTCTTTTGCACAACTCAAATGTTTGCTTTCATAATTACATATTTTCCTTACATGTGATATGATGTGATATTACTTAGAGATATCATATACGTTCATGTTCATGTTTATGTTGCAAAATGGGTCTAATTTATTTTGCAGTACTTTTATAGACTTGTTTTTCATCTACATGAATCTATGCAACATATGTGTATATGTTCTTTTTGTTCACTATATTAAGTCTAAACACTGCAAACAGTATTTTGGACAAAGAAACATCTTTAGCCTTTCACCAGTAGCAGGCATGAGCGGTTCATTAAATACTCTAAAGATTTCAGACAGGAGAAGATGAAAAGATGACGAGTGGTCTGTCTGTTGTGTTGTATTTTAGATGTGTCTTGCCCTTTTTTGTCCCCGCCGAACGAGTTCGAGCAGGGGACTATGAAACGGGCTCCGTACGTGTGTGCGTCCGTCCGTCCGTCCGTCCGTCCGTCCGTCCGTCCGTCCGTCCGTCCGTCCGTGTGTCCGTGTGTGCGTCCGTGTGTGATCAAAATCTTCAATTTGCTACTTCTCTGTCATTTATGAGCCAATTTTGATTCTGTTTGCTTTATATGATAGCACTACATGGGAGCTTTGAAACTTCTACACAGAATTTCAGTCGTGACCTTTGACCTTGACCTTTGACCTGTATTGTACATTTTGCTACAAAATGCTACTCCTTCGCCATTTCTAACCCGATTTCGATTCCGTTTGCTTTATATGATGGCACTAGGTGAGGGCTTCAAAACTTCTACACAGAATTTTGACCTTTGACTTCTTTGACCTTTGACCTTGATTTTTGACCTATATTGTACATTTTGCTACAAAATGCTACTCCTTCGCCATTTCTAACCCGATTTCGATTCCGTTTGCTTTATGTGATGGCACTAGGTGAGGGCTTCAAAACTTCTACACAGAATTTTGACCTTTGCCTTCTTTGACCTTTGACCTTGATTTTTGACCTATATTGTACATTTTGCTACAAAATGCTACTCCTTCGCCATTTCTAACCCGATTTCGATTCCGTTTGCTTTATGTGATGGCACTAGGTGAGGGCTTCAAAACTTCTACACAGAATTTTGACCTTTGCCTTCTTTGACCTTTGACCTTGATTTTTGACCTGTATTGTACATTGGCTACAAAATGCTACTCCGCCATTTCTAACCCGATTTCGATTCCGTTTGCTTTATGTGATGGCACTAGGTGAGGGCTTCAAAACTTTTACACAGAATTTTGACCTTTGACTTCTTTGACCTTTGACCTTGATTTTTGACCTGTATTGTACATTGGCTATAAAATGCTACTCCGCCATTTCTAACCCGATTTCGATTCCGTTTGCTTTATGTGATGGCACTAGGTGAGGGCTTCAAAACTTTTACACAGAATTTTGACCTTTGACTTCTTTGACCTTTGACCTTGATTTTTTACCTATATTGCACATTTTGCTACAAAATGCTACTTCCGGCGGGGACATATATTACGCACCGCGTAATTTCTACTTTTCCTTGTTTATTGTGTGTTTGTGTGGAAAAAGGCTGAACTTCATTGCAAGTAATTCTATGTGCTCAACCAAGTAAGATGAATTTGTATATTTTAGCAAAATAAAGAGAATTCCACATATTTTCATTTTTTTATGAAGAGTACACATGCCCTTGACTTGTTACTGATAAATGTCTATGTTAACGTTAATATTATTTCTCCTTCTTTTCGAATGAAGTACGTCAAGTGCTCTTTCCATAATTTGCTAGAAAAGTGAAAATATGTTGGAATTTTCTTTAGATTTTCTTTGTATCGTTTATCCATGTGGGAAGTCACAAAATTCCTCATTTTACAACAGATTGTCTGATTTTCCTCAAAATTCATTGATGTGTTCTAATATTGCAGCATTCTCTCAAATCTAATATGTATTTGACTTTCATTCTCCTGTAACTAAAACTTTAACAAAGTTTTTAGCAGGATGTGCAGCATGTAAGGGGTTCTGATTTCCTTTATCATCTTGACAGAGTGCAAGATCGCTATTGTGTGTGGGTGTGTTTGTGTATTAGTGCAGATGGGTTTATTGAGCCTCTAAAACTGTTTATAGGAACTTAAAGGAAAGTTTTTCTTGAGTTTGTCAAACAATTGAATAACCACATCTTCCAGTAAGTGGATGGGCAGCCTGCTAAGTCGGTAAAATATCACTTCTTTTTTTTCCCATGAAACTTCCCCCATTCACTTTGCCATCAATACAGTAGGCCTATATGATTAATGGACTTTTTTCTGAGACAGACATATTGCATTGATATTACTTTTTGGATTTTTTTTTTTTCGTTCACATTCTGTCACTTTATTTCTCTCTCTCTCTCTTTCACACTCTTTTTCTCAAATTTCATCCTCTGCATTTTTTAAATCAGTAATTGTATAATGTGTGTGTTTTTTTTTTTAGTGTCTCCACCATTTCACAAGAAACAGAGGCTGTACATTTTCGAGGTCATCAACATGTCATGGCACAACAGATCTCATGACACAATTAAAACACTTGACTTGATTTTGTGTCATACTTTGGCTAGTGTATGCTAAGTGAGGTACAGACGTACCATTTACAAATTGGGTAGAAAAGTCCTCACTGTCAGGTCTCAAGCTGATCTTTAGCCAAAAGTGTCATTTCAGATTTAAGCTTCGGCTAGTACAGCCCAACGTTTTTTAGTAAATCGGTGGGAGGAATACCTGAAAAGAAATTTAAATGGAAATATTTCCTGCAGGAAAAATGGGTTAAAGGTCATTCCTCACGGCTAAGGGTCACGATCAACAACCGTTACCTTTATGTTATGAGGGGTCACACTTGTGGCTAGCTGCCACATACGCAGAGGGAGACATTCCAGCCAAATGCACACTGTAGTCAAATGGCTTCTTTTTATGCCTCCGCCACGAAGTGGTGCCGGAGGCATTATGTTTTCGGGTTGTCCGTCCGTACGTCCGTCCACTTTCGTTTACGCGATAACTTGAGTAATATTGACTTGAAGTCTACCAAACTTGGTCCAAGTATGAAGTATGATGGGGCAATTAGTTGATTAGATTTTGGGTGAAATCCGCCAAAGGTCGAAGGTCAAAGGTCAAAGGTCAAGGTCAAATCATGAAATTGTATCCGTTTACGCGATAACTCAAGACTGGATCAGGCAAATTTCACCAAACTTTGTCGGAGGATGATGGGACAATTACTTGATTAGTTTTTTAGTGAAATCGGACTGAGGTCAAAGGTCAAAGATCAAGGTCAAATCCTGAAATTTATCTGTTTACGTGATAACTCAAAACTGGATGAAGCAGCTTTCACCAAACTTGGTCCAAAGATGATGTATGATGGGACAATTAGTTGAATAGATTTTAGTGACATTGGCAAGAGGTCAAAGGTCAAAAGGTCAAGGTTAAATGCTAAAAATGTTGCTATTTCCCCAACATCTATGCAATGCCCTAAGGTATTTTTTGAAACTTGGTGTAGATATGTAGTACTGCATAAAGATTCTCCAGAGAGTTTCATGTCATAAGGTCAAAGGTCAAAAGGTCAAAGGTTAGGTGAAAATGTTGTAGTATCACTTTTCTCACAAATGGTTCAATGTATCTTCATGGAACTTGGTACATATGCATGTACTGACTGGCAGAGATTATCTAGGGAATTTAGGGGTCATAGGTCAATAGTCATGGGGTCAAAGGTCAAGGTCAACTCCTCAATATTTTACTATTTCCCTCATACACTAGTATATGAAATGCTTGCATTATTAGTTTTCAAACTTAATATATACATGCATCACCTAATGGAGATTCTCCAGGAAATTTCCAGCCAGAATGTCAAAGGTCAAAGGTTAAGGGTCAAAGGCCAGGTTTCAATGCCCCCCCCCCAAAAAAAAAAAAAAAAAATCTATTTTGTACTGTAATTACACTCTTTCTTCATACCTTGGAAATTACTCAATGCATAAACTTATAAAAGGGTCCGTCAGAATTCAAGTAAAAATTCTCAAATCCCCAAATACAGTGTATGTGTACCCTTCACTCTTCGACAATTATAGCAAACCCAGTTCAAGGAAAGTGAACATTAGAGTCATTTCTGACAAACCCGTCATATCAATATTATGCCAGTTATGTGAAACTGTCATGGATCACACATTGTGAAGACATTGTACTATATGCCTATTGGGAGAATCATGCATTATGGCGGAGGCATCAGTCGCCACAGCGACATTTCTAGTTTTTCTTGCTACCTGTTAAGAACAATTTAATTGGCGCCGACAAGTGTCGGCTCTGGCTCCCACACATATTTGTGTGGAAGCCAGAAGAGCAGTCAACCACAGATGTTGAAATGATGTGGGCAATGAGGCGTGATATTAGATATTCAGTCATTACGATGCGTGGATATGCGGTCATTACCGGTACATTGTTTGACTTCAACAGGCATTTCCAGCAAATTACTGGGTATTGGGGCAGCTAACAAAATGAGCAATGGTGCATGGCATTTGGAAGAAGTTCATCCTTACTTTAGGGGTTATTTCTTTGTTGTGTTCTGTAGACATGTGGCAGTAGGCACTAGGTATACGAGTCATTCTCATAAATTTCCATAACAAACGGCCTTCTCAATATTCGTGAAAGCTTCTAAACTTAAAAATCATTTATTGTCTTGTTTACACATGTAAATCATCAGGTTTCCAATTTTCTTGTCATTTATGTGGAAGAGTTTTGGAAATTTCGATACCAAAAGAAAACTGTCGTTCCAATGACTTTGTTATAATGGGAGTCACTTGTATCAATGACAGTCAATTACTGTACATGCTCCAAAAAAAACACAAGGTCAAGCTCTTTTTTTTTTCAGCAATTTTTTTTGTTTTTAATACAGATTCCATTGACACAACTGAAAACAAGCAAGAGTACACAAAACAATGCTACAACTTGCAAGAAACAACTTTCCTAATACGAGACTGGGGATGTCTTAAAGCAGTCTCTCTCACACAGACATACACACACACACATACACACATGCATCCCTGCACACCAACAGCACATTGACATCGCTTCATGAAGACTCAAGTACACAAGCGCACACACACACACACACACACACACACACACACACACACAAACACGGTCAAAACACAACCACACACAATCATACACATGCAATCATGGAAAGAACACACAAGCGTGCATTCACACAGTGAAAACAGTCATTAACTACACGAATGTCAGATATAATCGATTAAAAACACGAAGCAAGTCAACAAAGAGAGTATGACACTCAATTCTGGTAAAATATATCCACATTGAAAAAATTGAATGTCTCCATATAGTTTACACTTTCCCTCAATCTTGTTTTCTTTTCAAAATGTCCCAAACATGTAAAGATACATTGTATCAAAATTTGCAAAGGTGTCGCATTACAGGAGGAAAAAAAAAATCAAACAGTCCACATTCACTGAGGTAAAAGGTTACTTCTCCCTTAAATACAGAATTGATTCCTTTTTGAAGCAATCTGCTATAGAAACAATAGGAGTGATTTCAAAAAAATGGATTTACAACGATCCAACTACTAGTGTTGATATGTAATTCTTTCACTACCAAGAGCATAGGTGATCCTATTGGGGTAACACATTTCTTTGTGCCAGAAGTGAAATGCTCTACAAGAACAAAACTACCCCAGTCAAAAGTCGTATGTGACTCCCCCCCCCCCCCCCCCAATCTGTCATGCACCACCAGTTGTGGTCCTCACCTGCCGAAAGTCTTACCAACTGGGAATTCAGAAAAAGTTATAGCCTACCAGCAAGTCGAATACCAGTTTGTGGTAGAAAAGGAATGTGTATGACACTTCCATTAAGTTCATTAATGTATTTGACTTTTACACAATATCAAACTTTTTTTTTTCTTTTTTTTTAAGGAAATTGGCAACATTTTGCAAGACAATGTAAAAGGATAAAATGATAAGTTCAAACATAATTGGTAGTGGTTCCAAAGTGTTGCAAGAAGGCAGCCTTGGATCCTCCCCGAAATTGTCTTTGATTTTTTTTTTCCAGTGCTCACGGTTATCTTCTATTTTGCACAGGGTTAACACATGCCATGATTCACATGGCATACACTAAATCATGAACCGCAAACTCAATGAAAAGTTCTGAATAACTCTCAATATAATTTTGAGCTATACCCAGCCTGTTTAAAGAAAATAATAATAATAATAAAATGAAAAATTATGTCACTGTAATCCCCAACCCATGTGATGATTTGCACACATGGGCTCTTGCCATTGGAAAAAAAAAAGAAAGAAAGAGAAAACAGCCTTTTTTTTTTCAGCAGAAAATCAACACTTTCATAAACCAATCTTTGGGCATTATGTTGGTACTAGCATAGCATGCTTTAAGAAGGGAAAATTGAAATCACAAAACTTCCTGATTGAACACAATACGACATCATGAAAAATGCATCAGAAAATTTCTCATCCGCATTTCAATCATAGGGTCAAATCTCGACCAAGAGTTAAAGACAGTGACACAACAGTCAACTTGTCAAACATGTTTCAAATCCACAAATTCAAAAATGCCTCAGCAATCTTTGATCTATTCCCCCCGCCCCCCCCCCCCCTTCCTTCCCCTCCCTGTTCGAAGAGTCCAAAGAATGACCATCTATGCACTCCCATGCTTCCCCACTATACATGGCTGGCTGGAAAGACATGGAATGTTGTCATCGTGCCACAAGGGCGGGCGGGCATGAGCAGGATTTTCATTGGAACACTTCACTGTCACTTCCCTTTACGTCTTTGTTTTTTTAATTAAACTAGTCATAAAACAGCAATCTCACAAATGATGGAAGAAGCAAATTGGATTACATGTTGTGGAGATTGGCATGAAATCCCTGTATATAAAGTGACAAAAGTTTTGTCAAACACTTTTTTCCCCAACCATTTTTTTTTCTCCTTATTTCTCTGAGGTACAATCGTACAATGTACACAAAGTCATTAGTCACATATCAAACATACAGCGACACAATACAGCCATCAAACTTATCTACTCTCAGTGTAAACATCCATGACATTTTGCTCCTAGATTTATCTAATAACACACACTGCATACATTTGTCCAAATGAGGAGTAACAGTCATAGATTTTTTTTTTCATTTTTTACATGGAAAAATCAAAATTGTCTTCATTGTAATAAGCTATCTGCAATTGTTTCTTTTTTTTTCGTAAAAGGTACACACATAAATTTGTGGGAAGGTCTTCAGTGATCAACATCACACACAAATTACTGTACATGTGGGACTGAGAATATATTAATCACTGATGCAGTTGCACTGATTCTGAAGTCCCAAATGCAGTGCTTCGCACAGGAATACAGGAAACTTCAGGTCACAAAAAACATTAAAACAGAAATGTCTTACACATTGATATCTTCTTCAAGGAAACTGTAAGGACTCGCACATTATTTGGCTCTAACATTTCAAAAATCCTGATATTGTAGAGCAATAGATCGAGTAACCACATGCAGTAAGTGCAGTAAGAAAAAAAAAAATCACACTAAAATTCACACTGCCTCGTTAACATTGCATTTTCTCAACAATTGTACACAGACTGGAAAGCTATTTACAGCTTACAGCTAATCTGACCGATGACACATTCGATCAGTGGGACATAATGGCTACTCCACCACAATTTGCACATTGTTTCTGTTACAAGACAAATATCTACTTCTCTTTAAAAGATAAGCTTAGATTAAACCTGAGAATATGTTTAGTTTTGTTTTGTTTTTGTTTTGTTTTGTTTTTTTCTTCAGTTTCGTTTCTAATATTCCTATGTCTAAACAAATTACACTCGAAAAGAAACAGATATGAAAATATAGAATTCATTCCTACATAAATAACAGCTGGGATTAAGCAATTGACATTTTGACACATGAACTTCAACGAAACAAATCAATCATTCAAAAAATTTACCAGTCACGGTGTATATATCTATATATATATGTATTTATAATATATCTATATTCATATATCAAAGCTCTTGTTTCTTTCTCAGTTAACCCCACTGAAGTTTTGCACGAAGTCTCTTGCAGATACGAACAGAGCAAGCTCTACGTCTATCATGACAAGCTCCTAGAACATCACAGCCACTTGCAGAGAAGGGATTTCAGTTTGTGTTACATTACCACCAAGCATGCACAGCAAAAGCCCCCCCCCCCCCCCCCCCCAAATACAACATCACATTTGTTCCCCTCAGATACGATAGCTCCTATACAGGTCTGTGTGACATGTCGCCTGTTCAGCACCAGCCTTTGCCCCCTACCTCCCAGGTAAAACATCGAGCATGGAATCACGTGCGAATCAAACATCAAATTGACATGGCCGAGTACTGTATGCACCACATAAGTATCAAGCGGGGAGTTTTATTTTCACAAATTTTGCAAGGGTACTATTCGCAAATTTCACAACACGCTAAAATGTTAACTCTGATACCAACATGAATGTGACATGCATGTGTGCATGTACTGGTATGCAGTACATGACAAACAAGAATGATAATTCAGTTTAGTGGGCCAAACTTGGCATGCTTACTGTGTGACGAATGGATGTGTGAACTTCCGGACATTTCTGTCCACTGCTGTACTCCAGGATTGCGAATATACCCACTTGTGAAATTGTTGGGTAGTCCGGATTTGCAAAAGATTACACTCACTTAATATGGCATATACAATACTGTATACGCTTTTATTTTCGTGAATGAGAAGGTCACAGACATTTTCGTGAGATATTGTTTTTCGCAAATTGAAACCGACGCTATCATATTCATTTGACTGGTTTCCACCAGGGGTGGGGGGGGGGGGGGAGGGCTAGAAGGTGCACAGTCCTGTGTACCACTGTACATACTTTGAAGTAGCTCCAAACAATTTGTTCTGATTGTTTTGCAAGACTTTCTTGTGCGCCCACGAGGTGGAAAAACAAGGTGTCCCTGAATGAACTATTCTTCTGGTTAAAGATTTTCCAAACTCCCATTTTCATTCCCCCGGGTGAACTCTCTGGTATTCTGGCCACACGTGTCTCAATAACACCCACTGCTCATCCCATACAGAATGAAACTCGCTGAATCACTCACATTTAGCATTTCTTGCACGAACATCAGCAGCCGCTCTTTTACTGCACCTCCTAAGTTTGACAAAGCCAATCAATGTAGAAACCAACTGACTGTTTCTCCATTCGCTCCTTCTTAGTATACAGACACCATGGATTTGGTGGGTAAAAACAGATGAATGCAATTCAAACCCACAATAGTAGGGAAAACTTGTACTATTCCAAACTCCAAATCCCTTTAAAAGTTCCAAAATGCAAAAATGAAGAATGAATAAAGAACAAATACATCAAGTCTGCAACTTCGCTAATCAAAAAACGGTTGAAACTCCCCTTCATTCTAGCAAACATAGGCACTGTAGCAACACTGAGCAGCAAATTCTTAACGTTTCTTTTTCTAACACATCACGGTCACGAGATGTGACGCGCTATCAAGTACGCATACACAAAAATTGTCACTGGTGTTTAGTGATAGATTCACTCACACTGGTCTACAAGGAGCTTTCGCATTTCTTCTTGAAGGTTACTGCAACTAGATCTCTCTCCATCTCATAACACACGTCATCTCTTACACATTTCACTGTCATTCATTTCACATCAATGGTTTAAAACTTGTCCTTTGTCCTTGCACTTTGCAAAATCAATACATAACATTGAGGCATTCAATTTTCTATAACTACAAATAAATAGAGCAAAGGAATAAAAAATAAAATGGATGATTCAGATGCCAAAAGGAAATGTACTACTTACAAAAGAGGGGAAAAGGAACATAAACCAAAGAAAAAAAAAATGCTTCAGTTCTCTGTGTGAAACACACTTCAGAGACGGAAGTTTATTTGCACTTGACATTTCCACTCTGTGAAATTTACATTCATAAATACAAAGTTACATCAGACTCGCCTTCACAGTGCTTCTCACCCCAACCTTACGCCCACCTCATCAGCCGCATATCGTTTCGCACCAAAGAACACAACACTACTCTCCACATACGTCTACCTTCAATCCATGTCAATTTGTCTCAAATGTGGCATTGTTAAAGAAAATAATGTACAAATTGTCACCCTTGTTAATTTTCTTTCTTTTTTTTTTTTTACACTGTTCTCATCAAGTCACTGGATTCTAAAAGGAATCTGACAAACCACTTTGACACAAATTAGTGTGACACTTGGAAAGATCAGAAGAGTTCAGAGAGTGAGAAAGAAACAATGCATGTGAAGCTTTTACAGTAAGTTGTACCACTACAGGAAAAACAAAACAAAAACCTGTCCTAAAGAATGTTAAGAATGTCAAGAATGAAGATTAGACATAGCATTCTTTGATCACAATGTCAAAAACTGAAGTCTTTGCAACATAGAAACATCCATTACTGGGGGTCCCACGCTTCACACCTTTAGGTCTTTATGGAGAATACAGTAGTCCTGAGTGTGGATGCAAAAATAAAATGAAAACTTTTACAAAATTGTTAAAACAAATACAATTTCAACGTACATTTACACCTTCCACTGAGCTCAAGGCAGTCCAGAATGAGGAGCCTGCAGCTGAACCAAGTTCAGCCACTTACACATGGAGGAAATAAAAAAGCAGACATTTGGCTAAACGCTACACAGCTGCCTCGACTGTCTATCAAGAGAGCTAATTATCACTGAATAGGCTTTGCACTGGCCCCTTTCTGGCCGGCCACACGCCCCCATCAATGGTTGGTGGACACCGTCGTCGTCGATGGCGACGATGCCGCCGAGGAGGAGGAATGCTCAAAGAGGCTGGGCGACAGCGTGGCCGAGAGGCGGACCCAGAGGTCATGCTTGCAGCGCGGCAGCCGGCGTAGCGACTGGATGAAGTCCTTGAACTGCGCCTGGCCGCCCGCCTGCATCAAGAACGCCTTCTGCGCGCTCTGCACCACGCTGATGAAGTCGTCGTACTCGGGCGGCGTGATGTGGTACATGCGCTGGTGGATGCACTGGATGTACATCTGCACGCACTTCTGCACGATGGGGCTGAGGATCGGCGAGCGCAGGTTGGCTTGCACCGAGGTGTGGTTCATGGAGGACAGGTAGTGGGCGGCCTCCCACGTGATCGTGTGTAGGACAAACGGGCTGACCACTACGCTTAGCACACAAGCACAGAACTGCTGCACGTAGCTGACACCTGGGGAACGAAAAACACAAGATGTGAAGGTTGGGAAGGCGGGAATGTGAACTTGATTGGAACAAATAAAAAACAAAAATCAAAACTGGGATACACTGATTTAATTTTAGGCTGATCAATAGTCCTTCTTTGTAAAGGCCTCCTCCAAAGTATTCAATGATGACTGTTCTTCCTCTGAAATTTTTCTAAATAAAAGAGAAGATCATTATATTTTCAAATCATTACACTTACTGTCAATGCAGAAATTTTTGCGGTACATTAATTTTTGCATTTTTTTCGTATTTTGCGCTAATCCTAGCTAGTGTGAATTCTAAAACCCGCAAAATTATCTTCACAATTTTGAATGGGTTGACAATTGCACACCATGAATTAAAGAATCTGCAAATATGTTTCTGTGCCGCTCAGTGCTAAAAACTAATCATGCCAAAATATTGATGTTTACAGTACAGAACATCACTAATCTTTTTGTTTACTTTGGATTTTGCCCTACACTGGGAGCATGAACAACAGTAGACAATTCAAACTATGGTAAGAATGAAGACTACAGCAATAATAACTAAGGACAGAAGTAATAGCATGCTAGCCAAAGATTCAGCATTGACTGGTTGGATGGACTGATCAGTGCTTTGTCTCAGAACTCTCCTATGCTAGAGATTGGGCGGAGAATGGTAACATGTGTCTCTAAGTGGCCAGATATACAGGGTGATTCAAACGAATATGGAAAGCAATTAGCGAGAAAAAAAATGAGATATGAAATTTACCTAATCTTTTCGCTATCTCCATCAGCCACTTAATGTCCTCTCCATAAGGTGGGTTGGGAGAGAACCTAGATTGTGTCCTCTCATCGTGTACTCTTCTAGCCAAAGTATCAATGCCAAGCATTCCCACCCTATAGGTGGCATGCAGATAGAACAGTCCTGGGTGCTGTTGTGGGGCCATGGGCTGCGCCATGTTGGGAATGGGTTGAACAGGGTGGGGCTGCGGAGGGACCACAACACTGGGCCGCGTGTGCACGATGTTGGGCTGCATCTGCATGGAGTACTGCTGGATGATGGGCCGCGGCGCCATGGCCTGGCCTGGAGCGATCTGCAGAACCTGCGTCGGTGGGAAGCCCGTCCGGGGCACAGTGACCGCCATGCCCGGTACCGGCATGTTGGCATTGTACGGACATGGGCCGTGGTACTGGTGGTGCTGCATCCACTGCACATTGTGAGCATCGCTAATTATCTGCGGCCGGTGCTGCAGGCGCCGGTCAGCCCCTGGCACCGCATGGGCGGCATTCCCGAATTGGTGCCTGGCGACGTATGCATCCACAGTGACAAAGTCATGGTAGACTATTGGCACGGCATGCGGCGGCGCGAGGCTGTACGGTACACCGACAACATGCTGGGGCTGCACCATGCCCCTGACGGGGGCGTTGGCGTAGGGCACTACCTGCCCTGCCTCCTCCGCCCCGCCCTCATTGGCCACCCCAGCCTTTTCCTCGTCCGAGTCGTGGTGGTGGTGCTGGTGGCGCTGGTTATTGTGGTTGCCCTGTCCCGTGGCGTTGTCATGGAGCCACTCCCACTGTTTGGCGACGTTGAAGAGGACCTCCGGGTAGACGTCTCCCCCCTTGGCTGCACTCTCTACCGCCAGGCAAGCCTTCTGCAGCATCATCACGTCCTGCTCCTTGCACTGCCGGACAGAGAATGGGAATCATTGATGGAGGTCACCATGACTACAACAACTGCATTGATGGCCTACGTCAATGATGATAACATCGTTACTATCAACACAAGCAAGTCAACAATACCAATGTGACAACTGCATCATTCTGAAATATTCATGTCTTGTTTAATCATCATTACTGCTACCGTTTTCCAGGAAAATGCTACATGCCCATTCATTTAGGCACATTGTCAGAGTAGACTTGGCAAATAAACAGAAACCGATAGTCTTGACACTTTTGAAGCCACATGAAATTTTCATCAAGGTGTGCAACATCTAGATGATACTTTTTTTTTTCACATCCACAGCTCGAATTTCCACAGTAGTTGGATATTGCTAGGGTAAGTTGACTTGTCATAGCAGCCAGCGGAGCAGGGAGTTAGAAATACTGCTCCATTGCTAACTCTTACTAGTGTACAGATCTAGGTGTGTGTTCAAAATGACTCGAGACTTGGTGTACATCTCGATTTCTCCATACAATTAAGCTGAAAGTGACGGAACAAAACCCCAAGTTGTCCTTCTACTTGCTGAACATCCACTCAAACTATCCAAAAGTAGCAGGGAGTTTATGTCACTTTGTCCCACTGTCAGTTTCTATAAACCTTTCCATGCTTGTAGTCCAATGTACACATTGCTGGAGCATGACATATTAAGAGATGAGAGTCATCTTACAACTGAGGACAGACATAAACTTACAGCATTTTAATAAAGAGTTAGTCTGTCACTTGCTGGCTTGGTTGTGAACACGGCCTTTTAAACATCTCTCCTCATAGAGCTGAACTTTCACTGTCTGCTATTCTGTTTTGCAACTGAGCATAACAGATACGGATTCACTTCTTGTATGTATTCACTTCAAGTCTGTTTCCACATCTGAAGCAAAGAGATCTCTCTAGCTTATGGGGAAGGGGGAGTGATTTTTTTTTTTTTGGGGGGGTACCTACCTGCATTAGAGCCCGGTTCACGTCCGTGGGGTTCAGGGCGTGGGCGTGGCTGAGACAGGACAGGGCCAGCTGGGCGGCAGCTCGCACCATGTTGGGGTCGCGACCTCTTGAGGCCCTGTCGGCCAGCGAGGCGGCCTCCGTCGGGGTCAGGTGACCTTCCCATGTCTCCACCAGCAGGTTGATGGCTGCACTACCAATCTCCATCGCCTGACCTGAAAATCGCATTAAGTGAGCAAATGGTGATCACAGGTCAAAGGTCAGAGGCAAGGATTTCCAACTCCACATTCATCATGGAATACATCTATACATACATGTACATGTACATCCAGGAATACAACTGATTTCCCTGGTATGTGAATGTTTTAAGCACATTACAAGTCCAATGAACTCATTACTTGTACTTATAGTTTTGAAAAATAAGTCAAGCAGCCTCCTTGGAAAGCTAAAAAAAAAAAACTCCTTCAAATTTCCACCAAATTTCCTTTAAAATGGCATGTGGGACAAGCATGAGATGTGTTACATATCGGATCAAAACTAAAACAAGGCCGTGCAACCCGTATTTTATGGAATCTGTGGAATGTAAACACTCCGGGGAAGGTCCGTTAAAACGGGGCTATAGACTCCCAACCCCAAGTATCTCTTACAAAGGAGATTCTCCCACCTGGATCCCCCGGCAAACTGCAGATTGCATGAAAGTGTGCATCGTACACATGGCGCACATCACAAGCTTGAAGCAAGACGTCCCCTGCGATCAGGATCCGGGGCCTGCACTTAAGGCCCATGAAGCTTTAAGTTTGTAAATGACCCTGGTGCTATCTCAACCTTATATGTTAACATATGACAAACTAAAATTGAGTGGGAGAAGTCTACATTTAAGGCACGAGAAAATACATCTTGAGCAGGAGACATACAGAAAGAGTGGGAGAAATTCAAACTCCAGTCGGAAAGCTAGGGATCTTGAGAAAAGCGGGAGAGTTGGCGTCTCTCTTACAAGTAAAGAAAGCTGGTGATTAGTTTTTGAGCATTTTTGTGCTGTTATGTCTCAGTTTGGAAGACTTATCCACCTGTTATCCACGAGACGTGCGAGGAGTAGGTGCGCGAGAGCCAGTTGGGTGTGACGGCGTTGTGCAGCCGCAGGGCGTAGAGGCCGATCTCGAAGGCGCACAGGTGCAGACCGCGGTGGGGGCCCGAGTGGTTGGAGTTGGTGCACTCCTGGGTGAAGAGGGCTGTGCTGCTAGACCCGCCGGCCCGCATCAGGACCGTCTTGGCCAGCTCGAAGAAGAAGTGGGCGGAGGCCTCGCTGGGCTGGTTGGGCACCGTCGGACAGTTGTCGTTGCGGCCGCCCTTACGACCCCTTCTGCGGGAGATGACAGGCGTGGTTTTTTGTGGGGGGCAGGGAGAGGTCGGGGAATGAAGGACAAAATGTTCAGACAGGTATCTACCCATTACATAGCAAAACTACTATGTAATCGAGAATGTATTGTTCCCTTTACTATGAGCAAAGAAGTGCAGAGAAGCTTCCATCATATTTTTCACAATATATCACCTGCACAGATATTACAACACTCCATACCATAACAAGAGAAAAATGCACAGTACCTACTTACAACTGGTACTTTTGCTTCATGACAAGTATGTACTGAAATTCCAAGCATACATGCTCTATGCAGAGTGACTACTTCAGGAGTACTACCACTCACCTACAGACAAAAGCTTAATATCACATGTGAAAACAGTGGTAATTTTGGCAAAAAGTCATCACTCGTGGTATTATCAAGCCTGTCTCTTGATGGTACACTAACAAATCTTTACAAATGAGCCTCACTTCCAGGACCTGGTCATGGTTCTAGATACATTGCAGAATACTAACCTGTTACCCTTGCTTCCTGCCACACACGCCTTGTTCTCATTGATGTTCTCCGCTGCGCTGGGAACAGAGTTGAGCCTCATGAGAGAGACTGGTATCCCCTGACCGGGACTCCTGGGAGATCATGAATGTAGGGGAGAACAGAAGAGAAATGATCACCATTCTCTATAAGTATCATCAAAGCATGTTTACCTACCAATGCCTGGCGGATTCATCACACAAATTTATGGGAAAGGAAAAAAAGCATGTAGTTTCCATTAATGTAGGGGAATTTGAACAAGAATTCTCACTATTAAACTGTAAAAACTCAAAAGGCAGCTGCACTATTTAATTAATGTAACAATGAGTTAACAACGCTGTGCCGCCAGTGCACAGCCTGATCTCTATTGATTGTACATGAAGAATAGACGACACTATCTCAATCTGAAAACTATGGGAGCTTTGTAGATTTTCCTAGCAACTGTTATATGTTGGGAAAAGAAATATCACACTGTAGGCTCTGAAAATGCATTTCTATTGTGAAGTGACAATGTTTACGTCATAATTAAAGAGGGAAAATTAGATAAGATTACTGTATATGCTTTGTCTGTGCCTGCTGCACAGTAACTCCACATTACCGAAAGTGCACAAGTGAGCAGCGAAAGTGTGATCTGCTTGACCTCAGCGTGTTGCATGTGGGTGGGTAAGATCACCTGGCATATGACCAGCGTATGGACACGACCAGCGTATGGACACGACCGCTAGTGACTAAATGTTTACATCTACATGCGATCCATGGAATTAACAGGGAATGGCAGGTGTTGAACATGAGACATTTTTTTTTTTAAATTGATTTTTCACACATTCCCGGAACAACTTTGTTTTAACATTCTTTTCCAGGTTGTCTTATCTGACTTTGTCGATCAAGTAATATTGCATGAAGACTATTCAGGTAATACCACATGTAAATTGATTGATTGATTAATTCTGCATGACAATCATCAAAAAGCATATCTGTCTAGGTAGCAGGGATTCGAACAAATGAGCATTTTGCATCCATGCAAACACACAGCAGCACATGTCATCTATGGGGCCGGCGGTAGTACCCTTGCACTACACTGGTATTGAAGGGGGAGAGAAATCAGACTTCCTGGTATCCATGTCATGAGACTCACCCTTCGGCTTCCCTCATCTTCGGCCGTGCCCCCGATCCCCTCTCCCCGGAGCTGCTGGAGCTGACGGAGTCACTGGAATTGCCGCTGCTACCACTGTCACTTCCAGGCCCGTGGTATCGACCCCATCCCCCCGGGGGCACCCGCCTCGCTAGGGTAGGGGAGTTATCACTGGAAGTGGTCTCTGGAGCACTGCTGTCTATACTGGCCATACCTCGGAGAAAATTGGTGTGTAAACACATATCAAGCTACCTCTCGGAGGGTTCAGATCACACAAAATTTCATATATACCTGTGGGACAGCTTTGAGGTCTCATTACGGGAAGTCAGTTTTCAGACATATGTTTGAAGCAGAACATTAATCTGCAGAGGTAGTTAGCAACAAGTTGCAGTAAATTACCTCACAAATGATTTATGGGTATTAAGTTGCATCTACTATTTGGCTTTCATGAAAGTAACATTATTCTATTTGTGTCAAAAGGAGCTACTGAAATACAACATTTTTCAGAAATATGCAGGAGAGAAAGAGCAGCATATACCAAGAGAAATTTCCACCAATACAGTCGGGTCTCACGACTAACATGGTATGGCACAAAGACTGTGAAAAGCCTGCAATATACATGTATCAAATGAAGAAATTTTATCAGAGCATCTTGAATGATAACATTACTTGATAACCTACCTTTACTCTTCCTTGGATGTCTACCAAATATCCTCCCCCAATAGCTGATGCCAGTGCTGGTTGCTGGATGACTGGCCCCGCCCGGTCCGTGGGATGGGTGGTGGCTTCCTTCATCCTCACCTGGTACAGAGAATTCTCCCCTCACTCGGGCCCCGCCCCCTGGTCCGACCACCGGGGGTTGACCTATCCTGCACATGGGGGGTTGTTCAAGGTTGGAGTTCCCCGGCATGCCCTGGGAGCCCGACGGTGGGGCGAGACCGGTGGGGACCGGCGGCATCGCCTTTGCCTTCTTGTCCTTGCGACTGCTGCTGTCCGATCCCCCCTCGCAGCTGTCGTGGCTGTCCTTCGCACTCCCCTTCCCCCGCTTGGAGTCCTGCTGGTGGTGGTGATGTTGGTGGTGCCCGCCGGTGCTGCTTCCGGCCCGGCCAGACGACGCGGCGGCCAGAGACATATCTGCAATGTTGTTGGCGAGGCGGGTGGCAGCATCCTCACTGATGTTGGGCTGGTGGTGGTGGTGGTGGTGATGGTTCAGGGCGTGTCCCTGCGACTGGACCTGCTGGGAGGGCCTAATTACCGACGTGTTGGTGGATACTGGCACTGCGCAGGGTGTCTTGTGCGTCTTGGGGCCAAGCTTGTCTAACAGCCCATCAAGAATCTGTAACAACACCATGGCAACAGAAATGCATGGGGCATGAATTCAGAACATTAGTGTGCAGAAACTATCAGGATAGCACAGAGCACTGTGATTCTACAGCTTGTCTTGTCTTAACCTATTCTGTTTCACAATCAGAACCTCATTTGTGTCATTTTAATGGTACAATGTTAATGGTACACATAAAGGGAAAAAAATCACAGCAATAGTTCAGTAGGAGAATATATTTTTCACGAGTAACATTGTCTCTTTATCATAGTTACAGCATAGAGATTTCTGCATATCTTTATTGCCTACAACCAACAACATGCTGTGTGGTATTTTGATTCACAATTCTTGGTTGCGAGATAGATGGACTGCCTTTAAACATTTAATAAGACACCTTCAACTGTGCACAGGTTTCAAAAATATTGATTGCGACCAAGATTCCAAAGAGGGAGTCGATGGATGGTACCTGTCTCAATTTGCTCTGGTCTTCCTTGTAGTGGGACAGCATGGCCAGGGCTAGGTCTCCCCGCTGGCGCCGGGTGCCCTCGCAGAGCAAGGGGTGGTCCGCCTCACTGACGTTGGCCTTCATCGACATGGCCGCCACGGCTGCCTCGAAGCCAAGCTTCTCGTCACTCGGGCTGCGCTCTCGGGCCTGCGCCATGCGCACCGATGACCGCTGCACGCTGGCTGCCGGTTGACCTGCTGGGGAAGAAATGGGCCAAAGTGTTCATTTTCCACGAGGCTGCAGTAAATATTGAAACCAGTATGCCACAGATCCACTGCATAGAATTCATGGATAATGGACTTCTTACAGAAAAGTGATGTTCACAAAATGGGCTGATCACATACTCAGCTCTGTGAAGGGCATCAAAGTTGGAAGTCTCAACAGAATGTTCTCTGTACCTAAATGATCAAACAGGCAAGTAAAAAAAGACTCACACATATTTTCCTCACAGTTAAGAATTTGCAGTAACCTGAAAGGTTGTGTCTTTGTTTGTTTGTTTGTTTTTGTAATATCTGTTTCATTATCTGTTGCATTATGTCTGCTAATGTGCTGTCTAAAAATGAAGAAAACTGAACATGAGAAAAGACAAAGCGAGTCCAGCAGTATAAAGGACAACAATTAAATCACTGCACTACATTAACAATGAAGGGGGCTCTTCTCCTTTTTTCTTCTTTTTTTTTGCACAAAACATAATAAATTCAGCTATTTCTACTCACTTTTTTAAGGGTAGTAACATTCTCAAGACAAATCTGTCCATCTATACTCATTTTAAAAAACAAAAATAACACTCATTTATCCCCCCCCCCCCCAAAAAAAAAGAAAGGAAAAAAATTATTTCGCAGCAAAACATTGGCAGCACAATATAACAAGTATATTTGGTGCATCGTAGAATGGTAGGGATTGGGTCCCCCTTTTCTAGAAGGTATGCTATAGGTCAGACCAAACTCTTGCTGCTGTAGATGTGTCTGATACGACCGACACTGCTGTGCTAATATTCAAAATTTCATGACAAGTGATCATCTTGGCAGGAGCAAAGTTGGCAACCCATCAAATAAGCTCTGCTTGACTTGATTTCCACAACCCGAGACGTCCACAACCCCAGACGTCCATCAAGAAAAGTATCATCCCACATGAACGATATCACCGACAGCCTGACACCACGCTGGTAACAACAAGGGGGTAAACAACCATCCGTGCACACTGCGACCGACGCCCCCTTTCCACACCCCGATGAAGGTATGTCAAGAATGTCGGAGGCAGCGAAACAAGTGGCCCTCATTCGACAGAGATTAACGAGGATTGAGATTGGGGAGGGAGGAAAACGAGGACGCTCCGATGGATCTCCGACCCCATCCAATTTTTCATGCAGCCTAAAAGGCCTGCCAAGAAACATTTTGTGGAGAAGTCATCCAAAAACAGACAGAAATTTTTAATCAGACCATGGCCGAAAGACATAATACAGACACAGAGGTATACAAACACTCAAAAGTTGATAGGTCATTGAATTTGAATACAATGGAGAAAATGATAAGGCAGTTTAAAATAGTTCAATGTCAGAAAGAACTTGACACAATATCTTACGTACATCCTAGAGTTGCCATCTCTACTAAGGATTATGAGAATCTTATTGGCTATTTCCTTCTTTCCTGCTTGCTTTTGTATTCTTATCAACATGTATCAAATCAAGATTCTATGCACGTCCTCAAACATGTCAACAAGAGATTGACAAGCCATCCTGTCATGAACTTGGATACCCTTGAACTCAGCCACTTAAATCGATACCAAAATTGAATGGCCTTGACCTGCTAAAATCAGGTCATCTTTACCTCACTGTTATCATATGATGGAAATTATAAAGGCGAGTACACGTCAGAGGACCCTGTACATCATGTAGGTCCTATACAGTGTGTATCCAAAAACACAAAACAAAACAAAAGATAATCCAACTTCAGATTGTTATTTTTTCATGATTTTTTGTTTTGAAATGCAATGTAGATATCATGACTCAAACTTCGCAATTACTCTGGCTCCCCTTCAGACAAAAATACACACAAATATGGTCCCTTGGTCTCTGCAATGGTTTAACCCTCTGTAGCCCGGGCTATTTTGAAATTGTATAGCCTGGGTTCAAGTCCCATGGTTCCTTTTGCCGACATGTTTGTTGAATTATAGATCAGCAGTTGCGATCTTACACATTTCATTTGCAAAGGGAGAAAAAAATTGAAGAAAATTCACAACCTCAACAACATGACACTTTGATCTCAATTAGAAAACCCCCCACTTTGTGACCTAGCACCTTGCAACTGTCCTTACTGTGACCTTTGACACTGAAAAACTGAGACCCACCTGGCAGACAGAGAGCATCAAAGATAAAGCTGGCCAGCATGAGGGGCAGCAGGGCCTCGCCCCGCGACCTCAGGGTCCCGTCCCGCAGCTGCTGGGCCCTCTCCCGGATCATGCCCAGCTCGGCGGGGCCCAGGGGGATCCTCTTCAGCAGGGTCACCAGGTCGGTCTCTTGGCTGTTGAGCTTGACCTGAAGGGGGCGGCAGTGGAGGACAGTGTTAAAAGGGAACTTTACCACAAGTATATATTAAGTGGATTTGATGAATGCAGAAAACTTGTATCAGCATCACACATCAGCTAAGTTCAAGGAACATGGAACAATGCACACAACAGTTATGGATCAATTAAAGATTCAAACAAAAATGTTCATGTTGATATGCTAATATGTTTGTTAGTATGTATGTATGTGAGCACGTGTGTGTAAATATTATGTATGTATTTAGGAACAAATGTATATTTCAATCTATTTTTGTATATTATATGCATATACAGGTGTAAAATGTATTCATTGATGTGTGTGGAAGCATGTGTGCATACATCTGTCTGTCTCTTCGTTTGTCTGTTTGTCTGTCTGTCTGTCTGTCTGTCTGTCCAGCAAGCCTTTTTATCTCACTGATGTATTACACTCCAATTTAACTTTGTGCATATAAAGTGCAGGCTATCAGACCTTATCCCAGCTACAATCTGGCCTGATCGGCCCGGAAATTGAGACCAGATGACATCAGATTTATGGTCACACCTCGGCTTCTCCTCCTTTCAGGCATTGCGCAGAAAGGGGTGAACGTCCTGAGGAAACACATGCAAGCTGCAGCAATTTGTCCCTTTCTGTTGTTGTTTTTTTACATTTATTTTTCCTCATAAAATTCAAAAACTTGGTGTTCCTTTATTATGTTTGATATTCAGTTATGTCCACTTGTCTTTTCTGTTCTATTTTCCATTTGAAATTCACAAATTTGATGTTCTTTTCTGGTGTTTACCCATTAATTTCTGAGCTGCCTCTTGCAAGAGTAACCCTGCAATACATTTTGGAATTGTTCTGAGGGATGACAGAGGACAGCATGATTTAAACTTGGGGGACTCTGTTTTTTTTTTCTTCTTTTTCTTTTTTATTTGGGGGGGGGGGGGGTCTTTTTTCATCCCATATTTTCTCTTGTCTATGTCTCTCGAAGTTGGAGCAAATGCATGCCCACTTTATACTCTAAAACCGTAACCGATTGCAGAAATTACAGTTTATCAAGCTCCATTATTTTCATAGGTTCCTTTTTTTTAAATTCCTTTTTAGTTTGCTTATTCATTTTTAGTAAGCATCAGCCTGTTGCTATGCATACAATCTAACTTGTCTGCTAAATGCTCTCAATAAAAACTGCCATGGACACATCATTGTTTAAAGCGAAGCCCGTCTTATAATGCATCTAAGTTATTTAACAATCTACCCCAAGATATTCGAAATATTGATAATTTAAGCTCTTTTACACAAGCAATTCAGAAAGTAAATTTCCAGATATTATGTTGATTTTCTCTTGCCGCTCATTTGTAACAAATCCTTGTGTTATTTTTGTTTGTTTTAATTATGCATATCATTTTCGTCACAGTTTGATTTTGTTGTTATCGTTATGTACTCTAAGTCATTTCATACTTGTATTCATATTTGTTCCAATTTTAGTTCTGTTCACTGTATGCTATTTATGTTGTGTTTTGTCAGTTTTTTTATCATCATTATTATTGTACCTGTTCCTCTGTTTCTGATTCAGTTTTGTAAATTCTTATGCACGGCCTTGCTGAAAAGCAGATTCAAAGCTGATACCAGGCTTTTTTACCGTGTTGAAATAAATAAATCAAATCAAATCAAAATCAAACATCTTGCTTTTCTGTTCCCAGTTTTGTGTGTGTGTGTGTGTGTGTCATTCATTTATTTGACCACACTTTATCTATCAGGATATCGAGTCTAACATGTCAAATACCAGTGCACTTGGTTATTTCACATCCCTCTTGTCATCTGGAATGTGGTAAGAGCGGTAGGAAACAGTCCCCAGTCTACCTGCCCCCCCCCCCCCCCCCCTCCCAAAATTGAGCACCATTCCGCTCATTCCTACAGTGGCCCCTGTAGAATTGGGATGGGTTTAAGGGGAAATCCAGTCCCAACATAAGTTAGTCTGATAAGAAAGAGTAAAATATTACAAGTTCAACGGTATAATTTTGATCAAAATTGGATGAAAATTAGGAAGTTACGATATCTAAAAGTTTCGCTATTTTTTCAGGAAACAGTTCTTGAATGGTCAATGTGAATATGCAAATGGCAAAGTGAGCATGTCATCCCCTCATAACTTGCCATATAGTTTGCACATATAATTTTGAAATTTCAAATTTTTCATTCAAATGCAATTATGCCCGAGGTTCAAATCCTTGTATGCCTAACTGATTACTATTCTTAAGTTACCTAGGTATTCAACCAGGAACAACATCATGTTTCAGACTTCAATGACAGAAACATTGAATTTTTATTCATTTTTGGGGTTTTTTTTTTACACGTTCAATAGTGAGGGGATGACATGGCTACCTCACTCATTTGCATATTCATATCCACTGTACAAGAACTGTTTTGCAGATTTTAGCAAAACTTCAAAATGTCATAACTTTGTTGTTTTTCATCCGATTTCAGTCAAATTTTTACTGTTGAACTCGTAAGATTTTACTCTTATTTTATCAGATTAACTTGTATTTGGACTGGATATCCCCTTCAAGGAAACAAACTTTTCTCCCATTTAAGAGGGGCTCCCCATCTGTGCTCCCACCTCCCCTCCGCCCCCCCCCTACATCCAAAGCGGTGGCTATTACTGACCCATGCAGATCACTCCACAGATAATTTACATATGCACAGACATTGCAACATGGAGGGGCATGGGGATAGAAAAAGACAGCAAAGTTGCCAAGCTCTATACACTCCAAGTCTGGGGCACAGCACAATCAACTGCCAAGTGGTAACTTTTACACTGAAGTACGTAGCAGTCTTCTACCCAAGAAAGTTTAGGACACAGCCATTTATAGTCAAGAAGTTCAAATCACTGGAACATTTGTCTGGATTACACTATCATTTCAAGACATTAATGAGGAATGATGGGCAGTGTTTCAGCTAGAACATGACTAGATTATGATGGCTGTAAGCCTCAAGCTTCTATATCATTCCACGAAAAGAATGCAGAAAGGTTAGCCTCGTGGAATTCTGAAGGTTTCCCCAGAAATCGGGTGAGCACTGTATTTGATAAACATCTTCCACGGCAAGATCCTGCCCAACTGCCTCTTCCTGAATGGTTCCTAATTCGATTAGGAAGAGGAAGACCCCAGGGTGGTCACGAGGGAGAGGAAAAAAAGACAAAAGGCCGGCGCAGGAAAACAGAAAAGGACTTCGCATCACTTTGATACGGTCTCGCTTTGTTTACTGCCTTTCAATGGGCAACAAAAGAGCACTTGCATGTTTCAGGATATGGACAAAGGGGCCCCATAAGACTCAAAAGGAATGTTTTGTAACTCTGAAAATGTCAAGTAACAAACTCTCAAGGTATGACCCTATTTTATTTTCCTCCTCCTACCTCTTTTCTTTTCCACCCTCTTTCATCACTGTAGTTTGTCCTCCAATTTTTTTTTTCACAATTTCTCCTTCCTTCTATTCTTCCTCTTCATCCTCTTCTTTTTTTTCTTCGTTCTACTTTCTTCTCTCATTTCTCTTCCCACTCTCACTTTTATATACTCTCCTTGATACTTTTTTTTTTTAATTTGCTAGTAAGATGAGACTTGCTTTATCATTAAAAAAAAGAGAAAGAAATGAGTGAGAAAAGGGGTGAAACAATTTACACTTGCACGCGGCCAGTTTTTCAGTCGACGTGGGAGTGAATAACAGGAAGTGTGTGAAAATACAGGACAGGATTCTCCTGCATTGATGGGGGAGGGGAATATTTTCTCTTCTTTTTTTTTTTCATATGAAGCCATATGAGCTACTAGGCATTGTCATCCATGATATGGCAATTATCTGCAGCTTCTATACCGAGGTAAAAGCATTATGATGTTTCAAAATATTTCGAGTTTCACAGGTAAGTGCAACTAAAGATTCACCATAGCAAATATTTATCTTTTCCTCCACTGTTTTCAGCAGTGTTGACACATCCAATTATTGGCATGGCTTCAAAGTGCTGCATATTTGTCATTTTACGTGGAATCTTTCGACATTTTCAACCCCACATTTACTCATTATCTGTCCCTAAGTAGAACCCCACTAGTAGCTGTATTGTCTACATTGCCCGCATTCCGTATAAATCATCAATGGACATGTGTAATTTATATCAAGCTACAATGGGGGATACATTCCAATTACATCAAATTAGTTTGATAGGTTCTAGGGGCCTAGGCCAAGGGGTACACATATACACCTGCATAGGCAGCAGAACATTTTTAATGTGGGGGGGGGGGGTGTCCACTACAGCAATGTAATATGATAATTGTTCATTCTGCTGCAAGGAATATTGCAGAATGTTTACATTTTGATATTGGCCAGGCAAATGATAACATGATTCACTAAAATCTCTCCCCAAAACAGCTACACCATCAATGCTTTGATATTGACTCCACTGCCCGCCAACACCTTTGCACTGTTGCACATCACAAAAGAACTTAGGGAAAATATTCCCTGAACACTTAGTGTACCTCAAGGGCCTTGGTTGATGCCGGTTGCCTCGGCAGCTCGAGGCCGAACATGCCCATCCTGAAGGCGAGGTGGTGGCACTCGGGCTGCTCAGAGAGCACACTGCACAGGAACGCTGCCTTGGACAGGGTCATACTCGTCAGGATGCTCTGTGAGTTAACGTGCCTCTTGCGGGCCTGGTAGAGGAATGAGGGAACACCCAGGTCAATTACCATTTGGTAAATCATAACTTGTGCTCTCTCTCTCTCTCTCAAGGATTAGCCAAAGTCATGGAGGGATGCATTAAACCCTCCAACCAATATTCAATGGCATATTCATACATCCAGCATCAACATCCTCCAGCACCATCCTTCATCATCCTCCTACCATCATCCACCAACATCCTCCTCACACCATCCATAAACATCCTCCTACCACCACGGGGCTTGACATTAGCGATGGCCCGGTGGCGAGGTGGCCAAGGGCCCCAAAGAATTGATGGTGGGCCACCAAATTTACAACAAGGCTATCTTTCGGTCACTCAATCAGACCCTTATGACTAAAAATGGGTTGTCATGCTTCCATTTGCTTCGGGCCACTACACTTTTTTTTTTTGGCCACAAAAAATTTCAAATTTTACTATAGTGGCCTGAACAGCCAACCAGAGAAAAAAATTAGTGTCTAGCCCTGCACCACCCTGTACATCCTCCTGACACCATCTGTCAACATTCCTCGTACCATCAACATCAACATTCTACTGACACCATCTAACAACATCCTTCTGACACCATTCATCAACATTCATTGCACCATCAACATCAACATTCTACTATGCCATCTATCAACATCCTCCTGACACTGTCCATCAACATTCTACTAACACCATTTAACAACATCCTCCTGACACCATTCATCAACATTCATTGTACCATCAACATCAACTATGCCATCTATCAACAACCTCCTAACACTGTCCATCAACATTCTACTAACACCATCAAACAACATCCTCCTGACACCATTCATCAACATCCTCCTACCATCAAAATCAACATCTTCCTACCAACATTAACATCCTCCTACAATCAACATTAACATCCTCCTACCACCAACATTAACATCCTCCTGACACCGTCCATCAACATTCATCGTACCATCAACATCAATATTCTACTATGCCATCTATCAACAACCTCCTAACACCGTCCATCAACATTCCTTGTACTATCAACTCCAACATTCTACTAACACCATCTATCAACATCCTCCTACCACCATCTATCACCATTCTCCTACCATCATCTATCAACATCCTCCTATCACCGACATCAACATCTTCCAACCATCAACATCCTTCTACCAAAAAAATTGACATCCTCCCACGATCAACATCCTCCCACCACCAACATTAACATCTATCCTCCTACCCCCATCCATCAACATCCTCCTACCACCATCTATCAACATCCTCCTACATCCAACATTAATATCCTCCAGCTATCAACATCCTCTTACCACCAACATTAACATCCTCCTACCACCATCTATCAATATCCTCCTAAAAACTTCTTCCTACCTCCAACATTTACATCCTCCAATCATCAACATCCCCCTAAAATCTTCCTACCTCCAACACTGACATCCTCTTACCACTAACATTAACATCCTCCTACAACCATTTATCAACATCCTCCTACCACTATCTCTTAACATCCTCCTAACAGCATCCTCCTATCCCAACATTAACATCCACTAACCATCAACATCCTCCTACCACCAACATTAATATCTTCCTACCAGCATCTATCAACATCCTCCTACCACTATCTATTAACATTCTCCTAACAACATCCTCTAACATGTACCACCAACATTAACATCCTCCAATCATCAACATCATCCTACCTCCAGCATTAAAATCCTCCTACCACCATCTATCAACATCCTCCTAACAACATCCCCCGACCACTAACATTAACATCCTCCAACCATCGACATCCTCTTACCATCATGATCAACATTAACATCTATCCTCCTACCACCATCTGTCAACATCATCCTAACAACACCCACCTACCACCTACATTAACATCCTCCAATCATCATTAACTTCTTACCACCAACATTAACATCTATCCTCCTACAACCACCTGTCAACATCCTCCTAACAACACCCACCTACCACCTACATGAACATCCTCCAATCATTATTAACTTCTTACCACCAACATCAACGTCTATCCTCCTGCCATCATCTATCAACATCCTCCTAACAACATCCTCCTACCACAAACATTAACATCCTCCACCCATTAACATCCTCTTACCACCAACATTAACATCCTCCCACCAGCATCCATCAATATCACCAACTTAAGGGTGTAGAAATATGTGAACATTGTATGCAAAGTTGGCAAATGGAAAGAAAAAAGGCATAAACAATGAAATGGCACTGTTTGATCTTTGAAAATCTCTTTATCAAAGCTAAGAGTAGCATTCTCACTTGCTTACAAGACACTCCTCTTTTTTTTTTACCCATGCCTTCATGGGAAACAGGAGAATCAAAAATAATTTTAATTGCATATTCAAATCCCACATTCCTGATGTCTTGTAAAACTTGGCGACTTAAAATATTCAAATTGTGAAGCACATAAACGCACACACATCAGCAAAATATCAGACAGTAACATCTCTCTCAAATTCCAGCATCGTCGGCTCACCCTATTGGAGAGACCAGCAGGGGGTGGGGCATCCAGGACTGGTGGTTTCTCCAGCATTTCCTCGGCTAGCTGGATGGCCAGCTTGCAGGCGTGCTTCGTGTACCCATGGGCATGGAGGGCCTCCGCCCTTGAAAACATGATCTGATGGAGGGGGAGGGGGGTGGGGAGTGTTAAAAGCATTTCACATTTGAAACATATCTCACATACCTCAAATGAAATCGAAACTCAGCCAGTCAATATGACAATGCATAACTCATGGAAAATGAATTATGTGCGGAAGTTGGTGAAAGCTGGTGTTGATGACATCTTTGCTTCTTCATGGACTATTGTTACATGAAGTATATACATGTACGCATATACTTGCATACTTGGATGATGATCTTTCCTTGAAATGTAGGTATATCACTATCATCATCATCAATATCAATATCATCATAACCACCACCATCATTACTGACATTAATATGGCATGTATTGATAACCATGACTAGAACAACAAAAACAATGATAACAATACAAACCCATTCATGTGTATACATTGTACATCAACTTTGGTATGATACATATCAATACTTCCTCGTTCATATTTTCCTCAAATGCTGACTAATCTATATACAGTGCTGATTATCTGGTCAAGAGGCTGTCTCTTTAAAGTAAACAGCTCCCTTTAACCATTTGTGTGCTTGAGTGTCAATTGGCATGGAACACCTCATAGGGTTGTAAACGCTGTCTAACATCCCTGGCACAGAAAGGGTTATTCCTAAACTGAAGTTGACAGCTTCTTCACTTCATAAGTCAATGATTACTGAGGCAAATATCACTGACACTTCGTTACTGCTTATCAACAGGTATAACACCTGCCACTTTGCAGCGGTTCACAGCAATCATCGCTGGATAAATGGCAAAACTACGACTACAGTGCTTAGAATCTGAGTTGCATGCAGAATGAAAGTAATCCTATTCATTAATCTCCACAGGATTGCAGTACAGATTAGAAAGGGAAATTGAAAAGCAGCTTTTCTTTTTTTATTACCTCAATCCTATCCTCCATCTTCTTGATGCCAACAAATGGGTTAGGAGTGTCATTCTTCTTTTTGGGTCCCGAAGGCTCAGCGGTCTTGGCCTGCCTGGTGTCGTAGTAGTACATCTGGTATTCATCGCTGGAAGGTTGGGACTCGCGGGATTCCCGCTGCTCCACCTGCAACGCCTGCTTCCGTCCCGCCCTGGCGTCGTTGGACGAGTCGCTCTCCTGCTCCCTGCGGAGGGGCTCGGCCACCAGGCCTGCCTCGCTGTCTGTCAGGTCCGAATCTCCGCGTTCGACGTGCTTGCTTTTCGTCTTGCGCTTACCGCTCGGTTTGTCCCCACCACCTCCCGCGGCGCCCTCGCGGGGGGAACCTGTTCCCTGGCTGGACGCCTCCTTGGGGTCGTGGACGAGCGGCTGTAAGTGCTTGCTGTCCGCAGCCTGCTTTGAGGTGAAATTTGACACCGTCTGCACATCGGAGTCGGTGTCGTCCGAGTGAGACAGACTCAACCCTGTCTGGTAGCCTTCGACCCTGTCGCTTGAAGAAGACATAGATGAATCGGAAGAGTTCACTCGCAAGAGGGTCTCGCTGTCGGACTCCACCTTGGACTTTTCGTCTTTGGATCCGGGCGAGCTGGCCTGAGGGCTGCTGCTGCTGACGACAACATTGACACCCTGCTTACTGGGATCAACTTTTGACTGACTGGGGCCTGATAGAGTGGAAGAAGTTGCAACTTTAGTATGGACAGTGCTGACCACTGGCCGACTACTGGTGTCTCCTCCCTGTTCTACTTTCACTCTTGGAATGCGGGTCTCTCTGTGTGTGACGCCCTCAATGGGGAAGTCACTCCAGTCCAGCATGCACGCTTCGATGGCCGGCTTGAAGCCAGCAAAGACTTCGATGTCCACCCTCCGAAGGTTGTTGTTGTTCGCCCCACCGCCGCCGCCACCCGTCCAGCAGTGGGAGGGTCCCCGCGACTTGCGCGCCTTCTCGATGACCTGCAGGTGCCACTTGCGGAACTCCTGCTCGTGGCCCCCGCGGTCCTGTCGGGAGTTGATGGGGTTGAGGGCGGCGAGCCGCCAGAGCGTGACGATCTCCTCGCACATGCTGGCGCAGGCGTGCTGGGCAGCAGCTGTGCTGCTGTTGCTATTTGCCCTGTGTCCATGGTTACCGTGCTGTGAGTGCAGCGCGGAGGTCCGCGTGCTAAACCACCAGATCACAATCTGAAAGATGATATCACATTCATTTTAGAAAAATGCATCAAAACAGTGGCAACTCCTTTTCTAAATTCATTTCTGATCTCTACTGTGCACAAATCTCCAGTAAAAGTTTCCTAGATACAGGCACTGCCACACCCCAAATGATACTCATTTTCTCTGCATGCCATTAACAAAACTGATTATACATCTCAATACAGGTCTGCATTGTCTTTCGATTTTGTTTTTTAGAATCAATCCTGCTTTCATGTCATTCACAATTTATATGTTCATATGAAGACTTTGAATGCAAAAACAGATAAACACCATTTTCAATTTTTTTAAAGTAAGGTCATCATCAAATAGAGGAAATCAAATCTTTTCAATGGCACTGCACTCATCACATAACAAGAAATATTTCTGAGGATATTATCAAAATTACCACATATGTTTAAATTACTTGCAGTATTTTTCAGCAGATTAAATCTATTTCATACTGATAGAAACAGATATCTCTGTTTCTGCATTTCAACTCTTCATATGTTCAAGATAGAGATTTTTTTTTGAAATTTAGATTTTTCACATATCTGCCAAGTAGAATTTGGAACAACCGATGAAAAGACAAATCAAAATAAGCTGGACAGCCTTTCAATGCATTCATCATCCCTTTCTTTCCTCAATGCTGAGGATTACTGAATTGCCGGTCCCATGCGACAGTTAAATTGAAGTAATGCGGAAGAATCTTCTCCCCCATCACCAAACCTTTTTTTTTTCTCAATCTCACTCTCACCTGGTCACAGATGATGCATTCCTCTGTTAGGATGCGGAGGAGGGAGATGGCGTTGCTGTCACGGCGACGGTACATCTCGCGGACGATGGAGAGCAGGTTCCAGATGCCCTCCGGCATGCGCCCTCGCAGCGGGCGGAGCAGGTTGGTCCACTCGGCCGCTGCTTGCGGGGCAGTCGATGACAGGTAGAGGGAATTGACATCACTGGAGAGACATATGGGGGAGATGATATTCAAAGCTCAATGACGATGCTGGATGGATGTTATGAGGTCATTCATGAAATGAATAAAAAAGATAGGTATGTAAAACTCTTTGGGCAAATTCTTGTAAAAACTTGAATGCTCACACATTCTGAACTCACAAAAATAAAGTTTTTGTTTCCCTAAATGCACCTTTAAAATGTGCATCATTTTAAGATGGCTACATCCACACAGGACCATTTTTCTTGACCAGACCTACCATTTTCATGATGCCGTTGAGGGCAAACTAACCTCTGGCTCTGAGGGTTTTTTCACTGAACTACCCCGTCAGTGTAAATAAGACTTCCGGTAAGATTGTACTTGAACATATACATAACATCATATTACACTTGATTCAGCACGTCAGTAAAAAGTCTTTGATTTGTATTTCTCATTCTCACATGGCTAAATAAAGTGATGGTAAACAAGTCCATTATGTAGAGAACTGTTCTCATCTAAAATCAAACTAATAACCAACAAATGTAATATGCATGCAATACTTTGAATTTTACATAAATGAATGTCTAAGTTGCCCTTTAAGTTTTTTTTTTCTTGCACAAATGAACAAAAATAATATGATAGAAAAATATATGAGATACAGTGATAACAATCTCTCAAAGTGGTAAACCACCACAGAGGTAGGAAGAAGACCGCTGTAAAGCAATACTCGACAGATGAATATCAAATCGACCACAGACAAATCATGTGATTTATGGAGCACGCTTTTTAAGGATGGACTTGAGAGTGGGATATGTATCCACACAGGATGTTTGAATGATCCAAAGACCAGCCGGGAGGAAGGAAGAGTGCTTAGAGAAAAACAGACCTGTGGCACCTTTTTTCCCCCAACATACAGCCTAATGAATGAAAGGATATCACTGCTTCTGTGATAAGGATATCAACGACCCTTCATCCCAAGACCTGGGAACCCAGAAATGGGCAATGAACATGGACGATAAAAACAGTCAGTGCCTCTTTACAATGAAAAAGATATCAGCATCCCATTTACTTGCAAAGTGCTGAGATATAGTGTAAGGCACAAATCCAAATTCAACTGTGCAAAGTTCACAGTACTGGAATCTTCGACTTCTTCTTCATCATCATCATCTTCTTCTTCTTCCCTTTCTACTTTTCTTCTTTCTCGCATGATATAAGCACAGAAGGAATCAAAGGCATGCATCTAGATTGATGAGCCACAATAAACAAAATGCAATTGAAAAAACTTAAAAACTTAATCTTTGAGATGTGCCAAGCACTGGTGGTGTCCTACAGGTGGGTTACAATTAAATATTTCGTGTCACTCCACCCACATAGCCGATAACCATTCTATATCTTGCACTATCAACAGTGGTCCCATGGTCCCTATTTTCTACACAGGACCGCTAGATATCTTAAGAGGTCCCTTTGACCAATCCCCCCAGGTTCCACCAGAAATCACATTGGTGACTGGACAAGGAAAAACGTATGGAACAAGTCTTAGCTCAATGTGCCTTCCTAATTTGGCAGTGGAATGTGAAAAATGGTCCTATAATGGGGGGGGGGGGAGGAGGGTTTAGGTGTTTTTTTTATTTTGATTTATAAATGAATTTTCTTCATATACCCCATGTCTTCATTTACCCCATGTCTTCATTCAGAACAATGAACCCTTTTCTATATAGGGCCCCTCCATGGGCTCCTCCATGATGCTCTTAATGAAACAATTCCATTCAACTCTATATCATCATGGCCTCATCAAGTACATAGTTACATTGCGTCTCAGCGAAGTATGACCTATAATGATGTTACAGAAAGAAGAGTGTATATGAACTTCATACTGCTTTCTTTGATATGAATATAGAGTAATTGAAAGAGAGAATGAAAATGACAACCTGCATAAGGCTGGTCCTTCTAAGTACAGGTAAGTACACATATAGATATATAGATATGCATAGATAGATGTACAGATAGACATACATGAGTATATTGCATCTCTTGTATTTACAACATATGAACATAACATGAACATAACAAGGATATGAAGAAACCTCTCAAGAAAATGTACAAATATTTAACAATCTAATGCAATATGTGACCATGCATCACAAAACCAACAAAAAGATGCATGCCAATATTTTTTATGAGGACTCAAGATAGGTGAAATAAATCAATGTTATCAATTTTCAGGGGGGGGGGGTTTGCTGAAAGAACAATTCTTCATCTACATTATACATAAGTTTGGGATCATAAAACCAATGGGAAGTTGTGTCTTTTTCCAGTTTTTCAAGAATAGTTTTTGTAGAATAGTGTAATTAGTTATGTCCCCTTTTCATTCGTTAAAAACACTTTAAACACTCTTCACTTCAACTCTAATAACTTTTGGAAAGATAATGCTACTGTTTTGAATATTAGTAGTAACAGTAGTCATGAATAGAATGTGGTGATAGAGTGTGCTAAATTTCAGCTCAATCTGATAATCTCTTCATTGTGGTTGCCCTGGAGTTTTACATCCCGTTTTTTGTCCAATTCATTGCACTGAGCACTGCTTGGTGAGATTAAGCACTTGAATAAACCCTCCACTTCAAAGCTCTTTTTCTCAGTAATCACTTGTCCCAAGGTGTGTGTGTACCTTCTTTCCGTTATTTAGATAGGTTAGGAGAGTCAATTTGCACTGAGTTATACATCATTTGAAAGCCTAGCGTCAGTCTGCTCTTTCAGAATTTGCACCTGACTAAAAATCCATGTCTAGTGACTTTTGGGTGGTTTTGTGATGCAGGGGTTGCGTTCATCAACTCCTGGCGCAGAATTAAGGTTTCCAAACAACTATCAGGGAGCTTTTGGCAGTTGATAAACACAACGCTGTTTTGATTATGGGGTTAGAAACAAGTTTCTGAAACTCCAAAAGAGTGTGATTGCAAACACGTTTGAGCCAGAAACATGCCCCCTAATCAGACGCATGCCATTTTATACCCAAACTCGATAACGAAACGACTTATAAAGAATCATCGTATAGCCGACAGACCGTTCAGACACAAATTTCAACCGTTCTGGGAAACGTTGTATAGATGTGCAGTCTCCCACTACGCATGCCGTTATAGTCTAGTCATGAGTGACAGCTAGCTGTCACTAGCTGTGGGGTCACACCTTTCGTGCACGTTCACATTAAGCCCCGCCCAGTTATACCGTTCTATGGTCGCCATATGTTTAGACGCACACGGAATGCCGATTCGTTATCGAGTTCTAGTTCGAATCGATGCTCAAACCGTCGTTTCGCTATATGTCGTTTTTGTCATACGTCCCTTCGTTAGCGTTTAGACATGTAAATTCATCATATAGCTATACCGTTTTGGTATAGCTATACTGTTCTAGTATAATTTCTTTGCATCTGAATGCCCTGATGTTTCTGTAGAGTTAATGAATGCAAAGTTGTTTTGAAATGCATTCATAGCTCGGACCTGCCCATGCCAACCACTGCCAACTATACATCTCTGCTCCTTGGGCCAAACTGCGCAATGGAGCTGTGCAGTGACAAGGCCACCTAATCGACTCACAACAGAGTTCACTTCATAAATGCAACAATTTGAAGAACGCTATCTGAAAGGCGTTTGCAAACGCGTTTTGATAGTGGGTATTAAAATGCATTTCAAACATGGAAAAGTTGGTAAATGCAGCCAGGGTCACATATATTACAATTATATTAACCCATTGGGAACGAGTCCCAAGTATACTCGGGCAGGTGTCTATGAGAAATGCGTGTTGTAGCAAAATCAGTCTGTCCTCAACGGGTTAATGAATTGCTGGAGTACTCACCTGAAGACTATGGGAGAAGGTCCACTGAACCTAATCAGGGTCTTTTTGATATTCTCGTGGAGAATGGCCTCATCGAGGAACCAGTGGGTCATCTCGGTGGCCGGCGGGCCAGCCGTGGGGTCCGGGGCCCCACACACCTTGTTGATGGCACTGGCCTGAGAGAGCAGCAGCTCGTCCAGCAGACGCTGGGCCGTGGGTAGAATCTGGGATAGACAGAAGGAAGGGGAGAGAGGGAGTGGGGGAGATTTAGATGAAGGAGTTAGAGAGGTAAGGTGGAAGAGAGAGAGAAGGTGAAGGTGAGAGGGGGAGAAAGGTGAGGGAGAGAGGGATGCAAGGAGTTGAGGGGAGAAAGAGAGGGAACATGAGAGACAGAATGAGAGAGGAGAGATAGAAGGAATACAGGGGACAGAGGAAGAAGGAAAGGAAAAAAAGAATGTGTGTACATGTGAGTGTGTGAGAGAGAAAAGAGGGGGGGGGGGAGGGAGGGAGAGAATGCATCACTAAATGGAGGGAGCTCATTCGTCTTTGTGCACAGAAACGTTTTGAATTTTACAGCCTGTGTAGATTAGACACCAGGAACTGGAAATCAAAATCCAAGTGTAAAAGGGTATATGGTGGATGCCTGTGAGTGGCATTCATTCAACCTTTCCAGGCCCTTGCTCTATGTACACAGATATCTCACCTGTGACAATATGTGCTCATATCGTCTTCAGCAAGTAGCAAAGAATGGTGGGTTGAACAAACTTAATTCCAGCACCAGCACATATCAACCCAAACACACATACATCACTGCTATCACAAACATTCATCCGTTACTGATGACAGATCTCAAAAGTACACACGCCATGATACATCCGTCATCGGGGAGTTGAAAAACAAGATCAAAGCTACGGCAGACATTTCTTCATTCAAGGGCTATCCGATCCAACCATATTGGGTCAAAACAGAAACATTCTTTAAACACACTGAGAGAAATTGAGGCTTCAGATTTGAAGCCATTAGGCTGTGGCTGGGGGAAAAAAGTTCAAAGTTCTCTAGACTATATTCCTAAAAATATACATAATCAGAGATGTTGAAATACAGGTAATAACCACTAGTTACAACAATGGCAGGGATTATTTGACATCAGCAAAATACATAACAACACTCACTATATATACAAAGTGTACACTCAGCCACGACACAGTGTGGAGGACATGAAGTTATCTGAAAGACACATGAAAGCCATAAAAACAAACACAAAAACAAAACGAAACCTAACCCAAATGTGAAATTCTGGCTGGGTTTTGCAGAAGCATGTACGACAGCAAACCTTCAATGTGCACATGCACTTGTGGGATCATTTCATGTGGGGCATGTGCTTACCAGGCGAGGGAACTCGCTGATGAGATACTGCGCAAACTTCTGCAGCTGCTCGCGGTGCAGGCGGGACAGCGACTCGGAGACGGGCGCCCGCAGGCAGACAGCCGTCGGGTGGTGGATGCGGTAGAGGCAGAGCGCCACCACGTGGCTGCACCACTTGCTGGCCGAGCTGCACGTGCAGCTGCAGGAGGAGATGCGGCGGCGGTCGAAGGTGATGGCCACGTTGAAGGTGGCGCTGGCGCCGTGCTGCTGAGTCATCGGGTGGGACGGCACCACAGTCCCGCTCAGGTGAAATCCTGTCGGCGGAAAGGGTAATCACGGTCATTCGCATGTGAAACAAAGAAAATAAAACAAAAAAGTTTGAATATTAGTCTTAACAAATAAAAGATATGGGTGATTGTCAGCATTCACATAGTGTAACAAAATTGTTGGCACACATTCCTTTATACCTGCTTTAAATCCACAGAATTTGCTATTTGTAACTTGCTTTCAGGGAGATAGACTTCAACCAGAAGCAAATGTTACTTGAATAACAGCAGAATATTAAACATAACTCTCTTGCAAGAATGAAAAAAAGAATGGAAACAAATCAATCACAACAGCTTTTCTCATTTGCAGTAATTCCAATCCTACTACACAACATGGATTAAAGGGACAGACAAAATCGTATGGTGTCTCCATTAAGCTGACTTTCTGATTCTACAGCTCAGCTAATTTTTGGTTCTGAAGTCTCTTAAAAGTGAAACTGTCTATTAGTAACTTGTTCCCTCAAATAGTTGAATGTGCTCATGTTCATGTACTATGCAGACATGCTATCAAACACTATGGCAAACTGCAAACTGGTTTTCAGCCTGCGGAAGCCAGAGGTACATGTACATGTACCAATGAGAGAGAAGCGAATGTGCAGGACCGCTATTGAGGGCAAATAGCTTTAACTATTGACACACAAAAAAGCAGTCAATACTTGTTTTATATACCACATCCCACTTTCATATCAATGCTAAATTATATAAGGCAATGAAATGAAGTTGTCAAGCTAGCAGTCAGAGAAAACACAAGAAGTATAATTTCTCAACACACTGATGTATGTTTGGTATCGAACATTTTATCTGCGAGTGAGCTTTACTCACCTATCCATTTTGATTCTAATTGGCACCAGAATAACAAATGTTAAATGGATAGGTAACATGATATCAAGGAGCTTTTGTTTTGAAGCTCCTTGATGATATGAAGTAGATGCATAGATATGCGTGCAGGATATACTTAATACAAGCATCTTTAAAAGCCACACGTTGACTACCAGGCAGAGTAAAAAGTAGAGATTGCATCTTTGACCAATCAGAATCAAGGATTCATCAAATGAGGTATATAAATCATACTTTCTCTCACATCATCTTACTCTGTTCTTTTATAATGTATGTGTTCAGTGATTATCACTTTTACTGACAGTATTCCCTCTGCTTTGTATTTTCTTATCGTTTGTTTCCCCACAAACCTTATCCGAGGCTTGCAGAGAAGAGGATACTTACCGATCTGTAGCACATCCCGCACTGCTTTGTTTCTGACCATGTGTTCCCCTCGCTGGAATTCATCGGGGCTACCATTTGCTAGACAGGAGTACAACCTATACAATGAAATTTTAAAAAAGATACACAGAAAGAAGAAAGCAAATGAAAGAAAAAGCACTAAAGGTAATGTGAATAAGATTTGAGAATCTCCATAGGGAGATTCTACATGGGGTCAACTCCAGCACATACTACATTTCAATTACATCTAATCTTTAAGGGGAAGGTAGAGACATGTATTTAAGTACTTTCTTTTTTGGTATTCTTATCAATGTATAAATATCTTTCGTTTCAATATGATTTGTATTTATCTAATTTCTGTTGTTACTACATAATGTTCTTGCATTTATTGATGTATGTGTGTTTTTTGTTTTTTTGTTTTGTTTTTAGTTTTGGCACAGACCAGTTGAAAAACAGCCACTGACTGAAGCAGGTCCCGTGATAAAATGAAACAAACAGAACTGAACTAGTTAAAGTACAATGTACATTCTTGGACATGCTGTTCTATGCACAATATTCCTCTTGATAGGAGGGCATGAATGGGTGCTTGGGGTAATGCCATTGGCAGGGCCTCCTGGGAAGAACCTAGCTCCTGGAAGAACCTAGGATTAACCCTCTCTGTGCCAGGGACTTTGGACAGTGTGTATCATACTATGCTATGGGAGTTTGTCTGCACCAAGCGGCACTCGAGGCACAAGAAGGGTTAAGTGACCACTCTGAAGAGACTACCTGACGGTTTGTAAATTTGATGAATATCACCAGATCATCTATCATCGTGAGGAAAGAGGTGCTTCCGTTCAAATTAAACAATCATACTGCATCAGCTTCACCGATTTGAACAGCAGTGCTCTCAATCCAAAGGTAGCTAGAGGTACAATCTGTGATTCTTCCGGGGCGGGTACATGAGTATAATTATCTCTCGGTTAAACTTCTCAATGCATTGGTCAGGATATCTTGATTCCACACAAAAGATAGCAGAGGAGGAGGAAATGGATGAGGTGGCAGTAAATGTGCTCACAGTGATACATGGTATGACCATAATAAGTCATTCAATAACAAGGAAGACACTTGACTGATAAGGGAATATACTAAGAGCTCATATCAGCATGATTTTTTATTTTTTCTTCATCGAACTCAAGGGGAAATGGCAACTGCTACTTGACATTCATTAGCACCTCAGTAATTATGAGGCATTATCTTTGTTTGGACAGCAGCCAAATAGGAAATCTTAATCTACGAAGCAGCTTAATGACGTGCATTAAACATACAAACGTTGTGTATAGTGCTTTGTGATTTGCTGGAGTAAAAACAGTAGTCATCAATATTTATCTGCATTAAGTGTTATACACTCATGTCATAAGATTTATTACAGAAATACCCAGTACCAGAAAAAAGTTGTGGCTACATGGCAAATATAGATACTGCAGTAAAATCAATCAACTCTAAATTGTCATTGAGGCACAAAATTTGAGTGAACGATTTTTTTTATTAATTACTGAATCCCTCCCCCCCCCCCCAAAAAAAAAAAGTCAAATAAGTGGACGAAGCATGTAATGAGGGCTATGAACTCCCTTGAACATCAACCATCGAGAGAACAACATTCTGCCACAAAAGAAAAGGGAAACTGAAAAAAGATTTGCTTATGACACATTTCCTTAATCTGTACAAGATTGGGTCAATGAAGATTTGTGTCTTAAGAATGGCATGCAATCAATGATGTTCATCAAATTTTTGTTTCATTCAGGGAAGAGCAAATCATGAATGATGCATCGTGGGGAACCTTGACCCCCCTCCCCCATGAATTAAATATTAGAACGGTCAGGCTTTAGCTGCAACCCATGTGACCATCGTTGCTCTGCAACGTGAGGTCGCTTTCAAACGAGTCAATGTTGATTGGTACGAGTGTGGCAAGGTGAGGCGAGGAACTGCAAACAAAAACAGAAGGCTGAAGAGCAGGATCCACCATCGGAAGCAGACACTAATCCTGCCATTGACCTGTCTATTGACAGCGAGGGCACTAGAGTGTTTTGAGTCTGTGTGTGTGTGTTTGTGTGTGCGTGTGTGTGTGTGTGTGTGTGTATGTGTGAGTATGTGTGTGCAAACATGCCTCTGCCCAATTCTAAATGTATGTGAGCTTCACAGTTTGTATATCTGAGTCTTCTTTTGTATACCATAAGCAGTCTGTATCCCTGTATGTACACGTGTATATGTATATGTATGTATGTCCATGTCTGTGTCTGAGTGTATCATACAACTTGATATCTTTGTGTCTGTGTCTCTGTACGTACCATGGTATTCATGTATCTATAAGAACGTGTCTGCATGTGTCTGTCTGTCTGTGCACTTGTGTATGCCTTTGTGTCTGCCTGTTCATGTGCACATGCACGTGGATATCTCTGTGTGTGCTGATGTACGTGTATGCCTTTACTACCACTGTTATTTTCGCGAGGGTTTAATTTTCGCAACTGTCGCAAATAACTGTTGGACCGCCAATTTAACAACATGCAAAAAAATATACATGTATCAAACTGACAGGCATTAGCGCACTTACGATAGCCGCAGCGTCAAATCACAAAATAATATCTCGTGAAATTTTTTGCCATACGTATAGTAGTACGCAAGGATAATAATGCACTTCGCATTATAGCCTTAGTGTCAATATCGCGTAAACAACATATCACGAAAATGTCTGTGACCTCATTCACGAAAATAAATATTTTCGCAAATGTTGGTGTGTGTGTGTATGCCTTTGTCTGTGTTAGTGCACTGTAAAAGTGGATATTTTCGCGCAACTAATTTTTCGCACTCGGCCAGGTAAGAAGAGTTTCGCATGCTTTTAATTCCGCAGAATCAAGACATCCACTACTGAAACATATGGCAAGCAAAAATATTTGCGTGCTTTTATTTTCGCGCTAGGTTCTGGTTGCACAAAATGCACGAAAATTTCCACTTGTACAGTAGGCCTATGTGTTATGCCTTCATCTGTGTGGTGTATACGTGTATGTTTCTGTCTGTGTCAGTATACAAATGTATGTGTACGCCTTTGTCTATGTGCATGTACAGTATGTGTAGGCCTTTATCTATGTTGGTGTATGTGCGTGTGTAACATGTCTTTGTCTGCGTGGATGTACATGTATGCATGCCTTAGTCTATGTTGGTGTAAGGTTTAGGTATGTCGACTGTGTCTGTATGGATTAAAACATAGTATGCTTTTGTCTAGTACAAATGTACCTGTGTATGTGTATTAAAATGTTTGTATGCCCTCGTCTATACCCAGGTGTCTGTGTGGGTGTAGGCTATAAATGCCTTGGTCTGTAGTGTGGGTGTTATGCGTATGCCTTTGTCTGTGTGAGTGTATAATGTTTCCGTGTCTGTGTATGCATGCCTTGGTATACTATAAGTTGGTGTTGTGTAAATCTTTGTCTAGTTTGTGTGGGTGTATGTGTATACCTTTGTCTGTGTTGGTGTATGTGTATGCCTTTATCTATGTTGGTTTGTTTTTGTCTCCATGAATGTATGGATATACCTTCATCTGTGTGGGTGTATGTGTCATCTTTGTGAATGTACATGTACAATTGTATAATATGCCTTTGCCTATGTGGGTGTTATGTATATGTATGCCTTTGTCTGTGTGGGTGTATTATTGGATGCCTTGAATTGTCTGTGTCCATTGATAACATACAGGTGTATGTGTACATGTAGACATCTGTGCTTGTGCACTCATACCTGTATGTGAGCCTCTGGTTGAGGCCGAGGATGGCTGAGGGGGGATGGGGTAGGCCTATCGAGAAAGATCTTTTATCAATTTACATAATTCATCAATTCAGCACAGGCTATTGTCGCACCTTGCTGGTGCAAATATTATACACTTCCAATCCAGCGTGGCTCCTTGCAATAGGGCATGCAATCACATTATCAATATGCCACAACCTTTTAATTTCCACTGCTGGGCACTTCATTTCTTATTCATCTATTTTTTTTTTATCATCCTCGGCGGATGATCACTTTTGTACCATGTCATGAATATGATTGAAAATATATGTCCGATCTATGTATCTTTCTCTTACAATGCACATATTCATGGTATTACTGGCCTCTCCATCAAGAGAAGCAATATCATGGAGAGAATGCGGAGAATGGGCGCACCATGGCTAGACTTAACTTTCCATTTATTTTCTGTGTCTCTTTTGCATACATTTATAAAAATCCAACTCAAATATGTACATACGTCTCATATCACATACAAAGTGAGCATTCTGTTTCAAGGCATGCATAATTGATAGTAAGATGGCTGCCTACAAATGGGCATGACACGTATGAAAAACAGTGCGGACGCTTCCAAACCCTGGAGCGTCCACAGCTGGAGTTAAAGAGGAATGTGGCCCCAGGTAGATGGTGTTTTTTGATGTAAGTAAAGCCTTCTCCAGGGGGAATGAAACTTGTTGGAAAATGGAGAGGGGGACTTGCAAATGTATGCCGCCACTGCTGCTTTACCGACAACGCGCGCGAGAAATCCTACAGACCCAGATCAATTACCAGGAGCACGGTGTGTAAGGGCTGAAACCGAAGGAACAGCAGGAAACGTAGCTGCGGCGTTGACCTCATGAATGTGCATGTCACCTCATGGGGTCATGTTTTGTCTACAGAGGTGTTTCTAGACAGGGATACATTGTGTGTACACACACCAGGAGAGGCCACAGAAAGATGTAGCAGTGAACTTGCCTGGATTTGCGGGATCGATGCATTAACCCTCGTCGGTTTGTCGAAATATGAGAATTCAAATCCATTTTCATGAAACAAATAGGTGTGAAGTAGTATCCTGCACTTGAGTGCATTTACTGGGATCTCCTATAGATGAGAACCAATATCCTGTTGACTTTCTACAGGTACTCATTGGGTAGAAATATCATTCTAGGTTTCAACTAACTGGCAAAATTGTGATATCAACTGGCTCAGAGAATGTATTTTTTTATTTCTCTTCAAGACAGACTAAAAATTTCATTTGGAAAAAAAAAAATTGACCAGCACTTCATTCATGATTTGTAATTCATTCCTATCATTTTACAGTTGTTCAGAGTCCTTGTCTAGTTTGGGGTGACTCAATATTTAACTTCATCTGAAACTGGGTACATTTTGTTCTGAGCATGTGAAGAATGGCAAAATTCTTTTGTCTTTCCGATCATGTGTCCAGCAAATTATGCTTTCAACATTTACATTGTAGTTTCCTTTGAATACTGTATTTTTTTGAACATTTTTTTCTTCATTAGGCTTACATTGTAGAAGTTCATATTCATAGTTACATCAATGAAAAGTTTGTCTTAATTTTTTTTTTCAATACACTAAACTGGCACACTGGAGTTTATGGTCAATCATGAACTGCACATACTTTAGGGAGTGCAATCAATATCGTACTCATTAAAAGAAAATAGCTGCAACTTGCATTCCAGTCATGAGATACGAAAATCAGATGTCCTAATGATATTCACACAATGCATTCAGGGCTCTGAAAAATCTATATGCCAGTCCTTCACATCCTGCTTTTGATATTTGGTGGGTGTTCTTTCTGGAATCGCTTGCAACAACAACAAAAGTTTTCTTCACCCCAAGCCAAGCTCCAACACCTGAAATCAGACAAAGGTTAGCTTCAATTTTATCCCATGTACAATCAAACAAGGATGACTCTAATCCCCATCATGACCCTCTTTCAATGGACAATAAGAAAGGCAACCATGTGAAACAGAACGAATGTTGGGGTCAAAATCTGACCCAACATTATTCCGCAAGCCATACGGCAATAGACACAGTCCAATGTGGCAATGATTTCATGAAAATGCAAGCCAATCATACTCCATGCAGATATTGTGCATTTATAAAGGCATGATGACTCAAACAACACATTTGATATGTCTTGAAAGATACTCATCATGCCTTATATTTCAGCACTCACCGTGTGACATGAATAATTCACAAAGTTGAATACTGATAGTGATTCTTGAGGTCTGTTTGCAAACATGAGTTGTTGTGGGTTTTTTTTTTCTAGTGCTGATATGAACACTAGCAGATTCCCCCCCCCCCCCTGCTTCACAGCGATGACCATCCAACATGTTTGTGAATGATAGCATTTGATTTGATCAAGGCAAAAAACTACTGGCTGGCCTCTGTCTAATCTGGATTCACTTGTCACGGCAATCATCTTAATATCGAGAAGAGAAAAACACTTATGAGATGGTGGGAAGAGGGTATGATGCGGGATTTATGGAAGCACTTGCACGATAGCTTGCAGCACGAAAACATTCCGCCCATGAGAGCCATTCTAAAGACAGCAGTCTCCACAACCAGAGTGCTACAGGAAGTTTGTGGATCGCAGGGGTCGCAATTTGAAGTGGTCAAGGCGACTGATCACAATTATTACTCGTGAGGGAAAAATGCTGTACTCCAGGATACCATATCACATTTAATCTTTGGAAACACACGATTTCAAATCTATTCATGGAAAGTACAGACAATGTAAAAATATTTTTTAAATTCCATCTGACATGTTGAGAACACGACTCTGATAGCCATCAGCCATCTTCACTGTTGTGCAGAAGGAATTCTTCAAAAGTGGAAGTGCCTACCATACCATGATGGGGATTGTCATTCATCCCCAAGGCCCCATTATGTACAACAAAAGCAGCAAAGGAAAGCATTGAAACATATCTTCTCCAGTGTCAGTTTTATCAAGAAGCAAAAATACAGTTGCATATTAATCTTCAATCACAAGCATAAGAAAGCTTCTGTTTGTTGATTTCTTAAGGGGCTTATTTGGGCGTATTGTGTATTTTGGACAGTGTAAGAGGCACTGAAATAGTTTATGTACAACCATTGTGCATTTACTGCTTGAACATGGAACAAGAGCAGCTGTTACAATTAATGTATTTTGCGCTCCACTGTATGTTAGAAGGTGGCACATCAAAGAGAAATCACACTCTGTGTTTGAGTTGACTTGAACTAAAAGAGTGAAATTAAAGAGAACACAAAAAAGTTTCATTACCATTACATAACAACAAAAAAAAGAAAGACCAATGGAACTTCAAAGGTTTGAATGTTTTTACACACATGAAATATATGGTATCACTCAGAATGAAAAATGCCAAATTATCTCTAAATTACATTTTTTTTTTTTTTTTTTTTTTGGGGGGGGGGTAATATCGTCCTATGATTTAGCAAGTACACCTCCCCTTAAGAAAAAATAATCCCTACCAAATCATTGCAAATCTGAAATTATTTTATGCACAGGTTAAAAGTTCTTTTCTTTGCACCCACTACAATATACGGAAAGGTTTAGTCATCATTTGTGTGCAGGCAAATAGTCCCCATGTCAGGCACTGACATCAGCACCCCATGTGTTTTGCATGATATGAGAGTGCCACTACTATCACTATTTTATGAGAACTGGCAAAAATTGAAAAATTTTATCATTCTCTTAATTTTCAGTCATACATAATGAAACTTTCACACAAGTCTGTTCAAATGATTACACTCCATTGACCAAAAGGAACAGGAAACTGTGGTCTAATGTTTCTCCATTGAGGATTTCTTTGATTTCATGCAAGATGACACCCCAGAATCAAAGCACTGACGGCTCCATCTCACCTAATGTCTTCCTCGTTCTCCGGAAAGCTCCAGAAGGCAATGCGCAGCTGGAGGTTCTCGGGGACAGGCGGGTAGACGCGCTCGACAACCTCGAACGGGATGTGGAGGGCCACTGTCTTCGCTGTCAGCTCCACCAAGGAACATACTGCAAAGGGGGAGGGGGAGGGAGAGGACGGAGAAAGATTAATAATCACCAACAGCTACAATGATAATTCATATGACTTCTATCTCGGAACACAGCACTATCATGCAAGATCTGTGACAAGTCAATCAAACGTTACGCATTTGCTACGATATTTGGCATCACTGCGGCTTCCCTTCTTATAGACACAATGACAAAAATTCTCATCAGTCATTTTTTCTGCCTCCCTTCTCTTTTTGAATTTGTCTTTTTCCATTCACAAAGTACAATGTATACCACATACAGTACATGTTAATCTACCAACAATTTGATCACAACGCAGATGTGTTCAATACATACAGACAAATTAATGCAGCCAATCCACAGCAAATCAAATCATCAAACTGCCATCAGGGAGTTTGAACCCTGATATCATGAAATCAGTCGATCAATCAATGCTTTTGCCGAGGGGCTTTTTTACTGTTCACGAGTATGTGGCACTTGCTGCGTTCAAACCTCTTAATTCTTCGTGATTCGATGAAAAAAGTGTACATACAATGTATGCTCCAGCTCAAGAGTGAGAACATATCCGATGCCCAAGACTGGATTCAGCATGCGTGGTGTGTTGTTTGCGCACATCACTTCCCCTGTCATTTTCAATGCCAATTAGCATTCCCTCAAATTACCCTGGATTTAACCCCGGCTGTTGACGTTTCTTAAATACTCCTTGCCTTTTCATCATCTTTCACACTTATAAACGCATGAATGAATACTGCAAACACGATTGGTGAGTGATTGTGAACATACAGTGCGAATGTGCCATCGGAACGTTTTTCTTTTTTACTCACAACTTTACAAGCGTCAGCATTTTGCACAATTTTTATGCTGTTCTTGATTTTTCTTTCATTCATTATTGTTATCATTATGGTTTTTCTTTCAGAGAAAACTATTGGCAATGCGGCACACACATAGGTACTACCATGCTTGCTCACAGAGCTGGTCCACCAGCATTTTCATAACATGTATCAAGTGTTTTTACTGTCTGTTCATTAGAGTTCGGCCCTGCACTTGAAGTTATTTTGATGCAGCAAACCAGAAATGGCCAATTCAAAAGTGGCTAATTAAAAAAAAAAAAAAAAAATGTCTGTATGTAGGAAAAAACAAACAAACAAAAAAACAAAACAAACAGCCCTTGAATCCCAAAGTCCTGTCAAACTGCCCTCCAGGTTGCAGCTTACATGCCTCAGATGGGGTATTTACAGAGTATTTTTTCATTACATCCATGGAATGAACATAAAATACCATTAAGTGATACAGTCTAGAATTTAGTCATCCTGATTGCTCAGGGGCATGTTTTAGCAACTCTCGTCTACAATAGTTTTCACTGTCACAAAGAAATTTGCTCTACCCACCCCACAAGACATGGTTAAACAATGTGTTTGCGATCCATGTCTTGGCTTTGAGCAGCAACATGATAAAAATGTCCTTTGCGAGGAAATTACATAGCTGGTAAACAATTCATGAGCTGAGGGGGAAAAAATGAAGGACACTATGATAATTGATATCATACAATCGACAATGGACAAGGACAGCCCTTTTTGTGATCACCAAGGTATCCCATGCAAATGACATATTGACATTTGATTTAAAAGGCCATTAATTTATCCATGCTAATCAAAGTTCCATCAAACTTTAATTAATCTGCTTCTACATAATATCACTGTTTTTTTTTCCTCTAAAATAGTGTGTTTCCTTTGTATATCAGTTCTACTACTTCTTTCACATTTAATTTAACAATTTATTTGTCACCTTTCAATAACCCATGTTTAAAAAAAAATACAAAGATGATGAAGAAATGCACTTTTTTGTACAGCTGTACATAATATACTTCAGTGCTCACACACACACACACAAATTCATATATTACTGTTAAGTAGCATGTTTCCTCATGTGTGGAGATGTTTACATGTATCATGTGTACAATAGTTACACCAGCTAGCACACACAAACTATTATTCCACAAATACCTATCCAGCTAATGCTATACACAAAATAGGTTGCCATGGAAACTATCTTTATCCAGGCATGACTGCACAGAGTCAGGCATACTGCACTGGATGGCTGTGGGAGGGAATATGTACAAGCTATGGTACAGTGCTTGGTGAGGTCACTGAAGGAGAGGACTGGCCCATTCTTACAGTGGTCGCCACGGCGCACATTTAAATGCCGACCATGCATTATGCACCATGGGGGGGGGGGTTGTGAGTAGGAGAGGGTTTCACGCTGGGAGAGAGACACTTGCGCTATACACCTAGTGTGGTAGTCGTGTCACAATAGGGAGTTTTCGATTGGGTGAACGAGAAGGACGTGCCGCCGAGCGCAACCGTACGTCAAGGCGTCACGTCTGTACGTTGACCCGCTGCTAAAACACATTTCGATTTCGGGCGCCGGCGGCGTCACGTCTCGTGCGTGGCCTGTGCAGGAGGCAACCTGTGCCTTGCGTGCATATACTAGTATGCGGAATTTGTGACTCGTTTCTGTACTTGTAATATTTATTTTGTCTTTGACTAGATGCGTATCCTGGGAGGAATTATGTGGATTTTAAAACATGATGCATGGTAAGACTACTACGCAAATGCACTGCTGCACTAGCTAGGCCAAAAGCACCAAGATCTATTTGCGTAAAGCATTACGTGTAAATGCATGTGTGGGACTACGGTAGGCAGTTGCAAAGTGCGAAACAGTGAAAACGGATAAATAAAGTAGGTACCAGAGGCTGTAGTTTGTATGTCAGCGCTGCTGCTGTGACGTATCAAGATCATAAGCTTTCATGTAATTAGAATATAAATATTCTCTCGAAAGAAAAAGGAAAACTGGTGAACTGAGCACGGATTTCCCGAGAGTTATCGTGCTCTTTCGCACGATACCCGAGAGGAGTGTGACGTCATGGCAAGGTGGGTTGAGCGCGGCGCAACCGATTTGGGTGGACGGTGATAACCGGGGTTAACGCGTTCGAAATTTGTGCGATGAGCCGAGGGTCGACACTCGCGCATGCGCAGTACGTAAAACCTACGTCATAACAGGGTGACGCCTGGCTCAACGTGCAAATCGAAAAGTCCCTATTGGCGGCGGTAGGGGACAGGGACGGCATTCGTACACTGAAATGGCCTTCAAAATATCTCACTGAGCTCTCAATCTGTTTGACACCTTGTATCATAAACAGAATACTGATACCTGTTGGGAGGAGATGAATAAGGGGGGCTTTGTAATACAGTGACATCTTTTGTACTTGGAGATGGAATGGTGAGGCATCCCTGACAGTGTGCACACACACACACACACACACACACACACACACACATACACACACACATACACACACACCTTCACATACAAAGGAAAACAATGTGGAATGATACAGTATGCCCATATGACCTTACACGAATTAATGAGATCATGCATATCCACAAAGTATAAAGCCTCAGGTAGGCACTGAAACCAATCACACCGGCCTTCAAAATTTCATTAGACAAGAAATCTGTTGTGTCACATTATCATGATGCTGACGATGATGATTGGGGGGGAGGGGGGGAGGTCTGCAAAAAATGAGATTGAAATAAGCGTAGCAATGAATTTCAATTTAAAAAAAAAAAACTACAAACAAAATACAGACAATCTGCTTTTATGACTGCTGTTTTAAACCTCAAAAAAGGAGAGAAATGTACATTTTTGTGCATTCCTCTCCAAATCTCAAAACTCATCTTATAACTGTCAGGACAAACTTCCCAATGTGTGCAATTACTCGTGAAGTTTGGATAAAATAGTAGACACTGCCAATGCTTTGAAGGAAATTAAAGTCCACATCAGATGCTCAAAGACCTACGCCTACCTCGACAATATGACGCACAAAAACTGCGTGTTAATCGGTCGAATACATCCACCAGGCCTGCAATGTATATATATGGATGCAAATTCCTATGAAATGTATGAGATGCAAGTACACCGTTCGGTACATTTGATGTCCATCATCTGCAGAGAGGCTTCGCAAATTCGATGCACGATGCAGGAATCAGACTTTCTGGAGGCTAGAAAAGCTTTGTGATGGATTGGCTGCAAAAGTGAATTTTGCTAGCTTCCATTTCACTCTCAGTCTTGCAGATGTCTTCACTTTCACTAAATACCATGTCCTTTCACTTAATGGGGAAAAAAAAAGAGTCAAGCAACGTTCTAGAGGGGTCTGTAAGCTTTCAAAAAGCATAGCACTACCACTCTTACACTTTCCCATGTGCACGGAGAGATTGTAAGAACAGGCTCTTAAAGTCTTGAAGACTTAAGGTCTCCTAAAAGTTTGAAACCACACCATAAAAGATGTTTTGTTTTTTTTCTAACTGATCTATTGGTCCATACTGCTTGGAACAAGCAGTAAAAAAAAAATAAAAAATAATAATTTCTTCTTACAAGTACACATTCCTGTGTCTTGTTACTCAGGCCTGGCGATACGGTGCAATTACCTCCGCGAAAAGGGCATAAGCTTTTGAATTTATAACGGTCATTGAAGCACCATGCGGAGCAAAGGACAAAAAATCTTGCAAGTTCACCTCCTCGTATCTCCCTTATTTTACCACCAAATCTCATCCTTCATATGAATTTTGGACAAAATTGCTTATGTATCTTTCGAGATATTCGTATTATTCTGCTCGAGTCAATCATGGGAAAGGATTATGATTATTTCCCGACACAACTCTGCTACAACATGAATATGCATTTGATTAACAGATTGCTAGTCTGTATACCCCAGACTCACTACCTGCAAAGTTTCGTGTTTGTGCAATTAGTCGTTAGGTTAAAATCAGAACAAACAGACAACCAAATTTTAGGGAAAATACTGGACAGGCACAACTAGATCATCCTCATGCGCATGCGTTCTTTACTGGTCAGCGCATGCGTAGCCAATCAGCGGTGTCAGGTTCGGCGCACGGCGACAGGGTTCAGCTTCGGTCCACAGGGTGGTGAGTGGGTGAGAGACGAACCTGCAATGTGCTTCAACTGTTTCATGAAGCACGAAAACCGATACATCGGACTGCATAACGCTTACGCTATGGATTTTACGTGGGTCACAAATGACAGTGGTCTCCCATTTTTTTTCCCCGACATAACAGTGCAACAAATATTACAGAAAAGATATTTGGAACACAGTATGGACATACTACCACAAGTCATATACCTAAGTTTCATTTTTGGGCAATAATGGAAAATGTGGAAAAAAAAAAAAAAGGTCCTCAGCTCATCTCTCCCATTTCACTTCCGGGTTTCTTCGGCTGACAAGCAAAAACAAAAAAAAACAAAAAAAAAATAGAAAAGGGTCTTCAGCGGAAAAACATAACCTTACCGCGATCACACTTCAAGATCTCTATCTATTTCTTTTTAGTGCCACTTGTGTACTTCCGGGTTAAAAAAAGTGGGGGGGGGGGGGGCCCAAAGTGATGACACCGTATGTATTCCTTTGTATGGTGCACAAAAAGTGTAAGGGGCCCGAGCCCCCACGGCCCCCCGGTTCTGCCGGCCATGGTACTGACTATCATTCCCCCTGCCTTAACTAAAAGAGGCAAGTCAAGTGTTCTGAAAACTGAAAAAGTGTTGAATTCTCTCTTCTTTATGGCCTTGCCCTACTGTGACATCACAAATCATTGTAATCTTCTTTTTCAGAAATGATGGCATACCGTTTTACAATATTTAGATTTAATCAAAACTTTAAAAATTCCCAGCTTTTGAATAGCTTCTGATTTTCCTTAAATTTTCTGATGTGTGCTAATATTGTATTTCCTTTTTCTTTTTTCCTCAGGTACAGTATGCACTTTACTGACCAAATATTCCCAGCATCTCAAGATTCTAAATGAAAGGAATGTTCCACAAAACAATACCACTCACTGATGTACTTCAAGCGTCAGCAGATTCAACCAAGAAGAAAGAACTGACTGACTGACCAAATGAATGGCTGAATAAACAACTGAATGATTGAGTGAATGAATGAGTAAATGAATGAATGGATGAATGAATGAATGAATGAGTGAACGAATGAATGAATATCAGGCGCAGTCTCCCCTAAAATGATTTAATCCATCACCAAGTCACACACCTGCAATTACCCTTGAATGCGACCCAATTGTTACAAATCGTTTCAGAGACATCATACGAAATTAAGCTGATGTATTTCTGTCCCACAAATTCCATTACCTTGATGACCTCTTCATGGAAATTGGGCCAAATTATAAGCTTTTGTACATTATCTCAATGTACAAATGCATTTTATTGAAACAATATTTATAGCATCACCAGGTTGTACTGTACATAAAAGAAAGGTTTGACATAACAATACCACTGACTTGTGTACTTCAAACCTCAGCAGATTCAACCAAGAATAGTGGACTTACTGACTGATTGACCAAATGAATGACTGAATGAATAACTGAATGAGAAAGGAATGAATGATTGTATGAGTGAATAAATGAATGAATGAATGAATGGATGAGTGAATGAATGAAAGAATGAATGGATGAATGAATGAATGAATGAATGAATGAATGAATGAATGAATGAATGAATGAATGAATGAATGAATGAATGAATGGATGAGTGAATGAATAAATATCAGGTGCAGTTTTCCCTAAAATGATTTGATCCCTCACCAAGCCAAATGCTATTACTCTGGTATGCGATCTAATTATTTCAAATCATTTCACAGTGACACTGTATGAAATTTAAGCTGATGTCTTTCTGTCCCACAAATTCCATTACCTTGTTGACCTCTTCATGGAAATTGGGCCACATTACAGCTTTCATACATTGTCCTCATGTACAAATGCATTTCACTGAAACGATATTCCTAGTGTCACCAGTACATGAAAAGAATGTTCGACATACAAGTGTAGCAATATCATCGACTTATGTACTTCAAGCCTTTTTAGCAGATTCGACCAAGAAGAGTGAACTTATTGACTGATTGACCAAATGAATGACTGATAACTGAATGAGTGAGTGAGGTGAATGAAAAAAGGAACAAACGTTTGAATGAATGAATGAATGAATGAATGAATAAATGAATGAATTGATAAATGGATGAATTCACTATCATGTGCAGTCTCCCCTAAAATGATTTGATCCCTCACCCAGCCAAATGCTATTACCCTGGTATGCGATCCAATCATTTCAAATCATTTCACACAGACATCACATGAAATTAAGCTGATGCATTTCTGTCCCACAAAATTCCATTACCTTGATGACCTACTCTACACTCTGTACCTCTTCACCCCTTCCGCATCTTCCATTCCAGTACTTTCACGTCGCATTTAGAACTGCACCTACAATTAATCGCATATTCGGCTTTCTGTGTTCCATTTTTCATTTTCCCACATGCTCACCATACAGTCACCTTTTCCAGACCTACTCTTTTTTTTTTCATTAAGCATTTCAACAGACTTTTGAAATACACATCAAAATGCAATATGAGCCCATAGCACAGTGATAGGGATACCATCTTTTATCAAAAAGCACTCTGATGTAGAGTCAAATGAAAAAATATTGCTGGCCAATATCGTTATACGTACATTTTAAAAAAAAAGAAAATTGCACATGCTACCAACAGACACAATCAAATTTCAGATAAAAAATGCTCTAATTTTTTAATGAAGACAAAACATCCAACAACTTAAATATGGATACTACATTGTAGTTAGCAGCTCTGCGATGACAAATGGAATATGAATATCCAAAGAATGCGCAGATTACTGCAAATATTCATGATAGTAGCAGTAAAGGTAATGACCATGGTAAAATGTCCAATCATGATGGTTGCTACTGAGAACCAGTTCACAATACAGTAACATCAGATCCTCAGCCAACAAATTGTTTAAATACAAAGAAGTATGATGTATCAATATTCATATATTGAATTAAGGTTTGGCATCTTCAACTCTGAAAGACATTTTCTTGGGGGAAAAAAGCAAACTAGCAAATGCAGATGTGTAATTGATTTGAATAACTACCTCTCCCATCAGATTACAAAGGACCATTCTCTTAATTAGTTTGATTGAAATTTGCCTTGCTACAGTGTGATATTGTTGTGCATTTACAAGTCCTGTACATGATTTGTTGATTTCATGATGCAGCTAATATTTAGGCGTTGTTTTGTACAGTAATTAGTAGTAATACACAGCAAAGACACATCTAATGCTCTTGCATTCCAAAATGATTCAACCATTGTGTTGGCAGGATTTACTTTCTAATACATTATTTGTTCTTGTATATTCCCTCTCTAGGAGAACATACATTGTACATGTAGGTTGTGATGTGAAAAAATAATACAAATGAACAATGTATGTCATTTTGTATTCTGAAACATTGTGAATATACCATATTCTATCCAGGGTACAATCATACTTGTGATAACAGGTATTCATGTATATCATATTTAAGGTATGTATGTGTGAAAAATAGAAGAGATATAGCAGCATGGAATGAGACATCCTATGTACTTTTTCATTGCTCATACATGTATTGTAAATGTATTGTACATGTACATGTACCATGATAAAAATACAGAACCGTACCTGTACATGTGTATACATAAGTTGTATACTGTAAATGGCTTAAGAAAACAATTTAGCACCTTCAAACCTGGCAGAAAGATAAGAACTATCGATTGAAAAACAACAACACAACAACAAAATCAGAGGAAGTGGTTTGTTAAATGGCCAAGTTCAGGCCATTCAAAGTTTTTTTTTTTGTGTGTGTGTGTGTGTGTGTGTGTGTGTGTGTGTGTGTATGTGTTTGTAGTGACAAGAATGCATAGTACAGTCTAAAACCACACAGTGTACAAACCCTACGACATTACAAAATGTGGTGATCAGTCGTCTGCTCATCAGTAGTTCAGTTAAGTACAGCGTATGTACGTTTCACTAGATATTTGGTACACAAAAGCAAACATACAATACATCGGTATAGTAAAGAAACACATTATAGTGACATTTACTCTCCATCATTTTCTATACACATACAGTACATCTTATGGCTTACACATAAATGCATTCCCACAGTTTAAATAAAAAATGTGTGTTTGTTTTTATTGGCATTAACAGTGAATCAATGACCTTGTTTGGTAGAATATTGTCTTTTTGAATATTACCACACCCTGAGTCCCTGAACAGAATCAGTAGGCGCGGTCAGACTGGCAAAAGATCGAGAAGTTTAAGATCGCGAAGTTTGGGCCATTGGTACGCGCGCAAGCAAGAGTGCGCCGTCCGACGGCTAGGGATTGTGACGTAACAATGCACATCTGAACATGACAATGGCCTCGCGCTTCGGAGGCACCGCCCGCAAACAGATCGAGAAGTTTCGCGGGAAGTTTGCAGTCACACTGGCAAAACTTCGAGATCTTAAAGATCGCGATCTTCAACTTCTCGATCTTTTGCCAGTCTGACCGCGCCTTATATGTGCAACATTTAATGCATTAATGCATGCTGAAACAAACTGACTATGGATGAAATTTTTCCTGACAACTGCCAAAACATGACAAAAGTCATTGTTTATCACTGTATGTAGGTCAATTTTTCTGCAAAATTGTGATACCACTTAGATTTTATGTCACACACACACACACACACACACACACAGGAGTGAAAATGTGTGGGTGTGTGATGGAGTTCATGTAAACATCAATCCCTGACCCCTCTGCTCTGGTGCTCTGCCTTGATACCTGTGCCCACTCCTAAACAAAGAACCTTTCTGATTTTGTCTGAAGCCATCATAGGAGCACTTCCTTCCAGCATAATTAACCCAAAACAATCTGCTAATGCACTAGGGCATGGGTGTGTGCACGCATGCACACTGCAGGTTTTTCCTCTACATTGATATGCACACAGACACACACACATACGCGCACGCACACACACATACAGTACACACACACACACATTGTTTTGTTTGTTAAATCTGCAGGGTATTAAACCTCCAATGTACTGTACACTTGTAGCAGGACTCTTTTACTGACCCCAGCTCAGAGCCCTAGTAAACATGACCTACTTTCTGGCCAATGTCTCCTTGGTCAGCGGAGTGACCTTTCCAGTCTCCTTGAATAAAGAACTGCCTTTATAGGGTACTGTATGGGGTATCCCATCCTCAAGTCGTGGTCAATGCCAGGCTTGATGTAAATGTACCGACCCCTTCTTTCTTTCTTCTCTCCCTTCTCCCCCCTTTGTTAACCTAGAAGACAAGCTGTTGCAGTACAAATCTAGGTTCACACACAGACACATGATATACATTGTGGGCATGCTCAGGGTCCACGCAGTAGACAAGTACGTGTGTGCAAACCGCCTACCGTATGCAAAAGTAGCCACAGCTATGCAAGTGCACAATATTGGCCGATGCACACTGCAGGGCACACGCTGTGTGGCCAGCAAACCCTGGCATCTCGCTATTTATACGATGTATGCTAACCTTGTAGGAGGATGGGGGAAAAAAGGAATGCATCCCAATGTACTTTGAAGCATGGGGCTTTCCAGACCACATGCAACTTGTACTTTACCTGTTTGTGTACTGGTACAGTGTATTGAAGAATAAGATTCTAAAGGTTTGTACACGGTGCATGATCAGCATCGAACAAATGGTTAGCATGGAAACACACAGACAGATAGACAGATGCTCACAACATCTGCATAGGGGCAGTACCCCTCTTTGATTTGCCCTCCCAAATACAATCATATTCTACCATCAGAAGTGCACAGTTATTGGCTGAAAAACATGCATGTACAGCTTTTATACAATGTATTTCAGCTCATTACTCCTTTTAGATGTACAACTGTACTCGACTTAAATAGCCACAGGAAATGACGGTAAACCATGCATTCCTTCTAACTGTACTAACGTAGATATTCTTTCTTGTGGTCACTATGACCAGACAACAATGGCAGGGTCATCAAAAGGGATGACCTACACCTCTGTTGCACAACTACAATGTCAGATGTGTGACACATACCATGACCATTTTTGTGAGTAGTATCCTAACTGTCCATTATCATCATCAATGCTGTTAATTAATATTCTTCGTCTCCTCCTCCTCCTCCTCCGCCTTCTTTTGAAGACCATTATTTTTGTTTATCATCATCACCCTCATTCTCATTATGATTCCTACCATCACGACAATCATCGCTACTAGTAACGTTTTCCAGCAACATTCGTACTAAACATCATACCCTAGTGTTAGTCAGTTTCGTGAGCAAGCCCACTAGATACTACATTTTGTACACCCAAAATGTTCCACAAATATCTGATTAAAGGCCTTCACGTGATGTGGCAGCAAAGTTTTAGGCACATCTGCCTCAAGGAGTAAAATGCAAGCACATATTTTCCACTGTCTCACTGACATTTACAAACAAAAACACAGAGACGAGAGTAGAAAGAAGTCTGGCAAAAAAAAAAGGGGAAAAATGCAAATAAGGCCCTCGGCAAATGGAGAGCGCCAAGAGAAAGCAATGTGGCAGCTCTCTGAAACGATAGAGCGTTTTCGGATGTCAATTCCGAATCAATCTTGCAACGTCCAAGCAGATGACCTCGTTTGCCACACGCTGCTGCTGACGGTTCTCACTGCAGCTGATGCTTGCAAGGAGCACAGAGGGTGTTCAAGGGGGAAACTTCACTCCACACAGGAGTCGAATCGACTTTCACAAATTTACACATTAACATTTGAATCATAGTTTAATCGACATTGAAGATTGAAGATAGAATGACAACATCATGGAATTTAGAAGTTTCTCACATTTTCGCAAAACAGTGACATTGGTTATAGCCACATACTGTACAATGTCATGAAAATCATGCTTTTGATTGATAATGAACAATTTGTACATTGTACAACCCCCTTCCTCTCCACAACCATCACTGGCAATTAATAAAAATGACCTTTTTTCCTTCTTGACTTCATGTTTTACATGAAAATTATGAGACGATTTTTGCATGAATGCCTGTCATTCAGTAACTTGGTACAGTATGTAAGGACCTCATCTACAGTGTATAAAATCTGTAAATAGGGAGCTTTCGATAGGGTGAACGAGAGGGTTGTCACGCCCGAGCGCAAGCATACGTCAAGGCGTCACGTCTGTACGTTGACCCGCTGCTAAAACACATTTCGATTTCGGGCGTCACATCTCGTGGCCTGTGCAGGAGGCAACCTGTGCCTTGGGTGCATATAGGACCCTATGCGGAATTTGTGACTTGTTTCTGTACTTGTAATATTTATTTCGTCTTTGACTAGATGCCGAATAAGTATCCTGGTATGAAATATGTGGACTTTAAAACATGATGCATGGTAAGACTACAAGGTAAATGCATTGCACTAGGGCAAGCACTGAGATGTGATTGCGTACAGCATTATGTGTAAATGCATGTGTGGGACTACGGTATGCAGTTGGAAAGTGCGAAACAGTGAAAGCGGGTAAATAAAGTAGGTACCAGAGGCTGTAGTTTGTATGTCAGCGCTGCTGCTGTGACGTATCAAGATCATAAGCTTTCATGTAATTAGAATATCAATATTGTCTCGAAAAAAAAAACTAAAACAGGTGAACTGAGCACGGATTTCCCGAGAGTCATCGTGATCTTTCGTACGATTTTCGTCTATCGCGAGAGGAGTGTGACGTCATAGATAAGGTGGGTTGAGCGCGGCGCAACCGATTTGGGTGGACGGCGATAGCCGGGGTGAACGTGTTCAAAAATTGAGCGATGAGCCGGGGGTCGACACTGACGCATGCACAGTACGTAAAAACTACGTCATAACAGGGTGACGCCTGGCTCAACGTGCAAATCGAAAAGTCCCTATTAACGTGTACTTGTGCCCACTGACCAATACACTAGTATGTAACTGCTTTGCTGTGCTTTGTAAAAACATGTAAAATGTCTGTATTCTTTTTCATTTTGTGCCCATTCTTAATTAACCTCCAACTGTCTGCATGCTGTTACTCATAATAACTTGGAATGGAGTTCTACAATTTTACTTTTACTCCCAACAGACCCTGTAGGGTGCCTTTAATGCTCTTCTGGTTCTGAGTGGACAATGTGATGATTCTCATCATCAATACAGATCCACTGATGGTGATAATAATACAGTGTAAGGCTGTTGAGCAATTGGAAAAGGCCATTTTTTCAAATCTGTCCCAAAATGATAGAAAAAGTTCTAGCAGCAAGAGTAAGATTTTCTGGTTATTTTGCTTTGGTTTGTTTGTTGTTTGTTTGTTTGTTGTTGTTTTTTTATTTGACAATGGTTGAAGTGAGTGAGGAGATGATGTTTTGGTAAAACCATGGAGCAGTAACCTCATGAATACACACATGTATGGGCATAATTTACAGAACTTTTGGATAACACTTGCAGCAAACCAAACTAACTAAATTACATTATGCATCAAAAAGATTTAAAGGACAAGTTCACCTTCATAAACATAAGGATTGAGAGAATGCAACAATATTAGTAGAACACATCAGTGAAAGTTTGAGGAAAATTGGACAATCGATGCAAAAGTTATGAATTTTTAAAATTTTTGTGTTGGAACCGCTGGATGAGGAGACTACTACAGCTTGTGAGTCATTTGCGTACAACAGTATAAAGAAAATGTATAAGAAAATTCAACATATTTTCACTTTTTTCGCATAATAAAAGAGCACTTGACTTGCCTCTTTCTAAAGGCAGGGGGAATAATATTACCCATAACATTTGTCGGTAACGAGTCAGGGGAATGTGTACTTTTTTCAAAAGATGGAATTTTGTGAAATTCTCTTTATATTTTCCTTATATTGTTGTACGCATGTGACATCGTACACTGCAGTAGTCTTCTCATCCAGCGGTTACTGCACAAAAACTTCAGTCAACATTGGCAGCGTTTGATCATTTTCATAATGCTTCCTTTCACCTCTACTTCTCCCAGCTGAAAACATAATGTGATGAAAGATATGTGATGTACATGTACAGTGTAATTAATGTGACTGGGAATACGTTTGGGTTGATTGTTCCATCTGCTCAAATTAAAGCTCTGTACACCCCTTCTCTATGAAAATAGAGACATTTTGAATCTCTTCTCAAGCAACAACACTGACAAAAAAAAATAATGATTAATAATAATGTCATGATGGCATCTTTCAGAAATATTCGAAATCACAGGATAATTTTCAAGAAAAGTCTTTACCGCATGCAGCAGACATCAATTTTTACACTGTATTTCAAGGTCATGGAAAAACCATCAAGAAACTGAGTCCACTCGGAGGTAAAACTTTCAATCTCCCGGCCTTCTGCGACTTACAGACGAATCAAGTTGCGGAACCACAATGCTGAAAGGGCGTATCATAAATGCCATTGTGTCCACATCTTTAATATGCATGAAAGTGTTGGGGTCGTGCTCTACTTTAAACACCACAGTAGCCAATCTAATTTTGTCAGTTCTGGCAAATTGATTGGTCTGAGTTCTCGGCCAGGTACTGTAGGCTCTGCCTCCCACCGCCTTGGCTCTTTGTCTTTCCATTCTGCTGAGCAGTGGCTCAACCTCAATGTGTACTTGCCCTCTTTTCTGGCTCATGCAACTGTTCTGGTATCATGGCAGGCTGAAGGAGTCATACAATGTATCAAATATGCGCATTATGTGACATCCCTTTCACCTCACTTATTGTATGTGTGATGTCACTCATACTGTATGTGACCCAATATCAAATCACCCTGACAACACATTTTGTTTCTAAATGCAGACATCTGGGCCCTGTTTTATGAAAAGTTAAAATTGATTAGAGAGTTGATTTCAACTGTAAGTATATGGCAGCCTGTGTGGTAACGAAATTTAAAATTGATTTTATCTTTTGATAAAATGGGGCCTAGAGCTATGAAATTGGAAAACAAGTTGATATGGGTGAAAACTAAAAATTTGAAAATTGTTTAAAAGTCATAGAAAATCAGTATCCTATCCACAATTAATTCAAAGACTGAGAATGCTACAATTCTCTGTATTTTCTGAAGCATGTTGATAAACGTTGCATAAATGGTGTTTTGAATTCTTCTGATTGCACTTGAACACCTAATCTCCTGCATGCTTAATTGCACCTAAATTTCAAAGCAGATTTGCTCAAAACTGTGCTTGTCTGGTAGCCTGCTTTCCTACCATTACTGTAGTACTGTGTTTATAGAGACAGTGGAACAAATTATATCATCACTTTACTTGGGGTCTGGAGAATCAATGTTCTAGTAAAACTTTAAAGGGATCGTATAGTTTTGGATGAGACCTACAATGTAATTTCAGGTTTCTAACATTTTTTGGTGAGATAATGAAAAACCTCTTCTGAAATATAAAAGACCCTGTAATTCCAAGAGGAATTCAAAGTTTATTTGATGGAAATTGGTTTTGAAATGACTGAGATACCCAAAACAGAGCGATCCAAATAAAAGGTGGGATCCACCTTTTATTATGAGGGCTTTGTTTTACTTTGTTTTTGGATGTCTCAGCCATTCCAAAACCGATTTTCTTGAAATAAACTTTGAATTCCTCTTAGAATTACAGGGTCTTTTATATTTCATACCCACCTTTTATTATGAGGGCTTTGTTTTACTTTGTTTTTGGATGTCTCAGTCATCCCAAAACCGATTTTCATCAAATAAACTTTCCATTCCTCTTAGAATGGTATGCTCTGTACTATTTGATAAGTACAGTCTCTTGGTATCTCATAAAAAGTTAAAACCCCAATCCTCACCTCAACCAATACAGTGAAAATGAGAACATTGCATTCAAAGCTGAAAATTAGACCCCTACATTTTGCAGAGTTCATATATTGAACACTGTACTTTCAGAATGTTCACTACCACCATGTTCACTGTGTAGCCTCGAAACAAGGCAAATGAGACTCAAGGGAGAAAGTGAAGTGCAACATCATTAAGTTTTGGTGTAAACCTATACATACTCGATATTATGTGTTCATGCTTGCAACTTGTGTACACCACGACAGCTTGCCCATCTGATTCAGGCTGTTCTCTAACACCTGAGCAATTAAGAATTATCTCTCTCTCTCTTCCTTCAGTATCTTCTTTGCTATAGAGTCATCTAATCTTTCAATCAGAAATAAGAATTCTTACAGCATAATTCTAGACTTAATAGACTGAATAGCAAAAATGAGGAATGGCTGTGGAGTTTCTTTAAGCTGATTCTATGGTAACAAAAATTGAAGAGAAACTAGCTAAATTTAAATTTTGCAAAAATGCAAAGCTTTTATTTATCATCCATTTGCCTTGCATGGTATATAGTTATATATTTTTTTACAATACTTCAGGGGGGCATTTCATGAAGCGTTTTGGTCGGATATTTTTCTGACAAACTGTTACAAGCTACTAAAATCCTTGCATCTGATTGGCTGAGAGCAAATTTGTCGGACAACTTTGTCCGACAAATTGCTTCATGAAATGCCCCCCCCCCCTGATCATAAATCATAGACTCTACAATGTACGACATTACACAGATGTCAGTGTTTTAAATATGTCGTACAGTATGACTACTTTCACCTATCAACAAAATATGAAATTTATATGTCAGTTCATAACCATCAGAATGTAATATCTATGGCAAATGTGAGCAAAGGATATTATTCTTGAGGAGTTTAAGAAATTATAACCCAAATTTTTAAGCAAAAAGACAAATATACATGTACAGTAGATCCTTTTACATTATACAAACATGCACAAACTTTGACAAATGCTGGAGTTATCATCATTTCAACATTTCAAGCAAGTAATCCAAGATGGTATTCTCATGGAGAAATGATAAGAAATGCCTTTGGTTTTGTGATGGTGGCATACTTTTGTAACTTGCATATTGTTTTTAAATACTGTATTACTCCTAACATGATACCTACACAATGTGGATCTACTGTAAAGTCTAATTTCCTTTACAAATATGCTCTGTATGTGCTATGACCACATGTTTACAGTAATTGCATATTACATTTTGTACAAGTACACGGTTGTACATACAGTAATTGTACACGTACTCAAATACCTACAGTAGACACAGACACATAGACAAGAAAACAAGAAGAAAGTACCATGTAGAATCCTCCTTGAACATTAGAAAATTCAGGGCTCCTTTGGCATACATGTAGGTTTTAAAGGTAGGGGATACCTTTTACAGAACTCCCAAAATAAATAAACATATTAAATATGAACCTCAGGGGAGTTGTTTAGGCCACTGCTTAGAAATTTGGAAGTCAACAGTTATCTACAATTTGAATAATGCACAAAACTCAACCACTCAGTAGTTCTGTGTGTCAGCCACACTTAAGCCTTTTTGTTGCACTCTTCTGTATTTTTTATCTATAAACACAAATCTAAAAGTATAAGAGCTGATGTAATAACATATAGAGTGTGTGGCAAGAATGTATATAGAAATGTTTGTAAGTTTTGATGAACTTTATTCACAAAATATACATGATGGACACACATGCAATGCACGGGTCTGCAAAGGTAGCCTAGTAATGTACTGGAATTTACGGTGAGCCCCGAAAAGAATTCAAATCAAAATCTAACGGTCAATAAAAATGTACTAAACGTTACCTTCCACTTTCAATACTTTATGGGAGTTTCTAAAATGATACTCTCTTCAACATACCACTGTGTTTATACAACTCTTCATTTAAGGCATGCAAATGGGATTCCCTACCTTTAATAGAGCAGGGAGTACAAGTAGTAAGTACCTGCAGGAGACATGTACATCTGTAATTGTACATTATCTAGTCACATGACCATCAAGAAACACGGATAGGTTGCCACTGCAGATGCCCTGGGGCTGTTCATGTGGTTGAAACGACCATTTCATGCATGTGCCCATTTGTTAAAATTTTCAAACATCTGCGTGGCATTTGTTTCGCTGCTGTTGATCAACAGTATCTTTGTCGGGGGTCATTGATTGAAGAGACTCAAAAAGCAACGATCCAGACAGTGAAAGCTTGCTGTACACATCAGAAATAGTGTACATACATGTACGTGTACATGTGTAATTGTGATGCAGGTATCCTCGGCACAATGGCACTATTTCAATAGAATATGAAGTTACAATGTACATACTGTATATGGTGTACATGCATGTACATACAATGTACAAAGTATTTGTATACTGTATGCTGTGGGGTCACCACAACATCAATTTAAAATTTTTGAAATTGAATACCCCACAAGAGTACTCGAGGTGTCAAATGCCTTCTCTGAGCCACAAGATTGGTTACATACGGGGTTGTACAATGTCTTCGTTGTTCCTGACTGAAAAATAAAAGTGTACATTATTATGTCTTTCCCATATGTGTCTATACAATGCATGATTTAACGATTTAATTGATTCGATTTAGCAATTTGATTTCAGTGACTACCACAGGCCTAGTGATATAAAGTATTACTGTGATACCAATTCGAGAAGGGCAAACCTTTACTGTGAATACAGGATTTCTTTTCATCACGTTGGGAGAGCAAATACAATAATCATTTGTTGAAATTGAGAAAAGGTACTGACAGCAAAATTTCTGTCTTGGAACCCATTTTATGAGACAATGGAAAAAAAACCCCGATATAAATCTACACAAATTCTGAATGTCCCCAGTGGAATATTACACTTAGTAAATGATGCTGCAAAGATCAGAGAATGTCAAATTCTTTCTGATCAACAGTTCCTTTCACAATGCCTCAACAGTCCTACAGTACTTACTACTTGTAGAAACAATAAGTGGTATTTCAATTATAATCTACGTTGTTAATTGTTGTATAGTCGATTGCATTGTTCTTTACATTCCCTCTTTCATTACTGAAGTGCCCTGTACATCGCAGATTAAGTTTTTATAATACAGCTCTCCGACATGTACATTATATATGGTGTAAAACTACCGTCTGTTAATTCATATTTTGGGGGGTACTATTTCAAAGTACTATTGACAATATGCTTAAATTATCATACTAGCTAAAAAATGTTTTTATTGAACAGAATTTTGGATAGATATGCTATACACATATTGTTTACCACTTTGGGATCCACATCTACAAGCTGTGCTTTTTGATAGTGGATCACTCTTTTTCCATCGCTTTCTAATATTCACATTGTACTTCTGTCATTTCTGCAAAGTACGCATTGTTTATCTTAGTACTATTACACATTAATTTGCACATTCATTTAGTACTATTCTGTGCAGCGTGTATACTTTTTGCTTACAAGTGTAAATTGCATTATGTATCACCTTTTGTTCAATGAAAATAAAGAAATTGAATTGAATCGAAACCATATCATCTTACAAGAAGCAATTACTAAACTTGTTTTTGCTTGGAAATTGTATCCTATAACTGCCATATCACTCATAAAAATCAAAACACAGATTGATGACTGAAAGATGAACTAGTACAAAAAGCACTTCCATCATATCCCGTGAGGACGCGCATACTGTAGCATACTGTCACTTGTAGAAAAAGAGAAACACATTTTTAACTCCCTCACAAAGGACAAAGAATCTGCATTCACGATCTGACATTCCCAATTTGATACAAAGCAAAGGGGGGCAATCATGTATTTCATTTCAGTGAATTCTGCGCGGATTTACCAAAGTGAGGGTGATGACTAAGAAAACAATCATCACGCTATTACAGGAAGGAAACAAAGAAACAAAGAAAACAAAGGCATCCACCTCTAAACCTCTATGGCACCACAAGCCGAGGCTCCAGATTGCTTGCTCCTCTACGACTCCCAAGATGCCTTTGTACATACCTCCGCTTCCTTTGTCTCACAATCTACAAGCGGCAGGATTGGCCACTACCGAATACTCCTCCCCCGACCACATCAACCCATTCAATCCCAGATTCACAGAAAGAGGACAATGGGCCGAGCTGAGCTGGCAGGAGTGGTGAACAAAATTGGCCTCACAATGATCTCAAATCAAAGAGAAAGACTCTCCCAATACTCTCTTCCTCTCTCTCTCTCTCTCTCTCCCCCTCTCTACTATCTTTCTCTCTCTCTGTCTTTCGCTCTCTATCCATCTCTGTCTTCCTCTCTCCTTCTCTCTCCTCTTCTTTCCTCCCCGTCTCTGGCCCTCTCCCCCTCTCACCTTTTTTTCTCTTCTGATTTATGAAATACATTGTCTCTATCTCCATACTAATACCTTTCTCTATTATTCTACAATGTAGCTTTCTCTCATGCCTCAATTGTCTCTATCCAGATTGCAGAAAAGGGAGATCATATTGAAAATACCTATCTGTACCTACAGTGTACATGTATACTTGAAATTTGATAAAACACATCAAACACATGCTGTGCACATCAATGCGATAATGAGCATTTTATATACGTATTGACCATGCAAAATACATAATGTATCTCATCAGTTCTCGTTCATGAATTTGAATTAATTGTCAATGTGATAAGGAGGTACTAGCACTCTTTCAAGTTCTTACTACATGTAGATCAAAATCAGGAATTTTTAGGAATTGCTGTAGTTCCTTCAAACAACTATTTAGAAATACAGTCCTTGTACACTCGTGTTGATATACATGTACATTTATACTGTAAATATAGTGTACATGTACACACATCGATACAAACTATTTGGGTGTATGTACCTGTACATGTAGATGATTAAGTAAGTAAATCTATAAATAAAGAAATAATTACAGCTCTAAGTACAAATACAAACGGGAGCAAATTTGTAAGAAATAATTCAAAACATTTATGAAATAGAAATTTTGTGAAAACAAATAACTTGATCAGAATTTGGTATATCACTGGACTGATTGTTTACAGGCCCTTTAAGATTTGTGTACAATGTACACTGTAGAATGATGCACAATACAATAACTCGCATGTTTACAACAACTGTACATCCGATAATGTACAGCTGAACAATTGTACATTTGATAATGTACAGCTGTACACATCTAGACAATCATTTGTTAAAAGACCCTTATTTATGAGAAAAAAAAAAACATCTGTTGTGCTGGTAGCTCATGCTACAAATTCACATTTGTTACAGAATGTTCTCTATGTGATACTTTTTGATGGAATGCACTTTCAGCCACTTTTCCTTACATATGTATCTACAATATTGTACAAGTGCACAGGTTGTACATACGGTATGTGACAGTTTCCATTCATTACAGTCACATTAAGCCTTTGTTTTTTTTGGTTACAGCTCGTTATTCCGAAGGTTCGTTATTCCGAAGGCTCTTTAATCCAAAGATTCGTTATTCCAAAGGTTCATTTTTCCGAATTTCATTTTCGGATTAACAAATCTTCAGAATAACGAACCTTCGGAATAATGCCACAAATGTTCAGATTAACGAACCCTTTTTCATTTTCAGATTAACGAACCTCTAGGTATAGGGAATTTGTGTGTTTCGGATTAACGACCCTTCGGAATAACAAACCTTCGGAATAGCGAATCATGGAATAATGAACAGCACCCGTTTTTTTCACCTGTCTGTGAATTACGAATTTATGTATTTATACAAAATATTTTGAAACTTAGCAGCAACTGGTAATTACTCCCAGCGTTCCGCCTGATAGTTAACGACGATTGGACTACGAGAAGACGAAACTCCACTGTCTGTGTTCTGTTTTTGTTCATGTTGTTGCTCTTCTTTGCTCTGTGTGTGTGTGTGTGTGTGTAATACTGGTACAAGTGTACACGTTGTACACCTGTAAATGGTTGTCAGCTGAACATGTTCAGGTTTAAATCTGACTATAGTGTGTACATCTAGTATCTCCATCTGTTTGCAGAGCAAAGCTTTCCTCCGAAGTGGGTACATATTGTACATATCTCACTGGCATAAGAAATGGGTGGCGACGCCAGTCTCGCTGGTCACAGAGACATCTCCAAGACATCTCCAAGACATCTCTTAAAGACTAGCCGGGTCTCCGGTAAATTGTAAGACAATCCAATATTTTGAATTCTTTTGAATTCACCTTGTTTGGAGACGTTTTGGACAATGCCCTGGAGTCACCTTTATAATGAGAGTGCTAGCTATTTTTTGGTCTGTCGAGTCGCACGAGTCACGGCAACGTCTCCTCCAGCGAGATAGTCCTTTAATGCATCCAAATGATTTTATTCTTTTAAATACTTATTCCATAATAACAAATTATGCCAACAAAGCAATGATTGTAAGTACTTTACATTTGTATGTAGGACTACAAAGACTCCCAGGGATTCATCACTGAAAAGGAATCATTCACAGTCCACTGTGGTATTATCACAGTCTGAAACCCATTCTCCACATGCCATTATCTGGTGAAAGTGACAGAAAACAACAGTTGTCCCGAGTTACCATCTCTTTTGTCCAATTACTACAAACAACAGAACTGCCAGACACATGCAATTCAGTTACTAAATAGTGCAGGCGCAAATATGACAAACATAAACCTCTACATTTACACTTCAATGTTGGCTTTCATGTCCAACACCCAAAATTGTTTTTCAGGAGGGCCAGGCATGGCACAACTTGTACACGTGTGTAAAAGGGAAAGAAAACTGTGGTACATTGTGATCTATTGGCTACAATGTACAATGTCCAATGTAAATCTTCCTTTGGATCATATTCTACTTGCCCTGAAAAAAAAAAAAATAAATAAAGATAACTAGATATATCGCTACGGCTACTGATATGCCTCCGCCATAATGCATGGTTCTCCTAATCGGTCTATAGTACAATGTCTTGACAATGTGTGATGACAGTTTCACACAATTGGCAAAATATTAAAATGACAGGTTTGACACAAATGTGCTGAATGTTCACTTTCCTAGAACTACAATGTAGGTTCAATTGGATGAATGATTAAAGTGTCAGAGTGCAGGTATTTGGGGAACTGATGATTTTTACTTGACTTTTGACCCTTTTATAAGTTTATGCATTGAGTAATTTTCAAGGTATTGAGAAAAAGTATAATTTCAGTATCAAATGGGAAAATAGCATTATCTAAACCTGGCCTTTGACCTTTGACCTCACAGTTCCAAAGAGAATCACTGTTAGGTTGAACATGCATAAATATGTAAGTTTCATGATGATACATGTACCTTAAGTTACTTTCGAGATATGGAGGAAAAAGTGCAATTAAGCACTTTCACTTGACCTTTTACCTTTTGACCTTTGACCTTTTGGCAAGAAACTTCCCCAAAAATATATATTGGGTAATACATGCCATACATCAAGTTAAAAAAAAACAAGAGACCCGCGGGTCTAGCGCTCACCTGAGTATCGCAAGTTCACCTTTCACGCAGTCACTAATCTAAATCATTCGCAGCTCTACCAAAATTTGACCAGGCATTCTCAAGTAGAAGATGAAAATGTACATTAAGGGCCCAAGTTTTTTAAGATTCCTTAATTTGGGGAGATTGGGGCCCCCTGGGGACCTCTGGGTGGGGCATCGTGCCCATTTTCATAAATTGAGATCCTGAGCCCCTAGGGATGCTACCTGCCAAGTCTGACGAAAATACATCATGAGGTTTTCAGGAAGAAGATGAAAATGTACAATTCAGGCCCCCATTTTGACCTTCCCAACCCCCCCCCCCCCCCCTGCCCCCAAGAGGGGCACCCCTGGATCTCCTATGAACAAAGTTGAAACTACAGTCATTAATGTACTCACTCATAGTATTATCTTAGCTCTATAACTTCTGATTCTAGAGAAGATTTTTAAAGATTCTTTCATTTTGAAGGTTTGGGGCCCCCTTGGGGCCCCCTGGGTGGGGCATGGTGCCCATTTGAACAAATTGAGATCCTAACCCCCTAGGGATGCTACCTGCCAAGTTTGGTGAAAATGGGTCATGGGGTTCTCAAGAAGAAGATAAAAATGTACAATTTAGGCCCTATTAGGACCCCACCTCACCCCCTCCCCTGGGTCCCAAGGGAGGCACCCCTGATTCTGCCATGAACAAACTTGAAACTGCAGTCATCAATGTACAAACTCATAGTATTAACTTAGCTCTATCACTTCTGGTTCAAGAGAAGAAAATTTTGACAGATTCCTTAATTTTGGGGCGTTTGGGCCCCCTGGGGGCCCCCTGGGTAGGGCATGGTGCCCATTTTAACAAATTGAGTTCCTAACCCCCTAGGGATGCTACCTGCCAAGTTTGGTGAAAATGGGTCATGGGATTCTCAAGAAGAAGATGAAAATGTACAATTTAGGCCCCTTTAGAACCCCTCCCCACCGCCCTCCCCTGGGTCCCAAGGGGGGCACCCCTGATTCTGCCATGAACAAACTTGAAACTACAATCATCAATGTACTAACCCATAGTACTAACTTAGCTCTATCACTTCTGGTTCTAGAGAAGAAGATTTTGACAGATTCCTTAATTTTGGGGGGTTTGGGCCCCCCTGGGGGCCCCCTGGGTGGGGCATGGTGCCCATTTTAACAAATTGAGTTCCTAACCCCCTAGGGATGCTACCTGCCAAGTTTGATGAAAATCAGTCTTGGGGTTTTCAAGAAGAAGATGAAAATGTAAAAAGTTTACGCACGACGCACGACGCACGACGGACGACGGACGACGGACGACGGACGACGGACGACGCACGACGGACGCCGGACGAAGGGCGATCGCAATAGCTCACTTGAGCCTTTGGCTCAGGTGAGCTAAAAAAAACCTTCAGACATACTGTACATGTATTGCATTTTAAGGAAAGTAGTGATATTTTGAGGAGTTGACCTTGACCTTTGACCCCCTGACCTTTGACCCATGACCCCCAACTTCCCTAGATAATCACTGCCCATCGGTACAAGCATAAGTTCCATGAAGATACCTTGAACCATTTGCGAGATATGGAGAAAAACATGAAATTTCAATTTTTTTTCACAAAATAACCTGTGACCTTTGACCCTGTGACCCTAAAATCCACACAAAGTATCATCCCCCAAGGATATACCCTCACACCAAATTTGATGTAAAACCACCACATGGTTCTTGAGATATCGACAAAAACAAAACGGGACGGACGGACGGACGGACGTACGGACGGACGGACGACCCGAAAACATAATGCCTCCGGCCACTTCGTTGCGGAGGCATAAAAATGCCCTGGACAAGTGTGTGTGCTTAAAATGGGTTGGAACAGAATCATGCACTGTACACACACATCCACACACACACACACACACACACACACACCTCAAAAGAGCTACCGGTACTGTACTGTACAGTAAAGCAGATTCATCATATTTTCTGAGGGACAAACTGTACGCGAAATTGTACATGTGTGTGTTGTACTCCATTGTTACAGATAATATACATAAACATGCACAGTCCTTACAAGTAGCTGATCATAAACAATTATACTATATATTCAAGCATCATAATTTGAAATTCTAGACCTGTACATATCTTTGTAACATCACACGTCTTAAATATTGTATGTTCTCGTTTCCTCTGAATTTTGGATTAAACAGTGTGTCGACTTATATCATGCATGCCTGCCAAAATTATTTCAGGAAGTGGACTCTGCTACTACACTTCCGGTTGAACTGAGAGGACTGACCTACACCATTTACTGGAAATCCACAGGGGAACAAATACAATGTACATGTACAGCGCTGTAAGGCTACTTTTGTTCAATTATACGTGTATGCCTACATTTTCATCAGTTTTAGTGAAGATGATTTGATTTCTTGCAAAAGCACAGCCAAAGACCAAAGAAGTACTAAGTACAAGTGTACACTACAGTGTAAATCTCACTTATTGTACATGAATGTACACAGTAGAGTATTGTGGACAAAAACTGGTAAAATTTGGTGTTAACTGAGGAATAGCACAAGAGGTTTTATTCCTCTCATGTTTAATAAATAACACTTTCCAGAACGAAACCAGAAAAAGGTACATTCTTAATGTCTACATACAATTATAAATACAATACATTATAAAAGAGTAGCATACAGTGTATTTTGGCACGCTTTCTAAATCATGATAATCTTACTTCATATTGGAAACATGAAATATTGTACAGTAAAATCAAATATAGCTACAGACTGGGAAATACAATGTACTGGTAATCAATCATTTTTTTATTTTTTCATCTTCAGTCTTACGAGTGCATATACATGTACAAATGTATAATATCACCACATATTTCAGAGTTCATACTATGAACTTACAAATGTAGGACAAAAGTATCTAATTCGTCATGGATCGTTTACAATTACATGTTCACTGCTCATTACCGGTAATTACAACTGTGTACAATAGCCAGTGCTACTGTAGCTAGACTACACCCCTGACTGCTTGAGATCCCCCAATGATGTTTGATAAGAGTTGCAATCAAAGGCAATAGATTTACTGGAACGAGCAGGTAGAATAACTTATAAATGTTATAATTCCATGACAGATGGAATCCATTTTCTTTGCTCAATTTTCCACTAATTCCATGACAATTTAGTAAAAATGAAATCAGCTCATAAGAATGACAAACTGGACAAAAGAACAATGTGTGCATACAGTCCTGTACAGTACAGGGGGTGTTTCACAAAGCTGTTCTTAAAGTTACGAAGGACTTAAGAACGACTGGTGATCAGTTCTTATGTGCTATACTTATCAGAATCTCAATAATTCAGCACAAGAACTGATCACCAGTCATTCTTAAGTCCTTCGTAACTTTAAGAACAGCTTTGTGAAACACCCCCCAGATAATACGTTAATAACATCCTTTGAATATCCAAATCATGTGATAAAATGCTGCCATGGGTTTGTCAATTTGCAAACTACAACTGTACACGTGTAGCTGCTGAGGTAATCTGACTGAGGTACGAACATGTGTACAGTATACATGTACAGCTACAGCATTTCTGTACTAGCCTACTATCAATTATGCTAATGAGGTTTTCCTGAAATATGCCTTTTCTTGATCTGTATTTCATGAATAGAAATCTACAGTAATCACTGATTTGCAGGGTTGCACAGGGTCCTATTCTATTATGTACACTGTACATGTACAGTAAAACTGAAAACATGGTCTGCCAAAACTGGTAGATTTGTGCGGATAGCATCTCTTCATGCTGAAAGAATACAGCAAAGTTTTATTCTGATTTCAGTAGAAATATTCTGCTACAGTATGAAAGTCTGACATGAATTCTACAGGTGTATACGTGTGTGCTGTCTCAAGAAACTTGAAGAACTTGACAATATAACGTTGTTGTTTTTTAAATTGCTGCACAACTCACTGGCCCAATGCCAAAAGTTCAGAGGTCTGAAATGTGGAAAGAGAGTACACTGTACATCTCATGGAGTCCTGGGATACACATGGCATACTTGTACTTCCCCGATACACAATGTACAATTTATAGTGTACATACTGGTACTGTGTACACATGTTCTATGCAAATAACCATCAAGTGCAAAAAATAATAATAATAATAATAAAATGAAATACCGGGTAAGACAAAACAGGACAAAATTAAACAAGACATAAGTACATGGCAGCAATATACAATGTGTTGCTTACTCCAATACAGCCCACAGTCTTGTACATGTCCAACCTTGTACCTGTCTACTGTACAGTACAAAGGCATACAGCTGTACTTGCCAACTCTACCGCTTTGGGCGGTAGACCACCGCTTTTTAGAGGTTTTGACCGGCTACCGAATTTCTATTCTGATCTACCGATTTTGTAGCAAACCTACCATAAAATGAAATGGAAGTCATATTTTCCCTTCATTGTGCGTTGATTCCCTAAAATAAGCTAATAATTAGAATACATTTCAAGGAACTCGTTTCTCAAAAACGCCGTATTCAGCCAGGTTAAAAGGTTAAAAAGCATGCACCAAATCTCATATTTTGATATCGAAAAACAAAAAGAGTCCACACCATGGGAGGGGGGATACCACCCTCCCACACCCTCCCCCCCCCCCCCCACCCCTCGCACGCAAGCGTGCTCGGGCTTGGTCGCTTCGCTCCCTTGCAAAATCTACCTCTTCAGGATTTCAAAATGTTGGCAAGTATGCAAAGGTGTAATTGTATGTTGTGGTAGTCGTCTGCCAAACACAAGCGTAGTGTCTGAAATGAAATGTGTATGCTGGTTTATTCTCAATTATCAAAAAGTAGACTAAATTCCATTGGTAATCGATGAACACTCTATTTTCCCCCCTCATACATTGTAGTACAATGCATTTTGTTTGTTATTGCACTGGTCAGATTTGCACTCAACACAAAACACTGGGTAAGCCCCTGTGGAGACTTTAGCTAAAAATATAGTACATGACTGATAGATATTGAAACCATCTCAGTACTGTAAGTGTAATGATACAGAGACAGCAAATAGAGGGAAAAAACTTGGATGTGGGATAGTACAGTTGTAGGTCACTAAAAAAATGGACTTGGTACATGTGTACTTTATCACATACATGTATTAAACAATCGCTTTCTTATATGACATCAAGGATCAAACATTTTGAGAACAAAAAATGTCCAATGTAATGCCAATGACTACCTCTGAAGGATGCCTCTAGAGTATCTGACATTTGGCCTGCAGATGATGCTATATTGATATAATACACTTTTGTATAACGATGTACTTGTAAAATTACACGCAAAGAAGTATACCAACACCACGTCCAGTACAGTTGTGCATTTGTACACACGCACATTGTGTGCTACATCGTGTTCACATGACACTGCCAAGCTGCATAATACGCAGACAATCATATCAACATGACATAATGGGTCCTATTCCTTCAAAATATCTGGGTCAAAGACATTCATGATGAACACATTATCTTTCATGCTTGCCCTGAACAAGTGGTACGCATGTGTATTATAAAAGCATTTTATAGTATCAATGGCTTTTGCCTCACCATTTAGACAAGAGGGAAAAATATCTCATAAATGTCTTAGAAATATTCTAAGCAGATTTGAAATAGTAAAAGTGTTGTTGTGCAGAATTGAATGTGGCTTGACACACTTTGCTAAATACAATGTACATGTAGGGAGTACTTTACATGTGGTTTACAAGTTGTAGATGCCTGTTTTCAACAGAATTATTATTTTTTTATCACTCATCCACCCACAGACAGAGACACACATACACCAGGGAGGTGGGAAGACCACCTCTCTGCTACACTAACACACACAAACACACACACACATACATGCACATGTACATGTACGTACATTGTACATGACGATGCTTTATACCCGAAGATATATCTTCATTTTGAGAAAGTCTCAGGATAAAGATGATACATGTAGATGAGAGGGTAGACAATCCTCTTGAAAAACAACAAAGTTTTTCCAACAAAGCAAGTATTACCATGGAAATGCAATACTGCAGCTACAAGTAGTAAAGGTACGGGATGAGGCATTAAGAAAGCTCCATACTACCAGTAAAGCACAATACTGACAAGCAGTGGCAAGAAAATATAATGGTGTATTCATTGCCGTCATCGGTCTACAGTACATTGTATGTTGTTATGACATTTTCCACTCATATTTTAGTATTTGGACTAGCTGTTTTAAGTTCTAATTCATCATTTTTCACTCATTCCCTATCGATCATCATGCTACTTGTTGTTGGATGTGTGTTGTTTTTGTTGTTGTTTTCATGCATACTGTATAAATATACTACTACTGTACACTGTATAATATAAATTCAATGTGACTCCTTTCCACACTGACCACAGACTATCAGCTCACGCCTACACGCTTGTCTGTGTTGCTATATTCTGGCCAGCCCAGCTCATACACGTGTACGTACAATGTACAGTACTGTATGTCGAGAGCAGTTTCTCCACAAAGCGGGCTATCATTGGTTCGTAAAGATAACTGCCTATACGTGTAGCTATAGGTAACTCAATACTCGAATGGGACGGCTGACACTAGAGAGAAAGCCTTCCTTGTCTAGACATGACTGAAGAGACAATTTTGATGTCCTCTCGGAAATGCAGTTGTTAGCCTCTTACCAGACAGACAAGGAATGTCATACAATCTACTTTGTGGGAGAATCTACTCCAGACAAGAAGTATGCTAAAAGCAAAAACAAAAACAAAAGAGAGAGAGAACACTTTGCGCACACCCAGTCATGTCGATGTGAAAGTTCTGATTACTTGAATGTTTGCAGATCACAAAACATGTCATCTGAAATTTGGCTTTTAGTGCCCAACAACAGCAGTTTTGCTCACTTTGCTACCTTTTGTATAGCATTGTTCCCTCTATGTTGCTAAATTCAAATTGTATATTTGCCATACACACAGAGACTGGTCACTAGTAATTAGTTTAGGCATACTCGTGAAATAGGCCCCACCACTGCGTATCCGTATAAATACTACGGCGGCTCGCTGTTTATACTCGTGAATTCAGCCCCACCGTGTGGCGTTCATCGGTAGATAAGCACGGCGGTGGGGCTTTCTTCCACAGTATAATACTCGTGAATACGGCCCCACCAAACGGGGTTTACGCGAGATACATACGGCGGTGGGGCCGATTTCCACAGCATAGCATCGCACGGGTGCACGCGCACTGCGGTGGGGCCTATTTCACGATTTTGCCTTAGTTTCCTTCTTGTGATACAATGTAGCATTCCTTTTTTTATTTTGGCTGATATGTAAGGAGACAGAAAGATGGTCCCATCGCTCATGAAACAACGTCACCCCAAGTTACGTTGTATACACGACTGGGACAAGCAAGAATAAGCTATTCTGGGAGTGTTACCCATGTGTGGCATGCTCATGACATGAACGTCAGTACATGAGATTACAACACTGAGCAACAAAGGAATTATGATGTCCATTTCTCTTGAACAGAGAGCATACACCGTGTGTGTTTGTTTACAAATTTGTTTTTCAATGTGATGTGCATGACATTCTATAGAGTACAAACACAAGCTTGTGTGATCATAACATGTGATGTCAAAGGTAACTTAGCGATATGCAAAGGAAGCAAAAAACACACACAAAGAATCTTCAAAAATGTGTATACCATGAGGTAAGTCTGGTAGTGGTAAATTTTCATGAGAGCAGCATTCTATTCCCAAATGTAATTGTAAACTATACTGCAGCTATGGCCCATGGCAAGGACAGAGTTACTTGGGACTAAATCTGAAGCCATTTAACAAAATACAAACTGAAATTTACTCAATCAATCTTTTGTTCAAGTTTTACACTGTGAGTCAGTCAAGAAAAATGAATTGTAATTTACAGATACCATGAGCAAAGGTGAATTGTCTCAAAATAACCAATAGCACAAATAAAAAATGTAAACGCATACCTTCTTCAGTGATGGTAGACGAACTGCCAGACGATGGGGTCACTGACGACAGCCGATCTCCTCCACTTCCACCTCCTCCTGAGCCATTGCTGGTTTTCTTCCATCCCCGCCAGTTGTTGTTGCAGACACTCTCAGCCTCACTCACCCACGAACACAGGGAATCCTCTTCAAAGCGATCACTATCCTCAAATGAAAACTGGTCTCCTTGGTCATCCCAATCATATATAAAATCCATTATTTCAACTTATTCTTGTAGTTCCGCTCAGGAAACTGGCACGGAAGCAATCCTTGCTGCAGACAAGACTTCTACTTTCAGTTTTTGATCCTGTAAACAAAATGAATTGCACCGTGTACGTACTAGGCCTACATGTGGTGGCTTGCAGCAGATCTGTGCAGAGCTTTGTTGGTCTCTTGGTGAACACAAATAAATGACATGATTCACAGATTGGAACCCATTTACCAAAAACTACATCAAGTTTTGTTTTCAATTGTGCTTACTACTAGCCAGGCCCACGAAGGAAGATGGATTCCCTCACGATTGGAGTCTCTCTCTCTCTTTCTGCTGGTGCTACTCTTACAGTGTGTGCCTCCACAACGGGAACTTCAGAATCAAAACACAAGAAACTAGGCCACTCGATCACATCAGATTTACAATCAAAACGCTTATCTAAACCCTCCTACAAAGATATAAATCCACCAGAATTAAATCCAGTTTCATTTGTTTCCCGCAAAGCAGGGTAGCAATGCAAGTTGTGCTGCAAATGGGGTGGATGATGAGTTGACCAGCCTCTACATCACGTATTCGCCGTTTGCATGGACAGAGCTAGAGCAGCTAGCAGTGCCGATCAGATCCCTTTGTCAGTCAGCTCAGGTCACCGCAGCCCAGCATCCTGCCTCTCATCGAACAAAAAGGAGTGTTCGGATTTCACTCGTGCCACTAGCTGCGAATAAAAACTGTCATATTTTCGCACTGAATATATCACATTCTACCCCTACCTGGCCATATAGCCCCAAGATGCCTGTAGTGTTTTAGATCGGCGAGAGCAAAATACTATTTTCGGCAGTTCATCCACTTCGCGATACACAAGAGCAAGACCTTCGTGTATGGTAAGTCGCCTACTACACTACTACACAGTGATCACAGCTGTTCAACGTGAAAATAAACACAACTCCACACTACTCTGGCTGTTCGGTACCGTAGTACTGGTTGATATGCCGTACGTACACACAACCACGACGAGCGAGTACGGAATGAATCGGTAGTTCGGAATTGTTCGCCGATTCTCGGAAAGAGTAAATTGTGCAGCGTGATGAAATATTGAATTATACATACAACCAATTTTTTTCATGCAAAAATGTTCTCTTGCATCAAATTATGATTAGTAAGTAATTTAAGTTTATTAATTGTTAAATAGTTATCTTTATTAGTCAATATTCATTTATCTGTACTAGCATACGCAGTTGGTCTTTTTGATCCGTGAGTGCTGCTGTATCAGAGTAATAATATGTTTTATTGCATGAAATCCCTCTAAATCGACGTATTACCTACAAATATTCGCACTGTGGCCAAATCTAGCATAATATGTCAATATATTCTAAATATACATGTGGATTTGTGTAATATACGTATCGAAACTTTGCTGTAAAATGTGTTTGAATGTTCGATACAACTCTTGCGATACCCATATGTATGTGGTAGTTCAACCTTTTGCAAGCGATCAGACAGTGCACACAGTGCATGTGTAGCTGTACTGCATAACGTACATGTACGTAACTTACTGTGCTGGTGGTGCTACTCAAATAGCCAATAATTTATATAGACCTCTAGAGGCTCTAATATGGGGTAGGCCTAGCCTAGGCCCTTACGTCTACTGATCTTCACTAATCAGTCCACATGTTGCCAGACTAAAGTTTGAGATCTCGAAAACCGGTTGAAGAGTGGGCTGTGAATAAAAACAACCCACACACACACACAAAAAAAAAAAAAAGGCAGTGTAGACTTGTATACAAGATTACAACCACACGCGTGTGTCTTTACCATCCAGCCACACGAGTGTGGTTGTAGCCATGGCCAGAGTCGCTGGATACAGCCACACTCGTGTGTACATTTGTAAATGTACAGTGTAATTTACTACATACATTGTACACTTGTATCCACGCACGGAGAAGCTGCTGATCGCTGTGCGTGTCAAGCCACACGAGTGTGGTTGTAGCCATGGCCAGAGTCGCTAGATACAGCCACACTCGTGTGTACATTTGTAAATGTACAGTGTAATTTACTACATACACTTGTATCCACGCACGGAGAAGCTGATCGCTGTGCGTGTCAAGCACCACACAACCAGCTCACTGAGCTTGCTCGCAAAGCAATGAAAGTAACCTCATTTTCATACCTTCTAATATTGTTTTCTTACAAATATTTTTTTCTTTTGCTCGGTTCTTATCGTGTTTGCTTGATACGGTGGGTTTGGAATAAATAGCAAAGTTACAACTGCTGCTAAATTGGGGGACTTCAGATTGACATCGCTAGACTGTAGGCCCTACATCGTGACTTCGGGTGCTAGCGGTCACTCAGCACAGCTGCAGCAGCAGCCGCGCATAGCCATCGCAGTTGTGCCGCCGCCCGCCTGCCCCAGCAGGGACCCGGGGCGCCGGCTGCCTGTGTACGCTAGGTGCGTGATTTGCAAGCTACTGTACCCGAACGAACTAAGGTGTAAGGCGAAGTCTCAATAACGACGTGATGCATGATCAATCGTAAATCAAAGTGCAAAATCAATTGTAACTTTGCTTTTGATTTTTAAATTCATCTTATCAAATGGAGAAAATGAGAATAAAGTTTAAAATGAAAAAGTAAATTTATCTAAATGGTGAGATAAATTAATCTAGGAGGTAGGTTCATCGCTTTGCGGTGGTACATGGCGTGTTGATGTGGCCACACACAGCGTGTTCCCCGCTATGCAATAAAGCTTTTCCGTGTGTGTGGATATGTAAGTTGTTACATGTACATTACACACGAGTGTGGCTGTATCCAGCTACTCGGGCCATGGCTACAACCACACTCGTGTGGCTGGATGGTAAAGACACACGCGTGTGGTTGTATACACTGCCAAAAAAAAAAAAAAAAATGATAGGGCTAGATAAGAACATTGAAGTCGATGAAGAAGTGCAATTTAAATTTAATTTAGATCTAGTCTAGATCGAGATCGGCAGTGCTCGTACTGGGGAGCAGGCCTCGTGAGCGGGTTTCCCGGACTGAAATAGCGACAGGGCTGTACGGGCACGACCCACAACAGAAAGAGAGCTCAGCGATCGCTTTACGATCGCTTTGAGTTTTGATACTTGACTTTATTTTTTTGTCACCTCAAACTCATAATAAATGTAATCTTCATTAATGACACTACATAGCTATGTTATCGATATTGACATACACATTTCACAACTTACCGAAAATGAAGATTAGATCTAGAAAACTTATATACAGAATTTGCTAACGGTACATCTGATAATCGGAGAGTTTACGTGATCGGACCGTGCGTGCTGCTACCAAAGAGGGCACTCACGCAGTAGATATAGATCGCTGCACTTCCAGCCAGTGTCGTATAACTACGACACTACTTCCAGCCACGCATGCGCACGCATAATTTGCATTTGCTGAGTGGTCAGCGCGCCATTTTGAATTCTGCAATGATGAACCCCGACAGTCGGGGATTGCGCTAGAAAGTGCCATTTTTTTTGTTCAGTGGACTTATCGCGAGGGCTCTCTATGGACTTACGTAACTTCTGTAATATAAGCATGCACTTTACGTGAGTAACATACAAATATATATTAGTAATGTATAAATTGTTTTAAGTTTTGTAGTTGTGTTGTGGTTCCCCACTTTGATGGCGAGGCCCGGTCTGTCTGACGCTGTGCTGCGCACATGGTTGTATACACTGCCCAAGTAAAATGGCTAAAGAAAAGCCCCGACATGAAGCGTGTTCGGCTGCCGATGTAAGGATTTGGTGTCTCTTACGTAATTTACTGGTTTTGCCCATGAAATTCAACATCAAAATTTAATTTATTTTAAATTTGAGTAGACTCTACATAGGTTCTGCAGCTGTAGAATATCTACTACTATTGGCACCCACACCAAGGTTCGACCTCCTGTGCCATTTTTTGACCATGTGCAAAAATATTTCTACATGTAGCAGGCAGGCGGTCAAAGTTTGGACGGCGTTGTGGTCAAATTATGGGCGGCTAGCGGTCAAATTATTGATGCTTGCATTAAAGCAAGCTGCCCTTAATTCGACCATAATGCCACCCAAAAATTTGATCACCGACTACATAGGAAACCTATGGCCATGCATTTGCGCACGATCAAATTTTGGCACTGTAGGTGTTGGTGTTGGGGTTTTTTAGTTCAATTGTTGACAACTTGTGCTGTGCAAAATTTGGTTCCACCAATAGTCCCTTTCTGTCAAAAATGATTTTTCTTCATTTGATCCATCATAAACCAGTCCATAGTAAGATAACTGATGCACTTGACTGATTTGGAACCTGTGCGCAGATATTCGCACAGATTCCAAATCATTGTTGTTATAATACATCTCAACTTTCACTACCATAATCCTCGTGCTCCTGATTCTGAAATCTCAACCATGAGGCAGAGGCTCTTTGTGTGACAGGCTGGGCTAGAGTTTGTCCTTGAAATTCTCGTGCTGTGATGAATTGGGGAATAATACGCTAAAAGGCTAGGCTGGGAGTGCTTGACTGGTAAATCATTGGGTTTTAGTGGAATGATTAGGATATTGCTGTAGAAGTAGCCGTTGTGCAATTTTGACATCGTGTGACATTCTCAGTAATATGATTTGTGCGCATGTTTTCATATACACAGATCATGGCTCCCCGCAGAGGCAAGGTACAGAAGCAAGAGGTGCAGGTCAACCTTGGCCCGCAGGTCCCAGAGGGTGAAAACGTCTTTGGCGTGGCTCACATCTTCGCCTCTTTCAATGACACTTTTGTCCATGTCACTGATTTGTCTGGCAGGTAAACAAAGGGCAAACACTGGGGTGATCTCTGCTCATTGCAAGCTAGCAGCCCACAGTGCTTCTAATGCTACCAAAGCCAATGTATAAAGTGTGATATTGAGCAGTTACAAAGCATACATTAAAAAGATTTAAAAAAGAATGAAATGGAGAAACAGCTGAAAAGGAAGAGAAATTTACTAGGCTATAGAGATTTGCAAATATACAAAAACAAATCAAAAATAGATGCACCTACACCTGTAAGGTTTTATGTGTGTGAATGTTTCTGCAACAGAATTCATGTGGTTTTGATATAAGGAATTTTATGTTACTCTATTTAGTGTGAAATAAAAATCCCCCTAAAAATTGATAAAGCAATAAAGAAACCTTGTAGAGGTGTAAAACAATTGACTTTGCATACTTTATCAAGTACCATGTAATGTAAAGCTTTATCTTAAAGGTGCATAGTCCCGATAGTGTAGAGGGCGTTGTTGATGATACTGCCGATCACCGTTAGCATTGATACGAAGATTACCGAAGTTGGGCTGTCATCAAGAGTAAAGTGCGTAGGTGTTGCTAAGTAACGTTGCCTTCGTTGTCTTCTCTGCGCATCGCACAGTCTGTAGTAATGCCAGGGTGTGTGCATATGTGCTTCTTATTATGACATCACAAAAGACGTTTGCTGAAGCTGTCATCCCTCTCAGCCGAATCATGAGCCGAACTGTGATCGGACCACTGACTACAGTGAATCGGACTTCTTCGGACTCGGGGAAGTGGGCCACAGCATAAGCGCTAAAGAGGAGTTGATAGCGTAGGTTTCTATAAGAAACTTGCGCTGTGCGCCCGCGTACGCATTTGACTAAAACACCGGGACCATGCACCTTCAAGATTGCAAGCTGATTTGACCTACAATGAGAGTGGCTTAAATGCAACGTTATGGAATATATCTTCATTTTATTCCTTTGCTGATCTGACTGACTATTATAGGTCCCCCCGTTTGTGTTGTCTCAAAAAAAAAAAGATAAAATAACTTTGAGGGAAGAAGATGGAAAGAAAATTGCCATTATTACCACAAACACATGTTTTGGGGGATCACTGGGGGAAGACTGCTTCAGCTGCTCATGCCAGCAAGGTGATACTGTAAATATTCATTCAGTCAAACTTGGAGGGGTGTGCTATCTGAGGGAAAGATGATTAACCTTGGGTCAAGAACTGCGAAGAATAATCATCTTTACCATTGTAAACACATTTTTGTAATCACTTGGCTTAAAGGCCACGCTTTCTACCGTGGGAGTGAGGTGAGAGCTCACAGTATATGTGTCTTTTGTATTCACCTGTCCAGGGAAACTATCGCCAGGGTGACCGGAGGCATGAAGGTGAAGGCTGACCGTGACGAGGCCTCCCCGTACGCTGCCATGTTGGCTGCCCAGGATGTTGCGGTGCGCTGCAAGGAGCTCGGCATCACTGCCCTGCACATCAAGCTCAGGGCCACAGGAGGAAACAAGTGCGTTCAAAATTGCAGTGCCCTCTTCTCACAAACATATTCTTTGCCCTTTTCAGATAGGATATATAGATCCCTCTTCTGCTGTCGCATGCACAGGTACCCACAAATGAAAGGTGGCGTTATGAATTAAAGGCCTAGTGAAATCTGAGCTTTTAGTTTTATTTGAGTATCACATCTGATAAATTTTGTCATCTTGGTGTTGTATTGATGATGGTTAACTGACCAGTGTCTTGAGTGTTCTGTATGTATGTATACATATATATCTCCACAGGTTCACTTGTAGCCTTTTATAGTAATATTACTTGCAAAATTTGTTTCTGGGTTTTGTTTGTTGTGTTTTGTTTTTGTTTTTTGTTTGTTTGTTTGTTTGTTGTTGTTGTTTTTTTTTTTTGGGGGGGGGGAGTTGGGATATGTAGCCAGTAATCCTATGTACAGTTCACAACACAAATTAGATATGCCATAGTGACGTTTTCATGAAAAACTACAATTTGTTACTCTCAATATAAACAGAGACTTTGACAGTTTGACAAGATTTACTTGTGCAGTCAAACCCTCAACTTAATTAAAGTGACCAAATCCTCATATTTTGTAGGTTTCAGGCTGTTATGTCTGCAGTTACCATATCGGGGTAATATAATGGTTCATATCTGCCTAATATTTCCAAACCAAAGTTATGTAATATCTGTACTATTACAATTGGATTAAAATGTTTGCAATGAGATTGGCCATGACATGTTATTTCAACATTGAAGGCAATTGCACTCTGTCGCTAGGCACAACAATATCCAACAGTTTAACTCGCTGTAACCATGCTGATGCATAGCTGTATAAAATTGAAACTGCCTTTTTAAGGTCTTTGACTGCTTAAAACATTGTACAGTCATCATGAATATTATACCATTTTGTTGTATTCTGTCTTGTCAGTTCAAGATTAAATGAGCCCCATCTTTTTAGGCAATGTCACCCCCCCCCCCCCACACACACACACACAACACACACACACACATACATGATAACTTCTAGAGTGTTTTTACTACTGTAAGCATGGTAACTTGGTGTTAAGATAAACTTGCAGTGACAGTAAATGAATGAACTAGCTTGTTACCAGGTAAACACAGTTCATGTGTAAGTACAATGTATAGTATGCATGGGGATAATGTTGTGGGGGAGGTGAGAAGGAGGGTATAAAGGCAACTAGATGTATGGAAAGTGGCCACAAGCTTGTAATGTGCTTTGTCTGCAACTCACTCTCCACAGGACTAAGACCCCTGGACCTGGTGCCCAATCTGCTCTGCGTGCTCTTGCCCGCTCCGGCATGAAGATCGGCCGCATCGGTGAGTTCTGAAGCCCTCTTCCACATATGAACTCATTCAACATTCAAGTTCATGAAATTCTTCCATCGAGATATTGTCATTTTAACTGATAGACAAAGTGCCCTACATTGATGTAAATAAGCACTGAATTGATCAGTGTTTTAGTAGTAGCCATGATAAAAGAAATCATGGGCATACATACTCTAGCAGGATTCGGACCTACGACCTCCTGATCTCCAGACAGGCGTCATCTCCACTAGACCACCAAGCTTCAGCCTGACTGCAAGTGTTGGTTCTAATCCTTATAGCATGCAGCGGGTACTGCGTAATTATTCAAATTCATGAAATTCTTCCGTCAAGATGTTTCCATTGCAACGTAGGTTCGAATCCTGCTCGAGTGGGTACACCCATGATTTCTTTTATCATGGCTACTACTGAAACGCTGATCAATTCAGTGCTTATTCAAATTCATTAAATTCTTCCGTCAAGATGTTTCCATTGCAACGTAGGTTGGAATCCTGCTCGAGTACGTACACCCATGATTTCTTTTATCATGGCTGCTACTAAAACACTGATCAATTCAGTGTTATTTATGTCAATGTAGGGCAATTTGTCAATCAGTTGCAATCATTAAACATGCTGAAACAACCTTTTTAAAAATTGTGACAAGATCAAAGGGCAGATTATCAATATACTCAGTGTTGTCATGTAGACTTCTGTGTGGAAAAACTTTCTGTTGATTTTAATGGGCTGTTATTGTACTGACCAGTGTTACATGGGCATACTGTGTAAGCTGTTAATTTTTGATATCCACAAATTTTGTGAATCACTGTTGGACTGCAAATTTGACAGGGGCAAAAATATCTCGAACTGACAGGTATTAGTGCTTTTATAGTAGCCTCGGTGTCAAAATCTCAAAAATAACATCTTGTGAAAATATCTGTGACCTCATTCGCAAAAGTTATAAAATATACGCGAAAATAACAGCTTACGCAGTACAAGTTGCTAAATTATTGCACAAGTTGTCAGTAAATCGTCAAATAAGGTGTTTCAAGAGAATCTTTAATGATGTACACGTTTGAAGTAATGATTTTGAATTCTTATGCCTCCAAGAAGTGCAAGAAGCATTGCACATGTGTAATTTCGGTTGATGGTCAGTGGGTCCATCTATACCACTTTTGCTGGAAGTCGAGAATTATTGTGATTTATTCCCTGTACACAGACTTTCCAGTCGATTTATAGCACCATGAGCATCTCTGTAACCAATTTCTGCATTGCTTTGTCTCTCACTGTTTCTCCCTTTCTCTGTCTTGCACGTACAGAGGACGTCACCCCAATCCCATCAGACAGCACTCGCAGAAAGGGAGGACGACGCGGTCGTCGTCTGTAGACTCGCCCTCCAGCCACTTACTGTAAAAATTTGTTGTGTGTATGATTGCATCTCAGAATAAAGAACCCTGAGAGGAAAAAAATAAATAAACGTGCATTGAGTAGAGTCCAGTTGTTTTATTTGTGTCGTAAGATGTACTCTGAATGAGGGTATCCTGCCAATTTGTTGTGGATTGTGCTGCCAGAGATTAATCTTAGGTGGAGTATGGTAATCGTAGGAATGGCCTGTGCTATCATTTTTTTTTTCTTATGTTGATTTAAGTATTTGATGACGGATTCAGAAGTGAATGGAAGTCTACGTACAGGGGACTCCTGTTACAACGAATGCTCCTATGACAAAGTTTTATTACAACAAATTAAAAATTTAGGTCCGCAAATTATGACATGCATATTTTATTTGCTCAGTTGTAACAAAATGTAGATGTAATGAAAGAACACTGCCAGTTCAGAGAACTTTGTTATAACAGGAGTCACCTGTAAAAAGGTATGGTGTGGGAGAACTACAGTGTATTATATAAGAGGTGAGGATTCATAATGTACATTGTATCTTGTATATGAGATGTTCAATTATCCAAATTATGTAAAAATAATGGGTAAATTTGTAGCACAGATAAAAAGCATGAACTTGCTTGGGCAATGATACAGTCAGCTCTGCGCAAGTTAAATCTGGGATGGGAGATTAAGCTTGACTCGCCAAAATTCAATTTAATGTGACATTATTCATTGTATTTAAATTGTCCTTTTGTAATTGAAACCTGGAAATTGATTTTTCAATCTAGGCAAAATTGGACTTGTACAGCTTCAACATAATTTATACAGATACGACTCCTCATCTCGTGTTCTTGATGTAGTCTTCATGCTTATGCTTGTACCAGCTTGAGTGAGATTGATTGTTGAATACATGTACATGTATATGTAAATGACGAAAATGCCATCTCATAATCCACCCAGTATTCAGCCCTCTAGCACCTAGAGGTTTCTTGAAATGTCAACCTCTACCAACTGAAGGAAAGTACTGAATAATACTGTACACTAGTTTGCTTATGTAAAGGCAACTTGATTGATGTTTTTAATGGAGAATATGTGAATATTGTAGGGTCAGATGACTGGGCTGATATGAACCAGGCTAAAAGCGTGAACATTTTCACACACTGCACCCCATGCATACCAGGATGGCACTGTGCTCTTCAGTGAGTTAAAGGAGATTTGGAGAAGAACAGCCATGTGCAGTTCAGGGACCGTTTCATGAAACTTTTCGTCGGTGATTTACACCGACAACTGTTAAAAGCTACTGAAATCCTTGCGTCTGATTGGCTGATAGCAAATTTGTCGGTGCAAGCTGGATATTTGCTACAATGCTGTAACCTCAACTACTGGGTACATCCGCTAACAAAATATGATGTACATGTATTTGAAGCATTCACTTGATTGTGCGCACCTTAAGGACGTTCCTCAGTTAAAGTGAAATCCATGTCATTTTCTTGAAACTTTCCATACCGTAACTTTGACCCACCCGAAGCCCAAATATGTAAATAAAACCATAGGTTAATGTGCTTGTTTTTCTTCTACGGGCCTTTGAAGAATATGACTAATCTGCCGTCCTGTACCAAAATGATAGCGTTACATGATCAAGACCATAATTGGCAACAACATCTGCAATGACAAACGTAAATCCCCATAATTCTTTCAAAATCCACGTTATTTTCTCAAAATTTGCAAGAATTGCAGAAAAGGGTACCCAAAACGAGGATAAGGTTTTAAAGTTAGGGTTTACACTTTCATTCTTCTGCAGGCAGCGCCCTCACGCGGCATAAAACACCGAAATCTCTCAAATCCTTCTCATCGACGTTTTCTGTTCATAGGGGTGAGCAAAAGGACAACGTTCATAAAACTTATGCTGTACATTCAAAACCCATGTCAATTTCACGAAACTTTACCAAAATGTAGACAGAGGCTTACTTATTCCAGAAAAACAATCAAAAGTGGGGGTTCATGTGCTCGTTTTTGTGCTAGCAGCGCCCCTATGCGACATATATCATCGTAAGTCCCCAAAATCTGGTCAGGAACCTATGCAGGGATGCCCTGACAGGGTGGGTTCATAAAACTTATGCTGTACATTCAAAACCCATGTCAAATTCATGAAAATTGACCAAATTGTAGAAATAGGTTCACTAATACCAGAAAAACAATCAAAAGTGGGGGTTCATGTGCTCGTTTTTGTGCTAGCAGCGCCCCCATTCGACATATACTCTAGTACGACCCCAAAATCTGGTCAGGAACCTACGCATGGACGCCCTGGCAGGGTGGGTTCATAAATCTCATGCTGTACATTCAAAACCCATGTCATTTTCACGAAACTGCACCAAATTGTAGAAAAAGGCTTACTTATTCCAGAAAAACCATGAAAAGTGGGGGTTCATGTGCTCGTTTTTGTGCTAGCAGCGCCCCCATGCGACATATACCAACGTAAGACCCCCAAATCTGGTCAGGAACCTAAGGGTCGCCCTGACAGGATGGGTTCATAAATCTCATGCTGTGCATTCAAAACCCATGTCAATTTCACGAAACTTCACAAAATTGTAGAAGAAGACTTACTTATTCCAGAAAAATAATTAAAAGTGGGGGTTCATGTGCTCGTTTTCGTGCTAGCAGCGCCCTCATGCGACATACATCATCGTAAGTCCCCAAAATCTGGTCAGGAACCTATGCAGGGATGCCCTGACAAGATGAGTTCATTAGGCTTATGCTGTTCATTCAAAACCCATGTCAATTTCACCAAACTTGACCAAATTGTAGACGAAGGCTTACTAATTCCAGAAAAACAATAAAAAGTGGGTGTTCATGTCCTAATTTTTGTGCTGGCAGCATCCCCAGATGATAGAAATCACCTCACCGGACCCCAAAATCTGGTTATAAACCTCTCGTGGGTGTCCTGATTATAGGTGGGGTACGTGAATGTCATGCTGTACATTCAAAACCCATGTCATTTTTACGAAACTTTATCAAATTGTAGAAGAAGGGTTACTTAATGCAGAAGAATGGTAAAAATGGGGGGTTCATGTGCTCGTTTTAGTGCTAGCAGAGCCTCCTTGCGACAGAAATCATCGTAAGACCCCCAAATCTGGTCAGGAACCAACAATGCAGGGATATACCCTGCTATAGGATGCATGAATCTCATGCGGTTCACTCGAAACCCCATTTTCTTTTTAAAAAAACCACACACACAAACAAACAAAAAACATGTCACAATTGCAGTGATATGGTGAAAAATATTCAGAAAGAAAGGTCCATGTGCGTTTTTGTTATCATTTCCCTTCCACAGCCATAATGATATTATGTGGATGCAGGCGTGGAAAACTCCATTATTATTGACATGCACGCTTGTTTGTTTGTTTTACCCTTTTGCTGTAACCATGTACAAAAAGTGATAATGGAGGAAGAAGAATAAATATAAGGAAATGGAGTTTTGGCATTAGTCTGACGGTCCACCAAATGAAAAACAAATCTTAATACAATGACGTTGATTGTAGATTGCATGTGTTGGCTGTTGCAGTGGTTGGTAAAGTGCGTGTTGAAAGCTATGGAGATGTACCTTGCCCCCCCCCCCCCCCCCCCCCCGAAAAAAAATATAATTTTTTGATTCTCCTTTTGTTACACCAGATTTGGTAATTAAAAAATAATATATGAATGGTGAAAGTGATGAATAGTCTTGTTTGATAACACTTTCGTGACCTCGTATTTTGTAACCAAAAATGAAAAAAACAATATTTTGTATTACTAGTAATGACAAGGTTAGATCTAATTTAGATTTTAACAGAGACACTCAGATTGTTTTAGCTGCTTGACCTGAAGATGAAATGTGTGTAATATGCTTGTTTTTTTTTTTTGTTGTTGTTTTAACACCTTGTCCAATAGACTAGTGAGCCTTAGACCCCGACTAGGGCCTATAGGCCCTTGGTACCTTAGGACTCGACTTTACCATGTTGATGGCCGGATGATGAACTTCATGTCACAATTGAAAATGGAAACAGCTCTGTTCCACTTCCAAGCTTCGCGATTCCGTCAATCAGTGTTGTGCTACAATGACCATGTATATGCGGCTCGGACCGCTGAACTTTGCGTGATATGTACAGATTGTAACGCGTACAGTCGGCACGCGAGCCGAGCGAGGCCGCCCAGCGCGGCTGCCCGGAGAGCTGTCGGGTTGCTCAGCTCAGCTAGCTCAGCTCAACACTCGTGCGTGCGCTTCTACGCTCTTTGTTACGTCACTGACACCTGCGCAGCTAGGATGCGCACAAACTCAACTGAGGAACGTCCTTAATATTCATATCCCTTCATTAGGAAGTACTTAATCTGGCATGGCAACATTTCCAATGTTACGTAAGTGTAGCTCTCATTTGCACAGTGCAGTGTATTACAGCTGCGACATCTCTTGATATACATGTAGTTTGTTGAAAGCATATCAATGGTCGTTGCACTAAATTCTTGAGAATGCACTGTACAACCATCGTGCAGCTGCTTACTGAAAGAGAACACAACTATCTCCATCTTCATATGGTTCATTTATAGACTCCCTTGTTTCCTTACGCATTATTGCATTCAGTCATTAGTCCATTTATCCATGTATCAATCTTTTTTTTAATACTTTTTTTACTTTTATTTTTTTTATGAAAGATGTTGAAGTAATAGTCTGGCGGGGGGGGGGGGGGATTGCACAATTTTGCCCCCCATAACTTCTTTATTAAAATAATGATGTATCACCGTCATATTTGGCACATGGATAAAGGAACTCGTATTCTAAACGACCCAACATTTGAAATTTCTCAGGGTCATCCATTGAGGTTGCTATTTTGATAAATATAATAAAGAAATACATAGGAACTATGCTAAAATCATGTTTTTTCTTTACTACAGTATATTGCATTATTCCAAGTAAATATGTTTTTATTTTATACCAATCATTTGTATATTTTCCACAAAGGAAAATCAAGCCAACCTTCACTATCTGTTATGGTTGAAATTTGTCATGGTCAACACGTCGGGCCTATTTATTACAATACAATGCACTCCCGTTGTAACGAACACGTTTATAACGAAACTCCGGCTACAACGAAATAAAAATTTAGGCCACAAAATTACAGGCTCTTTGTTTTTATTGTTTATTTCTTTTGTTTAGTTAATGGTTATAACGAAATTTCAATATAACGAAAGAAAATTGCCGGTCCTGAGGAATTCATTATAACGGGAGTCCACTGTATAAAGAAATATAAAGCTTAGGATAGGTACATAATCGGTATCACATATTGTTTGATGCCTTTGTCATTAAAAAAAGGAAATAATGAGAACACCATTTCAGGGTAATTCACGACCATAATTTATATTTTGGTCCTTCAGCAAATTACAGCCAAGAAAACCCCCATTCATCAATTATTATATTGTTACCTGAAATTGGAACAGAAAAACATGCAAAATCTAGTGAACATGGTTGTCAGTTTATGGTTGCTATGGCAACTAGCAATATAGGACATAGCTAAATTATATATCAAAATGTTTGGAAAAGTCACCTAATTTTGATTGCAATTGGGCATAGGGCACAGGAGTGGCAAATGAAAATATGGTAGGGGCACAATGTGCCCCCCCCCCCCCCTCTTTGGGCTTTCAGCGCTAATGCTTCTACATGTACTAATTTCTGTCGTTTCCTGATTGTAAGTTTATTTCGTCCTTTTGAATAATTATTTATAAGATATTCGAATGGTTGCAGTTGATTCTTGGCATGCATGCAAACACGCTGCGATGGCGTCTGTATTTATTGTGACGTCATAGCACGCCCAAACTTGCGTAGTGCGTATATGTCCACGTCACAGTCGAAGCCATAGAAATCGCGCAGTTGACATATATCATAGCGCATATTAGCACTTTCTATGAGGATAAACACAACATGCACTGCCTGGGGAATTGAATACATTTAGTACTTGTACCAGAGAACAGTTGAATGAGAGTGATCCCATGATAAATACTAGTAGTTGGATGTTTGTAGTACCATTGTAATTGGATCTTTCATAGCGAAAACATGTTCACTGCAGCAGTAATCCTGATGGAACTCAGAAGACCCACGAGGCGGCGGCCCGTTTGCCATCGGCCGAATATCGGGGTATCAAGGTACAGTCCCATAAGGACGGATCCAGGAATTCTGTAAACGGGGGGGGGGGGGGGGCGTGACTAATAGTTCTGGTGCCACTTCCGGGTTTCATTTCATTTTTTTTGTTTTTATTTCTTTTGTTTTTAACGAAAAATAAAGGGGGGGGGCGTGCGCCGGTTGCGCTCCCCTCTGGATCCGGCACTGCAGTCCGAAGGGTGTTAACCCACTCTGGAGAAAGTCCGGATGGGGACCGGGATGCGGGATAGGGGAGGGGGTGGGATGGGGAGCCGGCCATAAGCCGAGGGAGCTATCAAAGCGATTTTTTTTTTTTTTTTTCATGGCGAGGAATTTTGTATATCCAGCTATTTCGAATGTGAATTCTGCCGGAATTCGCTCATATTCAGGTGCAATATATTCCGTTTCATTTGTATTCCGATGTCGAGCACTATTGAAAAAGTTGTACTTTAACAGGTGTCAGTTAAAAATCAAAGGTGTTATTTGTGTGTGTGTGTGTGTGTGTGTGTGTGTGTGTGTGTGTGTGTGTGTGTGTGTGTTTTGTTCATTTGTTTTTGCGTTTTTGTCACGTTACAACCTTGTGTCAGGCTCATCCCAATGAAAATAATTATGTGGAAGTTTCCAAGAAAGAGATAGGCTGAAAGAATGCATTGTACATTTATGCGCACTTCCACAATGGACACCCAATACTCAGTTAATGGCAGTATCTATGCAAGTAAATGTGTTGAGCGTTTCTTACATTTTACAGATCGAATAAAGGCTACTTGGTACAGTTATCGGGATGTCATAGATAAAAGACCAGATAATCATTAACGGAATGCGTAGCTCCACATTACCAGCTTTTCTTTTTCTATTTGTCACTTTATAACGTCGAACAGTTCTCCATCGGCGTGTGTTACACGTTCCCCGACGAAATGCAAAGAACGTCTCGACACTCCCGGACACTTGCTGACTCCTTTTACACCGCCCGATCGAGAGTATTCAGCGCATTTGCAGACGACATGGGGCAGCAAAGCGCGTCAAACCTGTGGTGGAGACCCCAATTTTCAAGAAACTTCTGACACGAATTACGGTACAGCGCCCTCCTGCAGAAACTGGCAGTACGATTTTGACAACGCCGGAATGGATGTCACAAGCAGAAACAACGATAAATCTACCACAACTGCCGTCGTAATTCCAGTGCCTATCGTTGCTGAAAAGCCCGACGAGATTCCATCCGAAGCTAAAGAGATAGAAGCAGTGAAGGCAAGATATCTACATGAAATCGGCGATGGTCTCCAAGTTGAGGATAAAACAATCGACTTCGGAGAGGAACCACAGTTGCAGGGCGCCCTCAACGATCTCAATCAAGAGGGGGATTGTTTACCCTCGTTTCAGAAGGGCATCTTGCATCGACAGAGCGAGATCCGAAAAAATCTCTCGGATCAGATCTGGAAACTTGAGGAGGCGAGGCGACGATTCATGCGCAGTAGCCTTCAGAAGAGGGCACGGAAATGCGAATTGCCAGGGAGGTTTGACGAGGCCATCGACAACGACCTTGATCATAATCTGAAGCCGGATGTCAACGTCGCGGAGGGGAATGACATCGTCAACAGTGTACCTAAACTACAGGATCAACCGCCACAAACTGCAGGACTGACAACTTACTCTAAACTAGCAAATAACATCGACACATTCAGACTGTCTTGCCGCAATGTCAAAGAGCGCCACCTACAGAAATTGCCATATTACGATGTAGTCATGGCTACCACCATCACAGTCATTGTTACCATAGTTTCCGCGCTCTGCGTACTTTGCGTGACATACTTGTTTTAGTACTTGTGTTCCATCAGGTTGATGGGTCGGGAAACGTGCTTCCTCATGACCACCAAAATGCAAAAACTCCAAGCATGTCTGATCTCATGATGGTGACGAAAATGATATAAAATGAGAATTTTTCATACAAAGTGACAATGATTCCACACAAGGAGTAATGACATGCATGAGATTGTGACCACACCTCTTCATAACTGATGGTCAGTGCGATGTCAAAATAGCTCCCCTGCAATTTTAGATTGCTTGATCATGATGGTAGTGTTGTTGTTTCGGGTTTTTTTTTTTAATGTGTCTTGCCGACACCAACATTATCCTGAAATCATAATTTTATACGCAAATATCATATAAAGGATCTTCAGCATGATGGCAGGCCGATTGACAAGTTTTAAGTTGACAATACAAAAAAAAAAAAAAAATCCTCAGTGGCCTGAAGTCCGTATGTACGTTATTTCATTTCCACAAGTGTTATGTCAAACGTTGCAAAATACATGCGTAAACAGGCATACTTATTGAAGCAATCGAATGTGCAGAAACTGTTGGCAAATCAAAAGAAAGCCGTTAAAGTGTGGTGTTTGTAACGAGCCTACTGTTAGCATTTCCCCCATCCACTAACCACAGCGACGATCCAACCTTCTTAAAGTAATCGAATAAAAAAAAAAATTATACAAATGAAATCAAACTGAAATCTATACAATCGCGCATGTAATGCGACATCGCCGTGTAATCTGTGTTTCATTCAGTACACGCATGTAAGACGACGATGCGTAGTTAAACAGAATATTTCGAATGTTATATTCTTGCTTGAAGTAGTTTATTAGATATTATGTGATGTAGCATGATGTTTATTCAAAAAAAAGAACGCAGACACGTCGGCCATCATTGCACGAAGCTTTCATGTCACAATGTCCTCTTTAGTGAGGCTTGATGAGAGTGGTACGTCCGTGGTTAAAGGGATGGTACAGTATTGATGGAGATGAGAATTGGGCTTTTAACTTTTGCGAGATACCAAGAAAATACTTATGAAATAGTACAGAACATACCATTTTAAGAGGAATTCAAAGTTTATTTGATGAAAATCGGGTTTGGAATGACTGAAACATCCAAAATCAAAGAAAACAAAGCGATCGTAATAAAGGTGGGTCCCACACTTTATCAGAATCGCTCTGTTTTGGATATCTCAGCCATTTCAAAACCAATTTTCATCAAATAAACGTTGAATTCCCCATGGAATTACATGCTCTTTCTTTCATATTTCATAAGAGGTTTCTCATTATCTCACAAAAAAAGTGTTAGACACCTGAAATAGGTCTCAACCAAAACTATACGATCCCTTTAAAAAATGAAATAAGGAAATAAAAAAAAATCGCAGTGGTCTCCATACTGATAGGCCTTGTTCTGAAACGAGTCAGTTACATAAAAAATGACTGACAATATTCCATTCTATATAGACTTTGACATTTTTTTTTTGTAGGAATGAAGCATTGTTAATGTACAATTAAATCCGAATTGTTTGGGATAATGCAAAATGTGTGGAATGTGACCATTTCTTATACAGAGCATTGGGCAGTGCCATCTTCAAGCTAAGTAATAATTAACTTGAAGATCATGGGAAGACTTGTCCAAAAGGAATGATGTCGTTGAGATAACGTAAATATATTTAAAAAAAACCTCTTTCTAATTTACTATAATTATGGTAAAAAGAGCTGATTTAACTCCTCCCACCATCCGCGTAAATGAATTTCATCAAAAGCATAAAGTCTTATCACTGTTCTGGGACAATGTATTCAATTTTAAAACTCCACAAACTTTGTTAGTCAGTCCGAGTGCAAGTATTTGTCTACGCTTTTCTGCTTTCTTGAATACAGATTAAACTTTTACATTGATGTTGCTTCCCACATGAAGCGCATTTTGTATGAAAACAGCCTTGTAATCAAAAAGTGCGTCTCTTAAAGTTTAGGGGACTCAGTGTAACAGCTCCTTTTAATACCAATTAAATGGCCACTGGCGAAGAATGTAATATGATACTAGTACTCATCTTCTATGAGTGGACACAATGTACTTCTCTCTTTTCACTTCCTTTCTGTATTATTGGAATGATATTGTTTGTGAAGAGTTAATTCCTATGGTCCATATTGAGACGTATACGCATAATTTTCAGACTGCTGCTAACTTGAATGACATTGTGAAATGATGCAACTGGCAGAAATTATCCAGTTGTATCCTGTGTGGAGTTCATTACTTCTGAGTACGTTGGCATAGTCATAGCTCTCTTCACCTAATTACAGGATGCTTGGGGGTCAGTGAAGGTGTTTGAGTTTTGAGTGTTGGGTGACCAAAACATATAGCCAAACACAAACCCAAGTTTGACCCTGACACATAATTATGCATTCATTATGTATAATTACATCATTTAAACACATACAAACTCACACGCACAAGCACACACACACACACACACACACACACACACATACTAGTACCAAGCGACGCGCACTCTCAGAGGGTTATTACTTGCACATTCTCTTCGTTCTTAATGATACATGTACTTACGTGTATCTTTCATATTTCGAGACATTGCACCATAAATCTGTTAATCAGGTTTAACATTAATGGCATTTTCTTTCATTTCATTTTTTGTTCTTCGGTACAGCATGGAAGAATGGATTTCTTAGAATTCGACCGATGGAGTTACAAAGCACGGGTTTAGATAATTATTGCTCTGTAATTGTTTATTCGTGTCGATTGTATGTCTTTCCTTGTTATGTGTGTTTATATTATTCGAGAAAACTGTAGAAATAAACAAATGAATACGAATTTTGTTCGTGTACTTATGTTTAAGAGTGTGCTTGCTCATAATCTGTATGCCAGTTTATTATGTATCCAAATATTTCTTAGTCTGTCTGTCTGTCTCTCTTTCTGTCTGTCTCTATCTGTCTGTCTGTCTCTCTCTCTCTCTCTCTCTCTCTCTCTCTCTCTCTCTCTTTCTTGGGTCACTATATTCTTGTAACTGTTCCTTTTCAGCTTGTAAGGTTGTCAGTCATGTGAATGCCTCTGGTTTCCCACGCCGGAAGTCTGTTGATATCTCTAATAATCACTTTTCACACGAAATCTGCCCACTCGAGAAAATGTTCACGGTTTTATCAAGTTTCACTTTTATTCAACATGTTTGTTCATCAAACATTTTACTTCCCTTATCTGAACTTCGAACTTCCGCTGAAGTCAACAGCCTTACTGTGCATTTACACATGTATATTACAGTAGATAATTAGGTCACCGTATAGTTAGTTTAAGACAGCAACTTTTAATGTGGAATTCCGTATCACATGGTTATGAAGTCATTGATTGCAGCAGTGCAACCTTAAAACGTTCAGCCATATTCTTTCAGCCTAGCGCAGCTGGAAGCTATATCCGACAAACACCAAATGGATATAGATTTCTTTTTTTTATTTTGTGCACTTTCATTTCTAATTACTGGAAGCTATATCCGACAAACACCAAATTGATATAGATTTCTTTTTTTTTATTGTGTGCACTTTTATTTCTAATTACTAGACCGGAAACAATTTTGAGGTTCATTTTGACGTATGCTGTGTGTCGATGAAACGATTGATTATAGTTGATTATGGTGGAAACAAACTTTGGTTTACTATTGACATGATTGAGGAACAAGGGCGGGGCTTGTGAATGTTTGTTCGTTCATTCGTTTATACATTCGATCAGCCTGTATAAATCCCGCTGATCATGAATATTATACAGTAAACCTCGCATGAGTCGAAGCTCTCGGGACTGACGAAAATGCGTCGACTTAAGTGAAATTCGACTCTCGCGAGAGTCGATTTTTTTTTTCGACTCACAGTTATGTACATGTATTATAGTACATTTGCAGGCTTATGTGTGTGTGTGTGTGTGTGTGTGTGTGTGCGTGCGTGCGTATGTGTGTTTGCATTCAAATTTGTCTGTTCTTGAAGATAATGCTCCTTTTTTATTCTAAATTGAACATGGAATTTGTATCAATACTAGTAGTTAAACGTAGTTCCGAGAATGTCTGCGCTGTAATGTGGCAATGTGCATGTGCTATGTCTATGGTGCAACATCTCTGTCAACCTACCTTGAGACAAACACTCTCCCAGGCCCATCCCACCTCCATTGAACAAAACTATTCAGCCAGCCAGGCACGCACAAACAAGCTCCGCCCACTTGGCCTGTCACTAAAATATTAAAGCAGCGATTGGTTGACCAAGGAGTTCTGGCTTGACATGGATAAAGTATGGATGTGCTGTGTGTATGGATAAAGTATATGGATCGATGTGCTGTGTGTATACATGTATACATGTGTATGTATTCGACATGCGTGCAGAGCGGTACGGTGAGTGTGCATGCTTACCTGCAGCAGGCCAGGGACGGGGTTCTGCGACATGCCGATTTTTTTTGTTCTCCTCTAAATGTAATGAGAATGCCAGACAAATCTTTTTCGGCTCAAGTGATGTAAACTACGTGTATTTTGTACAAAAGGGACTGAATGTTTTACTTCGACACAGCCGAAATTCGACTCTCGTACTTCGGCTTATCCAAATATTTCTTAAAGAAAATACATAGGGAAAAATCGGGACTTTTTATTTTGCTTCGAGTTAAGTGATTTTCGACTCACTCGACGTCGACTTATCCGAGGTTTACTGTAATAGCAACGTTTACCAGTATTTGTTTTGTTTTTCAAAGTGTCCGCCATGAATGAAATATATCTAGACAATAATAATAGTTACTGATATTTTTCCTACTATTATACTTTCTCATTCCCTCCCCCACCCTCTCGCCTGACATTTGTGCCTTCTCTTGGAACATGATTCGTAGTATGATTTTCTATATGCCTATGTCATCTCTTACAAGTAACATGATTTGAAACAACTTTGTAATAATATACCTTTCGGCATTTGCGTATTCGACAAAGTCAATATTTTCCATGGCATGACCGATCACAGTACATAATATTACCTTGATGTCAAGAAACACACAATGCACTTAAGTATCACAACCATCAGCAACAAAATAAACTTCAAATTTTAAGCATAGTGATTTAATGATTCGTCCTAACTTGAATATTCATGTTATTTTCATTCTTTTCTATCTCTTTCAAGTAACACGCGGGTTATAAGGTTGCCCATACAGACCTCAAAATACTTGAGAGTAAAATTTGATAACAAGCAATTCTTGCCCTCCTGTACTCTGTCCGTCTTCATTTTGAGCCGAAATTCAACAGATCTCGGCTTTCACTTACGATAATTGCATGAATACATAACGAGCATCACATAGACGAAAAATCACTGACTCTTTATAACACCACCATAAAGCTAAAACGTGTAAGATGACATGGGGCTAATGGACACTAAAGACATTAAGCGCTTTGAACGTGTTGATCAACGGAAGATGAATCCGATGATCGTACCTGACAGTGAGGTTAATGATGACGTCAATCTTTTTCAATCATTAAACTCGACAAAAACATGACAATGATCACGATTATCAACGCGTATATGATAAATATTAATACAACTGTTTGTTCAATAAATAAATTCTATGACAATGAAATACATCACAATAGCAATACTATATGCGGCTGCACTACTTAAGAGAGATCATGGGTAAAAGGAGAAAAGAACGTGTTTTTTGTTGTTTTTTAAAGTTTCGTGATCCATCAATATATTCCGACTGTGTGGGACGCCGATCATAGATGAGCTATATACGTACCGTAAGCATGCTAACCATCGATCATGTCAAATTTTCCACAAATCACAATTTATACTTCATCACACGCGCCAAAAAATTCACGTTACTCCACAGGCAAAGATACAATCATGAATAATCATTGATCACGTGATTTCTGTAGTCACTTATTGATCAATAAAGTGCTCCAACTTCGCACCTGGAAAATGAACCAGGATTTTATTTTACATTCGCATTACATGAATAAATAGCAATAAGTTAAATAAGTTATATATCTTAAATAATACACCTTGTTGAATATAAAATAACATTTCACACACTGTACATCAAGGAATACACGATGATAATAGGCCTACACGTATTTACATGACAATTTTATATAATGGCATAATTTAGTAATCATCAATAAAGAGCAATCAATCAAACTGTCATCTTTTGGTTGACACTATACTGTACAGGTCGATAATACCAACCTACGAACATGGACCATCGTGATGTTAAAGTCTATACAATCACAGAGTTCAATCAATTGTATATATTTTCGCTTCGTCGGCTAGCATTACTGTCATGGTATTGTTACCTACTTGACATCATCCAGAAACCAGTACAGTACATAAATTGTTCCTTTTGAATCAGCATTTGACGGGTGTACCAGGTCGTTTACCATCTGTCATGCAGTAACACCATTAGAATTTCCGTCCGATTTTCGAGGAAGTCCGCAGACTTTAACAATGCATGTATCAATAAAGCTCCATCAAGGTATGGGGCCAGAGCTGGCCAGATGATAACACTATCATAATATGAGGACTATATTCGGTCTGTCATTGAAGTACCAATGACCTGCATCATAACAATGGATGCATCACGGTCCACAGACTTATGAAAGAAACTGGACTGGAATAGGGTTCATTCAGAGATGGGACCATGTAGGGTTAGCCAGATGATGACACTATTATACTAGATCTGCCCCTGGACATATCGGAGTGTTCTGTGGTCCTGCAGGTTTTAAAAAGATTGGCCACTATGGCCTACTTAATCATGGAAAGTGATTGCCGTGTATAAAAACACACACAGGAAATAACTTCCGGATGCATTGGAACATTGATCATGGGGGACATACCCATACATCAAGCTCAGAACAATAAATAAGCACGGACTAAATACGACCTGATCTTGTCATCGTCACTATAAAAGGTCACTGAATGTCCACAAACCGGACTGTACCTAGTCTGTTCCCGGGCAAGCCTGAAAGCAAGCCAACGTAGCCTAACAGGCTCATGAGAGGCCCAGCCTCTGCCACTGTGGGATATAGGGGTATAGGTACTCACACGACTACGTGACAACCGTTAACAGTGCCTCACGAAACCAACAATATTAACGAATAAATTACTTCACTCCTCTCTCGCAAGTCACGCGCTGATCTATCATCATAGCTGATAACGAAGCACGTGACCTCATAAATTAGTAACCCGTAGCAACAGCATCCACGATGCCTGGTACAGCAAATAATGAAACGGCCAACTCGTTCAGACGGCAACATACAGCGCTCCCGCCAACAACAGCCTGTTCCTTCTACGATGGGCATTTCTTTGTCCTCAGCTTTCTCTGGATCCACTTCAGGTACTTGTCCACCCGCGTGTACACGCCGGGCACCTGGGTGGAGGGGTCTGGGTTGCAGAAGAAGTTGTCCCCCCACGACGTAATACCCCAGAGCTTGAACGGGCCCTCATTCCGCGACTGGCAGACCATCGGGCCCCCGCTGTCTCCTTTGCAGGTGTCCGCTCGTTCTCCAGGTTCGGTCGTACCAGCGCACACCATCTTGTGCTTGACGCGCGTGCCGTATGCACCCCTGCAGTCGCGGTTGCTAAGGAGTGGGACCGTCGCCTCCTGCAGAACGTTTGGACGGCGTCCCAAGAAGAAATCTACGAAACCTGCAGAGTTTAAAGAACAATACAGATGAAAGTATGAATTCCGAATATCTCAATAGTTTGTAAACCACCTATATACACACACAAACAGAATGCATTATTTTGTCTGATACTGACTGATGGTTTCCGCCTGCTTCTTCATCCGTACGGGCTTAGGTTACAGTGCATTGTGTAGGAAGTTAGCGGAGCTGATCTGTTGTCATCGATACGTACTGACCAAGTCATTTTGTAGGTTATTGACAAGATGACGGACTGTACTAAACAACATATAAGATTTCACGACGATATTTACTTTTGAAAAGCCACATAATATGTCATACTTCAAGGAATTTTTCATAAAATGATGAGCATCATTTCGTTTTTCTTTTCAATTTCAAGTATTCAATTTCTGCAACTTATCTATGATACAAATCGTCGTTTTCACAGTTAGTTATCCACCAATCCTTGACCTTTTTTTCTACTTTTTTTCTAACTACACGTAGTTGAAGAGTTACACGAGTTACACGATAGGCTCCTACACGAAAATACCCATGGCAGTTGAAATTCTAAATCTGTATGGAGCACAGCAGGTCCCAGATTGAAGCATACTGTATATAATATGTCATGACTTTTATTTTGTTCTACGCAGGAGTGCGCAAAATATCGAACCCAAAAAAAAAATGCTTACACATTGATGCTGAACTAGAGGCAAGGCTCTTCAAGTAAATACCTGTGTATCCCCATCCCGTGACGTAACAGGTATCGCTGGCCTCGAATTCCCCTTCTTCCGGCAGACAGGCCGTCCGTACGTGGTCACTGAACACGACGCGGTGGTCGTCGCTCGTCGCCAGCTTGATGAGCGCGATATCGTAGCGGTAGGTGTCGGGCTCGAAGCAACGGTGGACGTGCAGGCATTCGATGTCGAAGTCCATTTCGCTGCCCTCGGGAAACGAACGATCGTGCTCCCCGATGCGCACCGTAATGTCACTGGTGTCCTTCCTGTAGTTTGAGGAACAAAACCATGTTTAATATTGTGGAAAAGATAATGTTTGCAAACTTGTGCGCTGTATAGGCAGTCAATTCGTCTTTAATGTGATAATTATAATCATTTCTCAATTTGGAAGGATTTCTACATCAGAGAGTTTGCAATCGAAATCACTTTACATCCATTATGTGCATTAATGTTGTCGCATCTAGGTTTCCTACGTTTTTTTAAAGGCTTCTTTGCGTCTTTTAAGTATCTGTGTTAAAACCTATCAAGAGTCAATGTTATCAATATTAACTCTCACGATTTGACTTTTCAAACACGTGAAAATTCTTCTCCTGTTTTTTGTTGCTATTTTTTTTCCAGCAGAGCATTTTCTGTTCGGGACTTTCTGTATTGTCTTGCCTGAATCAAATACCTTGCGGACTGTGACATTGTTCGAGTTGAAATGTAACGTCTGCATGTTATAATAACTAATATAATGACTTCCGAGTTAATTGATATGGAAAGACAGCTGGGCAACTAAGCTCTTGCACCTGCTAAAGTGACAATGACTATAATGATTACAATTGCATTTCTGTGAACTGCCGTATAAGAACTGCACTATAGGCAACAACTCGGCCCAGGTGCTGTATGGTAATTGCCAACATGACAGGTAAAAATCTACGGCATTGTGACGTTTGGCAATGGTTGAAATTGATTGGGTGGTATGTTTTTCACGCAAAGGACACTCAGCCACCGTGTTATCCTGTACACTGCGACATCAATGTGTTTTTCTTCCCTGTAGGTCAAGTGTATAAGGCAAATTAATTACGTATCTCGTTAAGTTGCCAAGTCGGTAAAAGTCAGTGGTTTCGTGGGCAGGATGTCTTCATTCTCCGTGATGACAGGAAGGACGTTAAAGGTAAATTATGTCGTTTGAAATAGTATGTTGTCAGACAATGCATGCAAATCGGCACAATTGGAAAATCTCTGCAACATCATGAAAGGACACTGACAGACTTTCCAACTGGGAAAAAGAATGATTATTGTTTTAAAGATTTCATAAAAACAAGGCCAGTTTTTATAAAAAGGTTTTTATTTTCTTTCAATATACTTGTGTTTTTGTAGGTGTAATGTGTCACAGCCGCAAGTTGAGATGATTTCGTAAATTTCCTCAATTCCAGCTGCATCGATTCGAGATGTTATTTATATATTTTGCCTTTTTCTGTTTTTGTTGTCTTTGTTTTTTTCTCAATTTCTTTGACGTGTATCATGCAACTCTATTCGCCATTCATCGAAACAGGTTAGTGTTGACACTCTGGCACTATCGATAGCCGCATCGCGCAAATTACTTCCTATTGACTCACTACCGTATACGTTTCAATCTAGGTTCTCTCCTTATAGGTTCGAAGTCCCCTCCCACATAATCAGATACGCGACCTGCCGCGACATTATTTTTTTTTCGCGTATTAATGCGACAGTCTTTAATTTACAACTAGTTCGCAAGAGTTGCTCGTAACAAGCTTATGCAATTGTCATGGTTCCAGAGTGGGGCCGAAAAGAGAATTTTAAGTATAATCAACGTATACCTTGTATACACTATATCATGAATGACAATTCGCACAAGACAGCTTAGTAACATCATAGAGCGTGCCCCAGGTGCGTGTTATCGCCGGGCTTATGAAGCAGAGTGCAGTAACCTTGTGCACTTTTCTTAATGTAATAGAGCCTGATTAAATCACTACAGTGCAAACGACTCTGGAACTCTGGCCAAGGGCAAAATTTCTCCTATACTTAAGTAACACGCAGGCCCACTAAGTATCATTATCAACGCCTATCAGGCGACTTGACACCGATTCTTTAGCAGCTGCGACTAAGTGCATAAAAGGCAAACACCTTGTACAATAAAATCTGCTGTACACTACAGTGAGTGTATTTTATTATCAACTATCTCTCTTTTTTTAAATTCTAACTGACTTCACCATACTCTTGTGTTCATGAAGAACAAAAAACTCCAAAACCAACCCTGCATGAATATTTATTTCGTTAATATATGCAATTTGATGGAAGACGAGGGGAAATGAAAACTCGAAGTGTTTTTAATTTGTTTTGTTTAGTTACGTTTGCTAGAGGGCGAATTAATCGTGTCAGAAGATTTTTCTATGTTTGTGTTTTTTTTACGATATTCCATAGCACGTCTTAAAATTACTTTCCCATCTAGTAAAAAGTATACCTGCATCATGAGTTTCTTCATTTAGAATCATCTCCTCAAAATATTTCAAGATATTCAACTGGTCTCGACATGGTCGGCCTATACCCGGTTTCTCTCTGACATCACACATCGCAGTTGCGCGACTAAAACAACGTTGATATAGCTGACTGATAAGAATTAGCCATCCATATCTGTAGATAAAACGAAAGGTTCTATAAAGGATAGCTGTAATTGGGTCACAGAACGCCATGTGCATGAAGTTTATGAAGCCATCATCTCAAATCGGCCAAATTTACTTCATCTCTTATTTTTTGCCACAAAAAAATAAATAGATGGTGCAGCAATCCCCTCACCTTTTCCTGCAAAACTATCATTGCTTTGTTGTTGCATAACTGATGTTATTTATCTTCTTATGTCGCTGTTGTTGTTGTTGATGATGTTGTTGTTATTGTTGTTATTGTTACTGTTGCTGATTATGATGTTGTTGCAGTTGCCATGTTTTTGTCGAACACTTACCCGTCAAAGCAATGGGCTGCCGTCAGAACGTGTTCGTTGGTGATCAGCGTTGCTCCGCAGAACGGCTCGCCCGTCGTAGCATTGACGAGCATAACCTGCCAGGGCCAGCGGTTCGCTGCACCACTGCCGACCACAATCCGCTGGACGTCGCGGCCTGGCGGAGTTGGTCGAACGCCACAAATGCCATAGCCTGCGAAATTAGGAGGAAACAGAAGCGGGGAGGGGGGGGGGGATGAATTAAAAACAGAATTTAAATACCGAGTATCATCTCTCACATTTGGGAGAAAAGAATAAAGTAGAAAATACATGTTACACGTGTAAAGTCTATACTCAGAGAAAAGTGTCGACATCATTGGAGTCAATTGAGTCAGTGGTGCTGGCCTGGTCATAGCGAAAACAACAACAACAACAACGCCAGAATCAGACATTCTGTTTTGTTTTGTTTTGCTTTGGTTTTTTTTATAGATTTACATGTGCAAGGATCAAGACTGTTCTTTTGGGAGTCATGGCATCGTTAAAAGAAAGAAAAAAAATATTGCTTCAGATAGGGATATTGATAATGTGCCTTTCGCCATTCAAGATACAAATTTCAAATCATAATCGCTAAGATTTTATCTTACTGCTGGTCAGTCATCGACGATAAACATTGTACTGTCCCGAATTGACAACAATGGGGATCCCGAAATGATATTGTATAGACATGGTCAATCAACATCACCGTTAACTTGCTACATATGCCGCTATACATGAGCTATAAACGTGATAACATAATTATAATCATCTATTTTGTAGAATGGTGATACACGTTTTAGAAATATAGCATCATCATCACGGTGCATGTATCATCATTAATCTTCCATGCCACCATTATTAAGTCAAGCTGATGCAGTATTGTGAAGCTGTTCTCGCACTCCTATCACGAGAAAAAAAAAGTAAATTTGACCAGACGTTTGTGATTTGTTATGATCAGACATCAGACAATGGAAGAGAGGAACATATTAATATTGATGGATAGCGACAGAACGAGCTGATAAAGTTGATTCGTCATGTCTGACATGGATTGAACTGATGGCGATGGGGGCGGGGGGGGGTGAGGGGTGGAGGAGAAGGAATAAATCGACGAAACCTATAATATATCATGGCGATTATATTGACTCAGGTTGTATAGCAAAGATTTTGAAAATAAATGTGACAATAAAATCAGTAAATTGTTTTGCTGATACCATGAAGGAAGAAAGAACGGTGCATGATTAGAATGATGACATGTAGTCAGTGTGTGTGTGTCTGTATGTTTGTGTGTCTGTGTGTGTCTTTGTTTGTATGTAAGGAGAAGGAGGAGGAGGATTGGAGGAGAGAACTGCTAAAGCATCGATGTTGTCATAGATCGTCCGTGAGATTGACAGGTGACGCGCGGTTCGTTCCCTCGCCCTTGGTCCGTCCCCACTATACCCCTGTCATAGCTCCATGGTCGCGTCTATACCACACGCTGGTTTCGGCGAAAGAGAGAGGTCATACCGTGCACAGTTACACTGCAGACCCTATAGTTACACATCTCAGCCTATCCGTTCCTCATCCGTCCCTCCCCCTCCCCACGCCCGTCAAAGATCAGGAAGAAAAAGGATTTTTTAATATATTAAATTAATAGTGATATCTCCGACCCATGTGAACCTGCCATTTCTAATCTCCCGATAGTAAACTGGATCAAGTCTTGGTTTTGACATGTTCGTAATTGGACTACCACTTATTATTAGATATTGACAACTTAAATTACACTCAAAGTGTGATGCCCTCCTTTTTATATATTTTGTTTTAAATATTACCGATCATCTGCGTTGCATTCGATCTACTTCTCTTTTCTTCTTTTTTTTTGACTCTCACAGATGAGCTTCACAAACCTTAATCCATGGACTTTAAGAGCAACATCACTCAACCCAAATTTCATCATCATTGAAGAAAAAAAATATACATGCAGCTTCTACGTGGTGTGCACATTCTATACACGTACACACAAACACACACGCACATAACGTCTCATGTGTACAGTTCATGAGGCCTTTCAAATGACCTTTTAAGAATTATTTCTCCGGAATGATGACATCTTCATTTTTTTTCGATATACAAGCACAAATACCCACCTTTAATAGAAACTAAAAGAAGTGATGGGGCAATTAAGAAAAAAAAAAGTTTGCCAGTATTCTCCACATTATGATTGCATCTGATAGCTGGCAATAACGTGTATTGACGCTATACGAAGACGAACATCCGGGTCACTTATCTCGCGAACATCAAGATAACACTTTAAATAGTCTTTGGATGGCATAATTTGCATGGTGACTGGCAATCCGCATTCTATGAATGGCACGCGACACTGATAAGGTTATCTTACTATATCTTCGTTGGCAGGATTTTATGAAAGAAAACGTGAAAACGAATACACAAATAACAGATATACGCGATGCATGATTCAATCAAGTTCTTATACGATAGATAGACCCCATCGAAATCGCTTCAACGGAGTGTGACTAGTGAAATCTTCTTACCGTGAAGAAAGTATAGAGCGAGAACGTAATATCTAAAATCGTCATAGCTTATAGTGATAGAACAAAAGGATAGGTATCTTATTTTTCCAACAAAGGTCATGAAGTGATCTGATTGATATGAGGTCATCCAAAATACCGCAAGGTCGAATTGTATACACGCACATTTTCACCGTTACATGACATTATCTTTGATTTCCAAACGATTATAAGTGACCGTGTATAGATAAGGCAAAGATGCGTTAGAGATGTAGTCAAAAGGGTCCATATAATCTCTTCAAATCCGTTTTAGGACGAACGTATGAAACCACTGCGGAATAAAAACAGATAAACAGAGAGAACTGCAGAAGAAGGGAGGGAAAACGAACAATTAACGATTTTTGTTTCGGTGTTTAAAATAGCTCTTAAACAGCCTCGAAGTTTGTTTTTAAGATTTCTCACCGGGTTTGCCAGCCGGATCGTAACGTCAGTTGACATAGCAGCGGTTACGAGTGAGAGCAGCCATGTCATTCCATGTTAACGTCATTTTCCACTTAACAGAATAACTCCGTGGTGTGTTTGTCAGACAAATTAATTTAAGTAGGTGGTCTGTGTGATTGACAGGAACACGCCGACATACGCACGTGTCCCCTCTTCTCTTGTCTGTCCTCATCCACCTTTTTTGTCTATCAATCTATCATTCCATCCATTTTATTCACTTTCATCGTCTGTATGATAATATCCTTTAATTTCTTCTTAAACTTGTTTGAAACTTTATTAGCGCTGTAACCAATGTCTGATATGCAATTGCAGATCAACATGAAGCAAGACGAGAGACAGTTTGATTTGTTTTCCTCTTAAGTTCCTTGGCTGGTAACTAGGATACATTGGGCAAACGATCAAACAAAATGAATGTTCACTTGTGCGTCACAGCAATTCGCGGCTGGAAAAAGCAGACTTAGGCCTATAGCATGCAACCACGATGACTACACTGTGTTGTTTTTCGAGACCATTTTGCAATCGGATGTTATAATTTTACGGATGAATAAGGGAAGCTCCGACGATGTGGTGCCACGCTCTGCATTCAACGAACGCAGACATTCCTCGATCACTATAATTATCAACGGCCGTATATGCCTGGTTGATTTTGTAGACATTGTTGCATAGAGGTCATGTCATTAGTACCGTTATACAACTCCTTGCAGTCCTCTCCATCTTTAAAGGGGCAGAAATTGACTTATTTTTTGTAGCATTTTTTTTTATAAGACTGCCACCACAAAGCTCATTCAGAATTTCGAAATTCGAAATGAAGATATATAAAAACCCGCAATTACCCCTATTTAGGACACAATTGGAAAGGTTCAAATGTGATATGGACGACAAATCGAACAATAACAGCGCTGTAAAACTTGAGGGAGTGGGTATAGGTGAATGATGGGCGTAGTCTCTATATACGCCTCTACCAAACACATTCCATAACCTATCATCCAGTAAATATAACGGATAATGCCACGCAGGTCCCCCCCCCACCACCCCCCCCCCCCCCCCCCCCCCCGTTGAAAGCGAACAAGGGGCGTTAACCGCAATCACATGACACCTATTATGTCTTTAGACGTGTGTGACGTCTGTTCTCTGAGCCCCGGGATAATGCTTCAAAATAGGCACACATGTCAATCAATTCCTCTGAAGTTGGGGAAAACAGAGCAGGTGAGAAAATGTTGCGTTGTAGTGCAGGTATGTATGACAGCGGTTCACATGATAACGCTGAGCACTGTTGATTCGTTATTGTTGTTCACAGTTTGGAAATGTCGAGTATTTGCTGTGCGCTGGGAAAAAGTGGTTGTTATCATCCATGCATGCTTTGTTAAAAATATTTCGTTAGTATCGTAATTAATAATCATGTTTACACTTGCCAACATCATGCCAAATTCCCGGTGAACAGAATGAACGTTATCATCAACGTTCCTAGACCCAACTCGCTCCTTTAATAACCTCACATTGATAACATGCATCTTTACCTTTTAATATCACGTTACATTAATTCTGTGAGCGGCTGGTTGTTGATGCAGTAAAAATAGCCCCTGGTTTTTGGTTGTTAAATCCCAAAACAAAACAGCCAGTCTGAAGCTGAGATTTGGAAAAAAAAAACGCAAGAAAAAACAAAACTAACGAAAAAACAAAACAAACAAAACAAAAGACATTGGGAAAAGAAAATGTGAAACTCAAGGCGAAAAACCACAGCCGTATACACAGGTGTTCCCAACAATCCAACGGGCTACTTTTGTTATGCCATAATACACCAATACTTACAACCTTTCACTCAAGGAATAATCATCAATTTAAGGAGATATGTTTCTCCCTATTATGTTTACGCTTCACGGTGCTTCGAGCGTAAACCCAATCGTACGTACTTCGGGCAAAATAATTGCGTCGGAATGCTGTTTGTTGACACAAACAGAGTTCTTTTAGAGCCATTACTTACTAGCGCTATTTCAGTCACAACAGTGTGTGTGTTTGGAAATCTTGCTGATCTAAATTATGCATGCCATTGGCCCAGTGAGGAGATATCATTTTGCGCATGAGCAGAAAATAGGTCAGATGATATCAACAGAGCATGACTGACTTGAAACGGAAGGCTTCTGAAATATGAGCTATAATCATTTCAAGCGAGTTGTGCTCGTTAATGCATGAAACCCTGTGAAACTATCGATACCCTGTTCTCTTCGCTTGTTAGCATAACATCGCCCTCTTTAAGAAACGATTTCAAGCATTTTTTTTTCAATGATGCATCCCATTAAACTATTTGTAGATTTTCAGACAATGTGCCTTACTGCTTAATATTGTTTTGTATTCTAAGTGTAAAATGAAGTGTTTTCCCGGATCGCATTGACAGTTCTTTCAGTTCTGATATGCGCTATACAGGAATGTATTGTTGTTAGCACTATTATTAGCAGTATAGTACACCGTTTATAATATGAAGAGGATTTTATTCCAGAGGCAATAAGATTCCAAAGATATGCTGTTTCCACATGGTTGGACAACATGCTCAGTCCTTGCAAAGACTAACAATGTTAATACTTGTTCCACAGAACTTGGTGTAGTTAATGCACGTAATAAATGGGTCATCTGAGGAGAGAGGGATTGTGGGGTGGATAAACAGGATTGGGGACAATGTTTCGCAATCGCTGCATGTATAGCGGTTTATGCAAAGTATTGTAATCTATATACTGACTAAATGTTAACAATGATAAACAAGAACCCGAACAATGAAGGGGGAATCCCCAGAAGCGAGCAAATCACATGACATCTTTGGGTGTTATTTTACAAGGGTCACTTACAGGCGTCCAAAGTTTATGATCGCGAGGCCCCTCAGTTGTTATGAGGGGTGACTGGAGAGACGCCTTCATAATCCTAGAGTTGTGGAAGCCGCCACCAATTATAACAAGGGGTGATTCATCGTAAACAAGGTACAATGGGCTACCCTGGGATATAGCTCTGATGAAAGACTTTCTGCATGAAAGCAATCTTATTTCAAATTGGTCTGATTGGACTTACATCTATACACACACACACACACACACACACACACACAAAGAAAATACAAAGTGAAAGAATAGTGCTTCGATAGTATGAGAAAAGCTGTCCGCAGATTACATGTTTTTGAACTTCAGACATAGTTTATATGAATTTGTTGATAATGGGAAGTGCTTTGCTGAACAGGCTGAATGAAGGAGTTTACCTCTCTTGAACTTTGAGCCGTCAGTTTAACATGCTTTGATTCTAAAGCATGTGTACAATTTGAACAAAACCATAAGTCTTAAAGTCTGAACATGATACTTGATTCCAACAGTATAGATCTCCCTTCTTCCTTTTATAGAGCTTTCATTTCATACATTCATAATATACTCATGATACCAAAGGACAATTGATAAGAACCTTAAAAGCGCTAGTTCAAAAACTGTCATATGGCTGGGTTGATGGCAGACTGTGATGTTTTCAAAGAGCGTTCTGGCTTCGCATGATTTTTGTTGCTGCAAATCGTAACTTCAAAGCTCGAAGCTGAATCCATGAAATGACTTGTATTAGAGTCCACAACAGTCTGGTTTTTACATGAATCCCGCTCATGTCGATAAATTGTTCTAAAAGACACTAAATCATGTACAGCTGTGGAAACATTGAAAAAATGTATTCATCCCTTATCGAAACAGACGACATGCTGTGTATTGTGTGTATGTGTGTTTGATTTCCTTTCCTTTTCTCTTTTTTTTTTTGGGGGGGGGGGAGTGAAGAGAAGATAATATGAACGTCTAATTTTGGGAGGCGACAGGGAACACAATATCAAGGACATCTTCAATGGGAACGCAATGATATTGTTAGAATCGCCACCTCCCACGCAATTTCTGAAAGCTCGGATAAGGAGGCTGCTTGTACCGTATTTTCTTTTCTCTTGCAGCGGCTGCAAAGAGTCGAACTTGATTGTAAACATGTTTGTACTCTTTTCATTCATTCTATTTTCAGAGCTGGCTGGGAAAGAAAGACTTCTGAACTTTTTACGAACTGAAAAATTACCATGCACGCTTCGCTTGGCTCGAATTACGTTGAAGCGAGAAGTATGCGTGTGCGAAATAAGAGCGTATCAGCAGAATATCTGAGATTTGTTGTATCTGATTATAGCGAACTTGTTGAATTAATCTCATCATACGAAAAGTTCATCACCTTTAGACTACAAGTAATTCTTCTTCACGCTGAACAGAACGATTGGTTCCCTCTGAGAATAATAAACGTAAACCTACAAAGTGGTTTTAGGATGAGGGGAGAAGAGGGGAGGGGTGGGAGGGGGGATGGGCATTTTCGAAAGGGAGTTGTAGGGTTGCCAAAGGCTATTTTATATCAAATAGACCTGGGGCCCATTTCATAAAACTTGTCATCAGTGACAACTGCCACATTTCTATGACAAATTTTCTCTCAGCCAATCAGATGCAAGGATTTCATTAGCTCGTCACACCTATGACAAAACTTGTCACAGATGACAAGTTTTATGAAACGGGCCCCTGAGTTCAGTCTTATAAACTGCAATTCGACGTCACTTGCTTGTCATGAACTGAATGGTATGGATTTTTCCTTCACTTCATTTTTAATACACTGGGTAACTTTTTATCGGTTTGTTTTCTAAGTGCACATACAAAACTTCTGCGCACTGCAGAAATATCTCCTAAAACCCTTTATTTCCTTATTCATCTACTGAACTACGTATCCTTCACCGTGAACAGTATACTACAGATGGGAAGATTTATATCCCTTTTTTGCCCTTAATAAAATCAGTGAAACGTATAGGTCCTACGACATGACTTGTGCGAACTTTGTGCTTTCTGCGAAAAAGAGGAACTGTGGCCGGTGTTAAAAACAAACCATGCATATACTAAGTACACCGGATAATTACGTGTGTATATTGTATATATAATGTGGGGGATTCATAGTTTCGTGATGAAGGGGGGGGGGGGTGAAGAGGGACAATATTGAGATGCACGTGAAAAGAGCTTCGAATATTAACTTGCTAACACAGTAACAACTTATGAAAAAACATATCCGCACAATCGAAGTCTTGGAATCAATTTGTTCGTTACACCATGAGGCTACAATGGCTGTTCTATACACGACGATGCGATGAGTGGCTAAATTGCGGAAGTGGTAAATTTCTTTAGCAAGTATGTGAAGAATATTTTTCTTTTGTAGAAATCTCTCTCATTGAGAAAGATATAAAGGCATATAATGTCGATGTTCCGGCATTGAAAGAAGAACTGGAAGAGAAGGGGCAAATAAACGGAACTAACAAAATACTAGTAGACAACGCAACACACTAAAAAGTAAGCAAACTGTGCAACAACCAATCAGAGAGGTAACCGATGTAGTAAAGGAGAGTTTGACAATGGAAAAATATGTCGCTTATGTAAGAAAATGATAATTAGACAAATAATACGATAAAAACAACTGAAAAGAAAGAAGGGATAATAGCAGGGTATAAAACAGGAGGCTAAGTTCTGATGCAATGGATGTCAACAAACTTTTATGGCAAATTTCTCGGAATACTTTAATGAAGAGTGTTGCGTTTGAAAATGTTCTTCGTTGACATACAAACCGCATTTGATTGATATAATATCAAACCGCATATTACTTTTGAACCATTGTATACACCAGCCTTTTGACTGCGTGCTGCATGATCCACGTGACATTAAACAAAATACTGACAATACACGCCTGCGGATAAATGGGCCGAACAGGTAGTGGAACAGGGCCAACTTGGTTGGTCAATTACACATGACAAAAGCGGAGAATGTGGTAGGTTTATGTATTCTGTGTTCTGTGCATCCATAATTCTTTGTGGTCCATCTGAAATGAGACCCGATCAGCATTACGTTGCAACCCTCATTTGATTACTTCTGTGACTTCCTGTAGGGTCAACAGTGAAATCTTTTTTTGCTTACTTTGTTGGCAGCAAAGCGAGTCGTCAACTAAATCACCAGGCAAGATGGCAGATTTGATGTAGAGGATAGAACGAAATAAATGGGTGAAAAAAAATGGAAATCATAAGGGACGGCTGGAATATGGCTGTAAGTAGACAAGGCTGTCTGAGGGAATGATAATGATTAGACAATGCTGCACGATAGTGTAGTTTTGTTTTGTCATGCACTCAAACTCACTTGCGTTCGTGTACGCCACGTATTTGGACGTAAAGGGTGCTGGCATATCGATCCCAACGCCGTCGCAGTCCATTTCGTTCTGCCGCCACGGACGGCGGACATGTGTGCGCGTCCGCGCCGCGCGCGCACGGTTGAGCACAAGCGCGTCGTCCGATGAGACGGCGGCAGTTCCGACGACAGCGGTGCCCGACCTCCCGGACAACGCTCGCCGAACGGAGGGGACAGCATCGCCGGAGCTTCCCAGTGACGACCACGAATAGCTGGAGGAGAGCGACGACGACGGAAGCTGAGACGACTCGACGTCTACGGCTCTCTTGTTGACGAGGTCTTCCAGCAGCGATATGAATCTCGAGGCCGACGTCGAAGGCATGTCATCTGATGTAGTGTATATTCCCTCTTCGAAGTCCATAGTGGCAACGAGAGGTGGAAAACTGAAGTCGACATCCTGCAGATAAATGTAAAGACAAAACGCACACCATAGTGAATCATCACGTTTCATCAATGTCGAAATGCTAAAAACATAGTCCATTGTGACTTGACTGTAATTCCGCTTTTCTCAGTCAAACCTTGTCGCAAAAACGCAAAAAAGAACACAAACACACACACAAAAAAAAAAAAAACAGCCAACAAGCATGTTACAAAAACTTGTGTAATTCTTCATGACAGCAATGCGTGTGTATCTGCATAGTATGAGCGTGATAACTATAATATTAACTCTTTCATTCTGGTTTTCTACTGCGAGCCAAGATGTACATCTTCGATGCATGAAATTGAAAAATAAAACGTTACGTGCGTTTACAGAGTCATACATTTTTGCTTAATGAATAATTTCATTTTGAATATACGACTGCATTCCGACATGAAATAATGTAAACACAAAACATATATGTTATTATCTCTTTTATCATTTTCCGTATGTTTCTGCACTTCTACGACTATGTCAGAGTAAATGGATTTTAGTCGAACTCAAGGGATAAATCAGAAACAAAGCAAATGTGAAAAAAGAATCATAAACAGTGTTAAAAGATCGCGCAACGGTCATTGACCCGATGAGCATTTCATCACCGTATAGCCAGTTGACTCATCGAATCAAAATCTCATGGCGTGTATGTTGAAATACTCGAGTACGTTCTCTCTCCCTTTCTCTCTCTCCCCCTCTCTCTCTCTCACGCACACGCACACACACACACACACACACACACACACACACACACACACACACACAAACTGTGTGTTATTTTCATTCTTTACATCGCTCCATCCTTTCGATGTCGACATCGCGGTAGTCTTGGATTGAGAGTGTTTCATCTATTCAGTATACTTGAGTTCATTAATCAGACACGACATTCAAACCACAGCGTTCATGACCAATCCTTCTGAAATCCCGTTTGAAGGATGGGTGTCGAAGCAGTGAAATTAAATAAAACCTCAATACAACGGGGTGACTCTTGCCGTATAAATATAACGCTAAATGAGAAAACCTTTCCATATACATATCAATTCCGTCTGGAAATATGGAGTGCGCTTCGTTTTGGGGACCATCGCTTCGAGATAGATGGATAGTAATTATCATACAATTGCTGCAGAGTGATGCGGATGGGGGGGGGGGGTGAGAGTTCGACCAGAATAATCTGTCGCGTTAAACGCAGTGAAGACACAAGGGTTTATCATGTAAAACGTATTTCGGCAGATAACATCTCTTTATCTCTCTCTCTCTTTCTCTCGTTCTCATACTGATATTTTCATATCCTCAGCTTTATAATTATTTTCAACGTTATCATCATAATTTTAATCTATTGATACTATCTATTTAACCAGCATCGTTACAGAAATTAAAAAGATACCTCATAAGCACTTATTCAACTCCGTTGATGGCAGCAAATGGTAAGTACATGTAGGTGGCGTTATTTCGCGTATAAGTGCATGTAGAAAAAGTGACGTATGAGATATTATGTAATCTTGTAGGAATGGTGTGTGCATTTTTAGGTGTGTGTGTGAATGTGTGTGTGTGTGTGTGTGTGTATGTGTGTGTGTGTGTGTGTGTGTGTGTGTGTGTGTGTGTGTGTGTGTGTATGTATGTGTGATGCCCAAGGTAAATTGTGCGTGCATTGCTTGCCACCTCAAGCCTACAGTAATTCGGTATAATACCAATAATCAATAACAGGTGAGATTTGAAGTGTAGGCCTAAGCTGTTATTGTTGGCGGCTGTTGTATTTCATGTCGATTGTGTTTCCTTTAATGGTTATTATTCAGGGTTTTTTTTTTTTTCAACCATAAGGTCGTGCCAAACGTTCATTATCGAAGCACTTTGTTAAAGAGAAAAAGATACCAACATGATTGGGCGAGATTCAATCAAGAAATTGGCAGCAGCCATTGTATTTACTTATAAACTTGACACCCAATTCCGATAAACGGTGACGACTATAATGACTTAATCAATGTAGCGCGATCAGCCCTCATTGGTGGTTGTTCTTTTTTCTGTTGTCATGGATGCCAGGGACGTACTTAAAGGGATTGTATAGTTTTGGTTGAGATCTAATTTCAGGTTTCTAACATTTTTTGGTGAGATAATGAGAAACCTCTCATGAAATATGAAAGAGAATGTAATTCTATGAGGAATTCAACGTTTATTTGCTGAAAATTGGTCTTGCAATGGCTGAGATATCCAAAAAAGGGCGATTCTAATAAAGTGTGGGATCCACACTTTATTACGATCGCTTTGTTTTACTTTGTTTTTGGATGTTTCAGTCATTCCAAACCCGATTTTCATCAAATAAACTTTGAATTCCTCTTAAAATGGTATGCTCTGTACTATATCATAAGTGTTTTCTTGATATCTCACAAAAAGTTAAAAGCCCAATTCTCATCTCCACCAATACTGTACCATCCCTTTAAATTTTCAGACAGGTACAAGAGAACGTATTGCTCCACCCTCCCCTCACACCCCCCCCCCCCCCCCCCCCCCAATCTCCGGCGGAAGAACCTTGAAAGATGAGAGAATTTGTGATTTGGGATGTATGTGTAGAGTATCCGTTATTGCAAAATCCCGCCAAAACAAGGTATGATGCAAGCTGCACTGCTCCAGGACAGGCGAACGATTCACAACGAGAGCTGAACCGCTTCCAGAGTGGTCTGCTCACGTCCGGCAAGTAACCAAACCACAGGGCCTATAGCTACGTTGCGCGCTCCTTTTTCTTTTTCTTTTTATGCCCTGGCCACTTGGTTGACGTCAGAGTGACGCGGTCTGATCCTGGAGGTCGCGAAATCGACAAAAATCTAATTTTCACGAGAGGATTCACTCTTGAAATTAAAACAATGACCCGTTAAATGGGACATCCCCTTCTTTGCAGTCATAGAGATTTCAACTTCCCGTCACTGCCGAAGTTTCTTGGTTTAAAAAAAAAGGGGGGGGGGCTTCAGCGGAAATGAAATTAGCTGCCGATGTCACAGCAAACACAGTATTGATATAATTATGTTAACCCGAACTTAGAGGAACATATTACGTCTAAATCTATTATCATTACCATCATTATCATCATCATTACATGTAATATACATAATACGTAGTTGCTTCATAAAGACTGATGATTAAAGTTTCTCATTTCCGGAAGTGAAATTGAGATTCGGCAAAATTAAGACTCGTAGTCATGAAAATAAGAATAATTCAAAGTATCTTTAAAAAAAGACAAAATTCGACATGACAAAGAAAAAAAAAAACCAAAAACACCCCTACCCGAAATTGCTTCATCGAATTTTGGAGCAGTGTCTGAGAAAAGGTCGATAGTCTCTAGGGCATTGGCACGAGTTTCCAACGATCTCACAGGAACGCCTCACTGCGCAGAGTGATGTCATCCTCATACCCCCCGACTGAGCTCTCGACTTCCCATCTCATACCAGGGAGTCCTCCTCCATCGTTTCGATGATGTTACGCTCTTTTTTGGAACGTTTTCAGGAACAAAAAATGCGGTCAGATTTGTCGGAATCATTTTTCGAAAAGAGATGGCGGAGATGCTGTCATCAATTAGGTGAACGCATTCATCACAATCCATACATGTAGGTGTATGAGGAGAGGGAGGAGAGGTTGTAATGAAATTGGTGGGCTAGACTGACGCGGTGTTTGGCTGTCGCTGGCTCGCGCGATCCACGGGGCTAGATAGCCGAGATTCTAGAGGAAATTAGATTGCTGGTCTTACTGTCGAGCAGGATGTACCACACTCTTAATTTTTCCAAGATTTCCACTCTTATTCTTAGTTCTTGTTGTTTTTTCTTTCTTTTCTCTTGTGAAGATAGCACCATAATTCCCTGCTTTACTTTTTTGTTCTTTTTTTCCCCGACCAGCTCGCTCTCATACTTTCCATTTCACTCTTCCTCCAAATGTGTTTTGTTTTCTACATTATTTTGATGATATAATAATCAAGTGTAATCATAATCCGACCGAGACTAGGAGACAAGTGATAATTATATGGGTTAGGATGACCATTATGGAACAGAAGTTACTTGCACCGATGAACTTTTTTCATCTTTGTTGTATTTTGCTCTCGACAGTTCCTAAACATTTTGCCATTATCAATTTTGAAACATGGCGGATGTATCAAGGGACTGGCTACACGCCACCAAACAGGCAATGACTGCAACATGGGAAAATAAAAAAGAAAGTCATCGATCGTGCGAGCAGCCAAAGTGTGCCTGTCTGTCTGTCTGTCTATCTATCTATCTATATATCTCTCTCTCTCTTTCTATAATATATATATCCATCCATCTATCTATAGGCCTATATCTATATTAAACGTAATAGTTGATAAGAAGATATCGTGTGTGTGTGTGTGTGTGTGTGTGTGTGACGAAAACATAAAATGGCATTAAAGTACTCACACACACAAACGCACACACACACACACGCACACATATAGGCCTATATAGATACTTTTTATATATTCTTATGTACTATTTTTTTACTTCCTTACATAAACCGAAAACCTCGAAACTGGCTTTCGGCATCAAGAAAAGTTTAGGCATCATCGACTTCGTACACTCTATGCTAAAAAAAAAAAAAAAAAAAAGCATTCTGAAGATTGTCGTTGTTTTAATAAATGAACAGGTGACCAAGAACTATAATCACTTGATCCCCCTGTGCCTTTCTTGCCTCATCAAGGTGACTAATCTCCGTGGTCAATGAACTGTTATACTTTATGATCCTTAAGGAAAAGCGTTTGTGATTATCAAATATCGTCAAAGAAGCAAATCATCGCCCTCATTAACCATTTTTATTTTTTTTTCTTCAGACTGTTATGCAGACACGTTATTACACAATAAATTGCCTTCCTAGAAATTCTATATCGAAATATTTAATCTGAAAAGATGGATACCCTAACCCAGAAAAAAGCTTCTATAAGGTCAGACAAAATGAAAACGGCAAAATGAAAAAAAAAAATCCTTTCACTTTGAATATCATCGTTGTCAAAACGGCGAACAAAACGTCTTATGGAAACTACAAAGAATCTTATTAATGTGACTCTTTCGTCTCGCAAGCCCCTTAGCGTTTTTAAACAAGCGAACAAACGAAAGAAGTGGCTATTCGTCCTAATCGCAAAGAAAGCTTGAAAAACGGCTGATTCGACATGTCCACATATCGCCGTTAAACGAAGTAAAGGCACTTTAGATATTGACGACTGTCGAAGTCCTGGTCTGACGCTTTTTCCTTAAAATCAGTTCCGTGTATTTCAATTGCTTCGTTTCAGTACTATTGTTTGCGATACATGGCTCTTTATAATGCGTCAGCTGGTAATATTTTTTTTTTCGACGTGAAGGGATGGGCCTCAAAATCAAATTAGATCATCTCTGAACAGGTTGTGCGCTTGTAGACAATCAGATTCACGCACCACCTGCTGCACAGGTGTGCGTCCGACATTCAGTGAAAGTGTCATTGCATGGCTCATCCTCGGTCGGATGATCGGCGGGGAAGTCTTCCGTGAGTGATCGCACCAATCCTGCGATAAAAACTACCGTTTAGAAATCCGGGGGAACATATTGGGTCATGACGAAAGGATTATATTCGTGAATGATGACGAGAAAAAGCCGTGCAAATTATATGAACTGGGATGAGACAAGGATTTGGCGAATATCTGGAGGGGGAGGGAGCTACGTTATATTGACCTCATGACCTCGTGTAATACATACATTATAATGATGTCATGTTGTTCAAACAAACGTACATACATACATCGTAGATTTCATTTATATCCGCATGAAAAGCAGTTACTGCATGCATGGCTTGTAGATGGTTAATGGTGGTTACGAATCTAACAGTTCTTGATATTCTGGATGGCAGTACTTTTCACAATTTTACATGACTTACAACGTTGCAATATTTTGAGACACATGGCAAAAACTATGTAATAATAACAAAAAAAGTACGGTACCATGCACCCGTTATGCACTTGCTGTAGATCTGAAATTTTACAGATCAGCGGGAAGCCTGCGGGGTATCGTCGCGCGAGAGCGCACCATCATGCGAAAGTGCACTGTCACGCGGTGAGGTAACGTATCGGGGTCATGTGACCACACCTTGACATCTCACAGACTTACATTTACTTCCTTGACCCCAAGACTACCATCTCGTCATTCATGTGTGTGTCTGTGTATTGCTGTTTTCTTTTGTTTTCTTTTACTTGCTCTGCTTTGTGTCATACCATGATCTTTTGGCGAGGTGGGGCAATATTCGCGTATTCTATTGTTTTACGCGTTTTTATTTGATTTTATTTTGGTTTCTGTTCTCTCCGTAGTAAACAAGACCTAGTCTTGCCCCCAAGCTGCGACCTGCTCAACATGGACAGGTCGCGCAAAACAAAATTCAATAAAATCAACAGTCCTTGGAGAGACTACCAAAAGCCCCTTTGCACAAAACGAACAAACAAGAAAGAATGCAGGCCTACATTGTACATTCAAGTAAAAAGTTCGACATTGTCGTTGATAGTACCAATGATACTGCTGTTTGTTTATTCTTTGTCTACCCTTGCTGTGGCAGTCGTTCCTAGAATGGCGTCTGTCATTCATATTGAATATTTACACTTTTGGCTATGAGTATTCCTATAATATCATATTACAGCATAATCACATTTCATCTTTTCCCATCACTTCCCAGGTATAACTATACATATAGTTTGGGCAAATAGTCTCCATGCAAGACCATCAAAAATGTTTTAACACTTCGTAATGGCATTATGCCCACAGGTAAACAAGCCTGCCTTATGCCAGGTCGAATAAGACAACTGACCATAATACAGTCACCGGGATATATCGTTACTCCAAATCATTCTAGAAAAGTGCAGAAGTGCGGAATGATCCCAGTATACAGCGCGCGTTATAAGAACTAATCCTCCCTATTGAAGATTCTGCAACTACCCCTCCCCCCCCCCCCCCCGGGCAATATAGCTCCAAATGTAGCAAAAATAGAGTTGTATTGCGACCCGCGTTAAAGGGTAACGATACCGTGAAGTTGTAATCCCATAAGTTATGCCTGTCTGAACCTGTAGACCATCACCTACTAATAGGTCGAACCATTCGCTCTGTATCGTTTACTATGTCCAACAAGTTGTGATAGGTAATAGAGGAATATCTTTGTGATCTAGATCGTGTACTAACAGGGGGCGTCAGGTTTATCTGAGTACGACAATAACTTCAAATTCCTCCAAAGAATGTAAAAAAGATATATATATATATATATATATATATATATATATATATATATATATATATATAGTTATATCATATATACGGCAAATATGTTTTATGGGCAAACCAATGCATACAGTGTAAATAAGCTACATGTATATCCCAAAAGTTTTTAACACAGGATGGCCGCCTTCGCTTGCATGGTCAGCATATCAGGGTGTAATTCGTGGACACGTAAGACCGCGTAGTCGGTCATTTTGTGTTTTGTTTGTTCTCACATTAGAATCTTCGGTCTTGCATTGGCCTCAACCCCGAATACTTAGCTATAGTGACGCACGTAAAATGGATATAGAGATTTATAAACAAGGGTGATTGTGGGATTTATGAATGGATATTTAGCGCCGCGTTCAATCACGAGCTATAGTATACCCCGAATTTCAATCACGGCTGGCCGATCTATTACGAAATTCTCATCCGCAGATTGCCAACTTGGGGATAGTCTACCTTCAGGCGTTCATTTATTTTTTTTTAATATATTTTACTTTTGCGTTGTCATATTTATATAGTTCTTGCGGAAGTGATACATTTGTACACCGAAATACGCTATGATTTTGCCTTCGTAATTCTGACGTAAAAATACCCTTCCTCCGACTAGGGAATGTCTAAAATTCACAGACACACAATTTTTAGTATCTCCTTACCGAACATTCAAGTCCGATATCAAACGGCCGATTTGATTAATGCATTATATTGTATCAATGAAAGTAATGATAATGATAACAACAATACAAATAATGATAATGATGATTATACTACAGCTGTATACTATTTTAACTACTATTTCTACTACTGCTGCTACTACTACTATACTATAGGGCCTACTATTATAACAACCACAGCAATAATGATAATAATGATAATAATAATAATAATAGTAACAATAATAATAAATATAAATATAGATAATAATAATAATGATAATAATAATAACAACAATGATGAATTTTAACGCTATTCCGGCGGATGGCTGATCGATTACCACATTTCATATACCTGTTGGGTTATATAGGCCTACATCACAGTTACAATCCAACATTCACGGCATGCACAACAATATTTTGGGACAGTATCTACAGTTATTAGTTATCGATGCGTTACAACCAAGAAAAAGAAACCACATGAACTGAACCAAAAAGACGAACGTCATAGTCAATAGCTCTGCTTTTCACATAGCGTGGATGATGATTTATCTAGGTACGTCTTTATGCCTTAATGCGTTCTAAGCCCCTCTCTATGTTGTTTACATACTTCTCAAGCTATGCGACAATAACAAATAATATACGTCTTGTTTATGAAAAAAAAAAATCATGCGCGGCCTGAAAGGAGTCTAATGATAACGCCAAGTGCAGCCACCGAGTCAAGGTTATTATCCAGCCGTCATTTTTATTTTTGCGATGATGTATCACCGGGCAGGGCGCCTGTGATTACAGCCAGCGGATTTTTTTGGTCAGTCATTTCACTAGACGTGTGCAGACATTTCAAAGCAAATATAGCAAATATTACACCTTCTTTTTATTTGTTTTGTTTATGCGTATTATTTACACGTTATGATTCTTTTTTTAATGAAATTTTAGAAGCAGGCCACAAATAACTCTGAAGTAAAATAAAACATGTGTAAATGCGATTATTTTCTATATCAGTTCCTAGAACGACTTGTTCGCAGCACTTTCTTAAACAAAGAAATAAAAGAATACATGTTAGAATCGCTTTCAGAAAGGCACTACTGGTGATTACATCTTGAAAGGTGAAGACAAAGAACAGCAGCTCACATATTTTGAAAAGATGAGTTCTGAATTGGGCAAAGTATTAATTCCCAGCCAGCAAACTTTAATAACAATCGGACGTGCGCTTGGTAGAATAGGAAAGGGGAATCGAGCAACAGAGGTATGCAGTGTGCTTTCATATAGCTGTCAATCATTTAACCACAGATACGACGCGCGCTAGTGAGAAGACAATAGGTGTCGCGTTGTCGCATTCTTACGGTGTATCTAACCAGCGCATGGATATTCCCACATTTATACACCGCAGCATCACCATACGAATTTCCGTTGTGGCTATTATAGAGCAGTATAATTATATACAGTAGGCCATTCTTAGGTCATTTTTCTCAGTTGTTGTACTTCCAAGTAATTGCTCGTTCTTGTTTTGAAAGTCAAGTCACATGTCAACATTGCACGGTCCGCGTTGTGTACCTGCGCACAGACATGTACGTCGTGTAGAATGAAATGTTGTTTTGATATCCTATCCAGCATAGTATAATGAGTATATAGTTGTAGTGGAGAAAAAAAAATACAATAACAATCATGACCGCTGACTTGCATGCTTACTATACTCTTCACACAAACATAGCTCAAAGACGGAAACGGCGTAAGAAGGTGCACTTGAGTACACACATACACACACAACACACATACACATACAGAAAATACTGAACCTAAGCTGAATAGGTGCGAGTTCAAGTGGAATGTTATTAAACCCACATACATGTATATATAAATTTAGTGAATGCAGAAATATTAGTAAATCACGTCAGTGAAGTTCAAGGAAATTCGGACAATCCCTTCAAAAGTTATAAATTTTTAGTTTCGGATCACTGGATGAGAAGATAACAATTCGTGACGTCACAGTACAACACGACATAAAGAAACGTATACAGATAATTCCACAGAATGTCATCGTTGCGAAAAGTACACATTCTTTCGATTTGTTACCCCACCCCCCGTAATCATTCCAACTTTCTCAACAACGACTAGCATGCCATCATGCGAAACGCACTGTAACACCATGCATGGGCTTGTAATTGTTACACCGCAATGGGTCTTATGTATCAATCGATAATCGGTGTGTATTACATCTGTGAAGGCAAATTTGTCAAGCAATTGCCATAAAACATCAAGAATCATAGATTTGAATTAGATATAGTTCTTATCTTGTCTTATGAAAATGGAATCTCATGAGTCTGATTTTCACGGAATATTTTATAACGTAGAAAGATCAGATGGAACAACAGTTATTATATACAAAATACATGTATCACAAAACTTGAAAGAGAAACAGGAATTAGTTTTAAAATATTGTCCGCCCTCTAAAAATTATCTAAGCACATTTATCGCTTGAAAGTGTTGCTACAAATGCATAGTGATTTAGAGGCTTTGAAAATAAAGTGCAATCGAAAGCAACCATAATTACAGTAATATGCAGGTATAGGCTACAACATAGGGCTTAAATGAAATAAATATTTCAATTCAATTTTTAAATGAAAATCAAATGCATATATCTGTACTTTATAAAAGACCAACAAGGAAATGATACAAATTCGTCATAAAAGATGCAGAAACCAAACTACAAAAATGTAGGGTATAGGAATTGATGAATTCATGAAGTCAAACAAACAAACAAACAAAAAGAAGCAAGCAATCAAACAAACAAAAAATAAACAAAAAGTTTTGCATTTTTCGGTTTCAAATGTTACTGAATTTTCGTAGAAATAGCGAGGATACAATAAATCACTTTAGCATTAAAAAAACTCATTTGCATACGTCGAATCCAAAGAGTCACGTGCATTTCAACTTACACTATTATAATCAACACGCGTTTACATTCACCCGGGGAAGAAATTTCTCTTCGGCTTAGCCGATTTTTTGACGATATGAAAGACATTCACGGTTTTTCGATAATTCCGGTGTACCGTGATTACATTCTGTTACGTCAGTGGCAATTTCAGTCTGGTTTTGAGGAATACGCTATTTTGTTGTCGATTTTGTAATGCCAGTCATATATATATATATATATATATATATATATATACATATATATATATATACATAAATATATATATATATACACACACATATATATATATATATATATATATATACTTTTTTTTCTTTTTTTATGAGGGAATGTCTTTCGACTCGTGGGAAAAAACTGTAATGTTTTGAAATTCCACGAGAATTGTTCTGCACTTGCATCTCTGCGTTTCATGAAAGTGAGTTATTCAACTACGTATCATCGGAAACGAAATCTACGGCAACAATATTGACCTCTATTACTGCTAATCTCTGTCTATAATGTGTATGTAGCGGTATGGCGTATGCAAATTACTCGGCGCGGTAACAGCAAGGGGTGTGAGTCGGACAGGTCCGTCCGGGATTCGCGGTGACAATTCGTATATGTCATACTGAGATACAATTTTAGAACTATCTGCTACACAAACCTCGACACACTCATCGTATCAATGACACAGTTTGAAATCATGCCTGCCGCTGAGAACAAGAGGGAGCAAGTGCATGTATATATATATATATATATATATATATATATATATATCAGGGCTCGACTTTAGCGGTGGCCCGGTGGTCAGGAGCTACTAAAAATTGATGTCGGAACATCAAATTTACCAAAAGGTCATCTCTTTGTGGCCCGATCAGGCAACTAAGATACAACATGTAGTATTATGTTTGCTTTATTTCAGGCTAAAACACATTTCTTTCTCGGGCAATCAAAATTTCAAATCTAAAGATCTTAGTGGTCGGAACGGGCCACCATAGAAGAGTAAAAAGTTAGTGTCGACTCCTGTATCAACTGTAGATGTATACAGGTCTAGATCACACACACACACACACACACACACACACACACACACACACACACACACACACACACGGATATGCATTGTATGTAGCATATCTGGGATTCTATCCCTTTCCTGTATAAGAAGTTGGCTCTTTTAGGAATGCATACCAGCGGTTTGTGAATATTAGTTCGTTGCAATGACATACAATCAGTTCATTTCATTATCTAAAAAAAAAAAGAAAAAGAAAAAAGTTCAAATACACAGTTGCAATTCGTTCGAACCCCATGTCATCACTAACAATTTGGCTCAAATTCTGCTGGGCTTCCAGCGGGGAGGAGAGCGGGGTGGTTAGCTTGGTAAACCGAAAAAAGAACATGTCACAACAAAACCACATCCATAGTGCATTGAACGAGATGCAGATATATCTCAAATTTCCTGGAAAGAAAAATAGACTGGTCCTCCTTTGATAAGTAGATACGAATATATCACATCAAGGTCTCGCATAATCTGACTGCCTTTCAAAAAAAAAAAAAAGGTCTCAATGCCGGCTAAATCTAGTACATCATGTACCTTGAACCCAAATATACACCTAAGCTTATCAAAAGTCATATATTCATAAAATTGATACAAATTTGTTTTGTATTGCATACATATCTGAAAGAGGGTAACGCATTTTTCACGATTGTATGAATATTGTAGAAAATAGGACACTCTAAAGCCAATTTCTTAGATATCTCTGTGACCCGCATTGCTTTTGATTTGCTGTTATTGTAGAAGTGGTATACCGTCATGATTTATAAGAATACCCGCAATAAAAAAGGGATAATATGGATAGAATAATCATAGGACCCACTTACCTTCTGCGACAAAATCCGGTCCATGGGGGATATGTAACGTCCTAGAACTGGTAACACGCTCAGCAAAAAGAAAAACAATGGCGACACGATTGTAGACGATGTCATATTGCTCGGGCTTGGTCTCCTCAAAAGAAAAACGTTTTCACATGAGTACATTCAGACTCACACACAGATAACACTGCTAAGTCACAAACAACCACGCGCCCCCGCAATTCGAACAAAGTTGGAATTAATACTTAGTTGTTTGTCCTTAAAATGACCGGGAAAAAAATGTATACACGAGAAAACTCGGTACGCTGGTATGTCGTTTTTCACGTGAACCCGAGTCCAGGTGTAAATATTTGCGAAGCGTACACGCTCTTCTGCCGTCTGGTCTTGAATGAGTGTAGAGGGAAACGGTCGCCCAGCGAACCCTACCTCCCGAGCGTGCGTGGAGTACTGCTGCCGATTTGGAACTAAAACGGCTTACCGTAACGGCGGACTTTTTAATATGCTCGCATGAGCCCGTTCGTCTATCCTAAATCTCGGTGGACAGAGCAGGATCCTAAGCGCCAGCCAAAAACATAGTTAATCTCTCCCCTCTCTCTTTTTTTTTCTTTCTCTGTCTTCTCACTCAACGGCAATCACTTCATGCTCGGCTTCGCATCGCGTCAGATGAAGCAAAAGTTCACTCGAAGCCAGTTGACGGTCATCATCATCAATTAACTAATTGATGTCACTGGTGTGAAACAGCGTTTGTGAGTGATACAGGTGCGCGCACCGCACTCAATGGGAAAGCAGTATAGCCCAACCCTGCCAACCCCCTTCTCTCCCTCTCTCTCCCCTGCCCCTCCCCATCTCTCCCTTTCTCTCTCTCTCTTTCTCTCATGTTCTCTCTCTCAATTTTGTTAGGAAATGAAGCATCCGGCATCGAGTTCCACTTAGACGGCGCTATGATATCATAGCCGTAGACCTGGAAAAACCGTGATGTTGCATGTACACACGATGATGTGATCTCTTCCTCTTTTTTTTTCTTTACTGTTGTTGTTGTGCATGGTTTTATTTTTTGTTTGTTTGTTTTTGGTTGTTATTTTTTTTTTTTACTTTGAGCTAAAGAGGGGGTGGGGATGGGGGAGAAAATACTACTTTGTAAAACTATCCTATTGCTCTGGTCTCGCCGAGGAAAATGTTTAAGCACAGCTGGCAGACGAGACTCGAGGTTACACCGCGTCCATACGATCAGCGGGGTGATATGAATATTGATACTGTCAGAATCATCGGGAGACGGACTTGCCATAATATGCATGCGCTATGCGCTGGGCTGAAAAAGAGCTGGGGGGGGGGGGTAACACACGAACCGGGTCATTCACGAATTCTTGGAAATCCAGAATAGCCTGTATTGTTTGTTAAACACCGTTTCGTGTAAAGTAAGGAAGGACGGAGAGAGGGGGAGAGAGGGGCTCGGCGTTGAGACTGCAGAAGAACGGAGAATGGAAAGAAGAAGCTGTAAGCGAGAGAGAAAAAAAAAAGTATAAAAACATATCAGAAAAAGATCTAGAGAAATTATAAAAACGAGAGAGTAAGGATGAGAAAACGTGAAAGAAAGAAAGAGAATGAGAAGAGGGAGTTAAAGGGATGGTAAAGTTTTGCTTGAGACGGGAAATTAAGAATTGAACTTTTTGCGAGATAATTAAAAACCACATGAAATATGAAAGAGCGTACAATTCTACAAGGAATTTAAAGTTTATTTGATGAAATTCAGTTTTTGGACGGTTGAGATATCAAAAAAAAGTAAAACAAAATGGTTCTAATAAAAGGTGGGTCCCACCTTTAATTAGGACCTTTTTGTTTTTGGATATCTCGGCCGTTTCGGAACCGATTTTCGTCAAATAAACTTTGAGTTCCACTTATGTATGATCTTTCGTATTTCCTATAAGAAGTCTGTCATTACCTCACAAAAATTAATGTCTGAAACCTGCTGAAGCCCCAACTCGGCCAAAACTGAATCACCCCTTTAAGAGATGAAGATGTTGAGAGTAAGGAAGAAACGAAGGCGAGAGGAGGGAGAGGGCGATTGTGCTCAGATGAATGATGTTGTTAATAAAACGAATTAAGCAAAGGTTGACAGATTTTTATCAGCTTTAATGGATTGGTCTGTCTGATCCAGAGGGGGACACGAAAGGAAACAAACAGGAAGAAGACTGTATGTCTCTTTTTCGTGACAATTATCGGCAATGCTAAGAAGTAAAGTGGATCTTATGCGAGCCATGTCCAGATGAGCAAACATGACCTTCACAAGGCTATATCTTACTCCCCGAGGGGTGGGGGACATGGACATAACATGTCATAACCCCTCCCCCCACCCACCCCCACATCGCCCTTTGCAGACTCCGTAAGCTGTCCTCATCACTTTTGATGTCTTTTTGACAATACTAGAAAGGGCTATTAAAGGATTTGAAGAAAATGCTTTCGTTGAAAAACAAAACAGTGTAGTAAATGTTGTTTCACAAGAGCAATACGGAGGTGGGACGCGGGGGTTTAAAGGTCGAATGGGTGATGAAATATGGGGAAGCGTTGTGGGAAAAAGGGTGGAAAGGGAACCGAGCAACTATAGGATACAAATCGTAATACTATTTCAAAAGCCAACCCTGCAATTTGTGTACGTGTGTGTGTGTGTGTGTGTGTGTGTGTGTGTGTGTGTGTGTGTGTGTGTGTGTGTGTGTGTGTGTGTGTGTGTATTTGTGAAATGTCTCGAGTGTGTTCTTAAAGCACTTAATTGTGGATGTTAAACAAACCGCAAAGTTGTCCTACGGTTACTGTGGAATTTGACGGAGACCTGGCACGGAGGATTAAAGGTTGAACTAAAAGCTATTTAGATTTCAGCAAATGGTTTGCATTCCTCCACGCCAGGAGAGGAACAAAAATTATCATTGTCAGCAGGTATTTTCGTTCGATTTACCGTGGTTGTCAAAAAAAAGAAGAAGAAATAAGCTGAAAGTACCCATCAAAACGAAAGCAATAGTGAAGTCTTCATTCAATAAGGAAATTATGAAAAAGATATCCGAAAAGGTTGCCTTTGAGAACGAAAATAAATGCCCGAGGCTTGTTCTGCCTGTAAAAGAAAGTTATATATGAAACATGCTTTCACCAGTAACTTAGAGTTTAACAAGAAAATGTAAAGGACAATTATGGACCAGAAATGACTTGATTAAAAAAAAAAATAATTTACAAGCAATTATTTCTTTTTCAAAATCGGATTAGAAATAGCGAAGTTATGAAATGTAACAAAATTAGCTAATGTTTGCACAATAGCACTCGAACAGTTGATATGAATATGCAAGTAAGTGAACTGATGATATCAGCATCTCATAGTTTTCCACTGATTTGAACAACAACAACAACAAGAACTACAAAAACTGACGAGAATTCATCTTTTCAGCAATAAAAATGTAAAACATCTTATTCGAGTCCCGAGTCGTCAAGACTTCTTGAGTCAACCTCGGCCGGCTTCATGGTAAACATCGGGCAAATTTTATGGACGACATAGGTGACGTTTAAAATGTAATGTGTGCCTGTCAAATCGCACAGGTTCCTAATACATTAACTTGGATACATGCATAACCAACAGTTTGAATATAAACAGACAGACAGGAAAGTATATTTTAGTAGAAGTGTAAAATCAATAAAATTATGCAAACGGCTGCTGCGAGATGCTGATTACGCTACTTTTTACCACAATGAATTGTCATTCAAACTGGTTTTGAATTGTGTTTTTTTTTAATACCATTGTGTAACAAAAGGGTGTTGAAGACAAGGGAAACAATGTACCCCTGTTGTTTGCGGGGATGGCGCTAATTCTTCTAATTCTTCGCTTTGTCTGGATGATAATAGAAGAAATGGGTGGCAGACGATTACGCATACCACAGCCCCAGAAGGTATTATTTACAATGGACAGGGTTATTGTTGCAATAAATACCACAGTTGTTTTTGTCTTGTGTTTTGCACAATGCCATCTTGATATCGAATCGTCTCTTCACGCTCCTGCAAAATATTTGGGCACTCCGGCTTTTACGATCGATGATTTTTATGAGATGACATTTACGCTAAAAATCGATCGGCCCTTAAAAATGTATATTTCAACGAAACGGAATGAACAGGTGCTCTGTTTGCTTTGTTCTTGTTTGTTTGTTGGGGTTTGTGTGTGTGTGTGTGTGTGTGTGTGTGTGTGTGTGTGTTTGTGTTTTCTTACCACCCTACTCCTTCCACCCATTTATTCTCCATTTCTCCTCTCGGCTGCTATCTTCATTTCAAATTTGTTTACGCTCCTTCTCTTTTTCTCTCTTTCTCCTTCCTCTTTCCTCTTTCCTTTTCGATGAAATGCCAGATCCTTAAAACTGAAACCACTGATGCTCTGACAACACGATTTTTTAGCGTGTTTGATCGAAAACCGAGTTAACTTATTTGGTAATAGAGGCATATTCTCACTAGGGGCACATGGACCGTGTATAAAAATGGAGCTACCACCATAGCATAACCAGTAATGAAATATGCATGCGTTGGCTAATAATGGCCACAGAGCAAGTAAATGGAAGCGATAATGATATACATCAACAAACACGAGGGCCCTTCAAATCACGCATGATATACGCCCTCAAATTTGAGTTCTGATACAGTATAGCTAATAATTATAGAGAGAGCTATGACCTTAGATTGAAAGTACACTTAAAGAGGAAATCGGGATATGTGCAGACAAGCACACATAAACGATATAAGTAGCGTATCATGACAAACCAAACTATGACGACAGAAATATTATTATAAAGAGAAAAGGGGGATGATGTCACAAGGGGGTAAGATGCAGACATATCGACTGGACTGTCTGCTTAACTCTCGGTTGGCGAGTCGACATGTCTACCTTTTGTTATCTAAATTTTAAAAAAAAATTCATCTTTCAGGGTTGTTGTTTTTTTTTTTCAATGGACTAGACGTGCAAGAAAAACAAAACAAAGAGCTGGAAGAAGGGGAACAGACTTGATACCCTATATCGTGTCGCCTCTTTAGATGAATAATAGTAAGCTATCGTGTCAGTCAAGGATTCAACAATACCAGGATTTAAGGTCAATTCCTAAACAGAGAGGTGCTTGTTGCTCCGAGTACTGGTGGCTTCCCCAACTCGCTTGGATGCGCGCTTTGTCAGTGGGCAAAAGTGCTGGTCGACCGGAACGGAAGCCCCCCTTTAGGCCACGCCTCGCTGCATTGTTCATAACCAATCAGGTGTGGCGGCGACAAAACTACTGACCAATCCCATGACTAACACTCTCACAACGGGAATAATGGTTCGCCTGTCAGCCCGAGTTGTCATTGGGCGGTACCGCTCTTCTCTCCTTATTCACCCTCTCCCTCCTTCTCAAGCTATCTCGCTCTCCATGCCTCTTCCTTTCTTTACATCTCTTCTCCTCTCTCTCTCTCTCCCTCTCTCTCTCCTCTCTCTTTCTGACTACAGTATATATCCAGCTAATTTCTCTCTCCTATATCTTATCATCTCTTCCGTCAGCTGGGTTCTACAGTTAAAAAGTTGTAATGATGGGGGAGGGGAGAAGGGAGGGGTAGATCAAACGGTACTTTTCCATTCACTATTCACATCTGAACGGGTAGCTCGCCAAGTCTGTATCATCTTCTGATTGCTATGCAAACAAGCTCGGGTTTAACAAATAAAGACCCATTTTAGGACGTGTACGAAAGTTACATTTTTCGCCAGTCGATTTTTGAAAAGAAAAAATCGATCAAAAATGTCTGGCCTCTTTCCGAAGGTTCGTCAGTAGGCACTTTCTTTCATTTTCGGATTAACAAACCTCGTTTCATTTCAGATTAACGCATCATCGGAAACATTGCCACAAAAATGTTTGGATTTACGAAACCTATTTCATTTCGGGGTTACAAACGTCTACGTGTACGGAATTTTATGTGCTTGGAATGACGATCTTGTTTCATTTTCGGGTAAACAAACCCTCGGAATAACGTATATCCCCTGCCAAAACTGAGAGATACCAACGAATAATTGTGAGGAAAAATTATTGTGAACGTTTGTGCTGCTGTGCTCGTTCCACAATTCATCAGTCTGGATAATGAACATGATGAACGCTGAAGCAAATTAAAAGTATGATCGCAAAACCCCACCAGGAACTCGAGATATTTGCAATTAACTAAAAAACAACATGAAAACGACGATAAGATGGGATATCTTAGATAATAACTTAAAGAATGTTCCTTGGAATGTAACGGTATCACTGGAAATGTGTTATTTTGCTCTAACTGATGACTGACTTGATTTGATATATTTAAAAACAGCTCTTAACCATATATATATATACATATAGATATATACTGATATATTTTCATTCATTTACTTGTGCATTTGTATCACATTATGTTTTGCTCATTAGTTGCTTTATATCATAAATTCCGAAATTCCCTCACAGACATTTGTAATGCGTCCAGTGTTAGTATATCTCTCGAACTAATATGATATTCTCATTTGCATAAAGTTCATAGAACAATGTAGCACAAGTACAAGCTAAACTCAGACCTTCATGTATTGGTTCTTAAGATCACACATTCGTTATCTTTTTTTTTTTTCAAAATGTGTTCTTCCAAGTATAACTAATCTTCATATTTGATTAAACTTACACTATTATCATTGAATTAAATATATATATATATATATATATATATATATATATATATATATATATATATATATATGTATATACATATATACATATTTTTATCCATTGATTTTATGATTTAACAGTGTACTGCTTTATCAACTACCCTGAACATGAGATTTATCATAATATATCCATGGGTGTGTTTCTTCTTCTTCTTCTTTTATTTGATAAATTTCTATCTTTATCGGATTTCGTCGCCCGAGAAGAGTGCAATGACATCGATGAAATTGCTATGACGTCTGGACCAACTACCGGTAGTCTGATGAGGGACTGGTCTTTCGACCTACGGGTCATTGCTCGTGAAGGTAGTAAAATAAACGATGTGGTGCATGGGGTTCAGGCTATCTTAAGACTCATTTTCGGCCTTATCAGGTCTATCCTAGGGACCGATGACCCGTAGACCTTTAGAAGTATGAGCAACCATATTATTGTGGTCCAAAGGCATCATATAGAGGAAAAAAAAGGGGAACAAAAGACATGGAATTTGTCACAATAGCCAATGTGAGACAACATTCAACGTTCTGCGATAACCCGATGTAAACTCGACCCAAATTTCGCGCGAAATGTTAGATCACCGTTGGCAGCAAGGGCACGTGTCTCGCGCATTTGTCGGGTCTCCGTCCGTCGCCCTCGCCCCAAAGCTCCGGCTTCTTCACGAGAAAGACGATGGTCGTACTCTGGCTTCTATGTTCTTGTCCATTATGATGGACACAATGTTACGAACATTGTTGGCACTCGCCTACTGATTACGTATTCACCAGTGAAGCAAGAACAAGAAACCTTTAAAGGCTACTATGACTACAAGACGACTCACAGCTTATTTAGCTCTGTTTTGTTTTATCTATTCATGTATCTTTTGCTTTATTGTCTTCGTGTGCATGTGTCACGACTGTGTGGCCAGAAGTTCTGGAAAAGGACAGGGCGAAAGCGGTGACCTCAAGGTCACTAGTGATAGCGGAAAGCGACTTTGGAGGGCGCCCCACTGAAATAGTGTGAGAACTTACATAAGGGATTGAAGCGTGAACATCAGCTCACAAGCATCCATCAAAATAGAGATTAATTTTTGGCACATCCCAGGAAAATAAACTCCGGAAGTCCAGTTTTGTTGGCAGAACTTAAAAACAGGGCCCACACACTACATGGATACAACAGCATGTATCATAATCTAGCAACGAAATATTTTCTGCCCGAATACACGGTGTATTCTTTGTTTGTTTTTAAAACCAAATTAATTCGTCCGTTTCATTCAAACGAATTTACATCGAGTTTACGGATGCATTAAAATGTATATTATTTCAGTTTTAACTTAAGTGTGCATAGAAATGTGATTTTTCAGTTCACTTTTCCCTAAATAATTGAAAGGTTTATCGGAATCCAATTTGCAATCACATGCTTTTGCTATGTCGGACAATAATCGGACGAGTTTTTTTGGATCAACCTTTTTATATAGATGCATACATATTTTAAAGTTTGCATAAAGTTTGTATATGTAAGTAAACCGGACTATCCGTGGCGATTATGTAAGCGTTGTTTCATCTTTTCACTCATAAATCTAAAAGAAAAGATAAATAAAAAAGTACTAAAACAATTTTTTAATGAAGTGCTCACACACACAAAAGACAAAACAAAACAATAACAAATTTAAAATGACTTTAATCATATTCTTTTAAAAAATCAGAAAGAGGGCAGTACAGTGATAGCCGGTTGCGGCGGAATATGAAGTGACATTGTTTCCAATTATCGGAAACAAGTTTTGATCAATCATTTTTTCAATATATGTGTCCCAAACAGACCTATTCATGTAAGATAAGTATCGATTAATTTGGATAGGAAGTGAATTATACCTTTAAAGAGGAAACACAGTGGCAAAAAAAAAACACAAAACACCCAGGTATCTTGAAATCTGTCGTCGTTATGTGGAGAGGGAAAACATGAATATCGTTATGAGATACACCGCAAAATTTCTGACAGCGTATTGTACAGTGAGAGGTCGAGATAATTATCAATATTGGGAGGCAAAAATGGTCCGTACTGTTTCTAAACGAGTTCTTGGAAAAACGCGGTATGTATCATTTCATTCGATTTACAAAGGTGGTTTGCTCAAAGCCGCAAAGTTATAATCACACCCCAGCAACGCTGCCTCTATCGCAGCTGCAAAATGCTGTCAACCGTTGCTGCATGAGAACTTGTCTGATTGGTCTCTCTGATAATGATATACTTTTAACAAAAGACCACTTAACACTTTTCATATAATGAAAGCAACAATGGGCACCTAGCTAAGGCATCGTTTATCCTGTTTGACAACCCTAAGCTGCTTACTTGAAAGGGCTTTAGCCCATTTTTCCCCATGGGATAGTTTTTGCCATCATTGGAGAAGCTTTCGGGTATATATGAGGGACGTCAGGGACAACAATGATTCCATTGATACCGTGTACATGGTATATTCAAACTATACAATATATTGTTTGCAGTCTATGCTCTAATGCGTCTCGACGACATTATTTTGTGCAGAATAGTACATGGACGTTGAAAAAAAAAATATAATCATTCGTTCTCAATGGAGGTAATTCTGTTTGCGCCTTCCCACCTCAACTTCAAATAAAAACTAGCACAGACTTTAACTCGGACAATAATTGACGCCCCTCGTATCAAAACCCCGAGATGCAATTGTGACGCGATTATACAATACCCGAAGAATTGCGACCAACGAGACCGCATGATTTCACCTGTTCAATCGGCCTTTGTCCGGCTCCTTTGGAACACGGTGATCAATCCGCGTTGTGGTATACGAGGGGAGGAGAAAAGATGTCATATATTTCTCTTCTCTTCTCTTTGGGCCTGGGATGGTTTCAGCTGGGAGGAGGACGAATAGAAGGCTCGTTGTCTTCTGTAATTGGTTTCGATACACCGTTAGGATAAGTCCTCTTTGGATTGTCGACAGGGACAAAGGAAATTGGCGCGTAGTGGCGACAGCGTTCGTCACGCCGAGACTGTCACGAAAAATATATATATTTTTGGAAATGACTCCGTCTTCATCGTCTTTTTTTTTAAATCATAAAGAGTTGTTGCTAAGCAAAGTAAAAAAAAAAGAGAATTGACTTTTTGAGCGGAATTGGTGATTCTGACACCAGTGATATACATCATCCCTTGCTAAAGGTTGGTATGAAAATACGTGTACTCAAAATACACAATAGTTGAGTACATCTATATAACTCTACAAACTGAGCTGCAACGTGTTGTATGTTTACTGTTTCTCCAAAATAATTGTATAGCCTTCTTGGTCCCCCCCCCCCCCCCCACACTCGCTGACAATTGCTGTCAATTACCGTTGTCAAAAGAACATAATCATCTCGTACGACCTGATACATTTGAATTCCGAGGAGCTCATATTATGTAAGTTAAGGGTTGTGTATAACTTCAGAAACTAATGTCCACTGCTCGTGAATATTTTGTTATACAAACTCATTTCAAATCTAGGTTATTTATTAATAGTGGAGGTAACAACAATAATGATATAGCAATATGATATTACTGATAATTTATCACATCATCATTACTCCAAGTAGTCCAGTTGGTTAAAATATAAAGAAGCGATAAAAGAAGCAATGGTTGCATGGCAACATTATCATGATATCATCATCAGAGAATTCTTCGTATTATCATAGTCACTTTTTTTGGTAACAATCAATTTCGTGCTTGCATGCTTTGCCCATGACCAAGTTCATACTTCAGAAGAATGTCATGATATCAATCCTTTCAATGTTCAATTTCTTCCTCTTCTTTTTTTGTAATCAAAAGTGACGTTAAAGTCGCCAAATTTAATGCTTAGCAACACTGGCGTGACTGGCGTGGGAACATGTATAGGTATACAGTACATGCAAATGACCGATTCATCAAAGCGACTGAATTGTCTCCTCCTAAAGGCTCACCTTTATCGTGCATATTTGCCGATTTGCTGATATAATCCGGCAAGAAAGTGAAGTATTCTTCTGTCCTATTCATTTGTTTGAGTTACAGGCGCATGCGACTTTCTGAAAGGATATACTTTACGTAATGCAACATGATTGAAGACATTGCTATTGCATGATAATACTTGTTGTTGCGTTGTTATTGCTAATGAATTGATGTTTCAATCGCTCGGACAAATTTAATCTCTGCTTTGATTCAGAACAATGAATGATGGGATTGGTTGGGCTTTTTTTTTTACAGTTAATCAATCGTTGTATATTTGTTTTGATTTCCTTATACGTGACTACTGAATACTGCTACATAAATGTATCAAACATGACTTGGTAGGCCTATTCATGCACTTTTCAGAATTTTTTGTTGTTGTTTTGGATTTTTAAATTTTCGTTTGATTCACAACACACATCATTTCATTCATTTCATTCTATTTCATTTGTTTTGTATGATTTCTTGTATTTTGTTGAAATTGTTTAAGTGCTTTTGAGTCTGAATTGAAAAGGCGCTATATAAATAGTGGTTATTAATATCATTTTCATTTCAATTCATTTCATTTCATTTCGCCTTTTTTTTTCTGACGTTGACAGATGATCACAGAATGGATTTTGCTCTTCCTTTGGGCATCGACCCGGTGGATTATGGTCTACCAGAAGTCGTAGTTCATTAATAGTGTTGACGTTCTCTCATTTACCCCTCTTCCTGCCAAGAGACCCCGGCTAGTACATTATGTCTCTCGCAGCGGCGTCGGATGTGGCGGGCAGAACAACATTTTCATGTTGACAGCAAAGGCGACTCGTCATATGGGCAAGATTTGTGAACATACCTCTTGTGATGTCACCTGTTATTCTGCCCGTTGTTTTTCAGGAAAGGGGGTAAAGGGTTTAGGGACGGGGAGGGGGAGGGGTATACGTAATTTGTCGGCAGGTGTGAGCACATTGGCTCAAATCATGATATCACGCGCCGATGTCTTCTTCGTGGTGTAATCATGTCCCTATCGCGTTTCCGTAACCGACGAGTCGGCTTTCGTCCTAAGCGGTAAGTGTCAAGCACCTGCACGAGCTATCGTGCGTTAAAGGAGCATTCGCCTTTTCAGAGAGCGCTATTACTTTCATGAAAAGTACAGTCACTTGAAATCAAATACGTTTACATGAACAGCAAAAATGAGTAAAATCGAGCCCATGGTTAAAAAGCTGCAACCATACTCTTCGTATATGATCCAAACAGGCCGCATTATTATGCAATTTGACGTCGCTTAAAGGGATAGTATATTTTTGGTTGAGGTGTGGATTCAGTCTTTAACTTTTGCATGATACTTAGAAACCACTTCATGAAATGTTAGAGAGTATACAATTCCAAGAAGACTTCAAAGTTTATTTGATGAAAATCAGTTTTGAAATGACTGAGATATCCAAGAACAAAGTAAAACAAAGCGATCCTAATAAAAGGTGGGTCCCATCTCTTATTAGAATTGCTTTGTTTTGGATATCTCTGCCATTTCAAAACCCCTTTTCATCAAATAAACTTTGAATTCCTCTTACAATTATATGCTCTTTCATATTTCATAAGAGGTTTCTCATTTAAAAAAAAAATCATCATAAAAAAAAAAACAAACGTTGGAAACCTGTAGCCCCATCTCAACCGAAACTGTACCATCCCTTTAAGCATCACTATGCTGTATTCACTTATACTTTCATGCGCGTGATTGTCGCTCATAACGTTCTCTTGCAATGAACTTTTCTTAGACTTGGCTCCATACACCAACGAAAAAAAAAATGTCTTCTTTCAACACACCGGAGTTCGAATTTCGAAAAAGAAGTCAAGTAATGCCCTCATGATAGTAATATCAAAGATAACGAAAACAATATCGGTAATAATGAGATACTACTACTGCTTTATACTTCTTCTACTACTACTACTACTACTACTACTACTTTTTATGACACAATAGAGACCTACAGAGGCAACATCACAGACATGTAACTGAGGCTATGTTTTTAGATGTTTAAAGTGCGTCTTGTACGGGAATTCAAAAGGTCATAATATTCCATATACACGTTCACATATACAATATCAAACTGTGACGTCTGCTTTGCCGCCTTCATTTTCCTGACTTCGTACAAATCGGCAATCGCTTCCAAGTGATTACTCCTTTAAGCAAACACCTACGCACCCTTTCCTCGTTCTACAAAACTTTGTTAGAGCATTCTGGACAGTTGGCGAGTGAGAGCTCACCTGAAGATACGAATTGACACTGAGAAGATAAAAAGACACGAAAAGAAGAAGGTATAAAACACAAGCGAATCGGTTAACGTCTACCTGGGTTACCATAACTTCATTACTGAGCCAGCTCTCCCAAATTCCACGAATAACTAATAGTCCACGTGAAGAGCAGCGTGTGTATGTGGGGAGGGGGGGGGAGGTGGTAAGGGGCCCTCCTGAGGATGGTCTATTACTGTTTTCAAGCTAGTTTTCTCGAAGCTTTGGTACAAGACGATGCTTAGCGTCATTATTAACAAATACAAGTTAGTACTTTGAATCTAGTTTCTTGTTGGTATGTCGCGTAAGCCGTTAGCTGCTGCTACGTTTATAATTAGTCCAGGACGCTCAAAACGACTGTCCGGAATTTTACAGTATTTATAGTGAAGGCTTGCGCAGTATTTAAGTGGCTTTGTGACCCGGGCCCCGTTTTATCAAAAGATAAACTTGACTTTAAATTTCCTTACCACACAGGCTGCCATAGACTTACAGTTGAAATCAACTATATAATCAATTTTAACCCTTCATAAATCAGGGTCCCAGTCTCTTAATGCATATTTTTTATCGTTTTGCTCTGAGACTCCATGTACACAGGTAATTCTCAAAAAGTTCCATTCTTCCAACGCACTTGTCAGGAAAATCAACTAAGCCTGTCCGTCATGTTCAATATTTTTCTCTCTTAATCACTCTCTTATATCTACTCTACTCTACTCCACTCTACTCTACTCTACTCTATTTTATGCACGGTATACCTTGTTTCGAAAGCACTTAGAGTGCACTTACAGCAACTAGAGTTTAAATCTTCATTATTAATGATTGTATGGTGAATCCAAAACAAGAAAAGCATATAAAATAAATAAAATAATGTGTATATTTTTGTTTGTGTGTGACCCGTCCGAAATACGTGCAATCAATCACTGTGATAGTTGAGACATTTACTTTACTAGGTTTATCACAGTGATTTACAGTAGGGGCCTGTATCTATCGTGATACCTTAAAAGCAAAAGTTGTTATGCCATAATCGCATTGATTTAATTTTGAATCATGTGATCTACAAGACATATCAAAACGATACCTGTAAAGTCCAGAGCCGTTATGTGCACAGATTCATTACTTTATTCACAATAAAGTTGTGATAGACATTATATCTTCTTCTTGATGCTCTCTTCAAGTCAGATTCACGAATTGAGATCGATTGTGCACTTAGGACGTATTTTCTCTGTTATTTTCCTTGTTACTGAACTAAAACACGAATGACAGAAATCTCGGCGTTATCAAGTGTATTGAATCAGAGAAATCAGGATACCCTCTCAAACACTGCGGGAATGAGTGTCACAAAAACTTTCCTCTGTAAAACTTGCAGAGCTGTTCCCTACTGTAAATAATTGCCCGTAGCGGCGACCTTAGATGACATAATGTAGCTATTATTCGCACCTGTTGGAGTAGGGTTTGCTTTCAAAGGAAAGGCACAGGATGCCGCCCCTAGTTTTCCGTTATCCCAAATTTCATGGTGTGCAAAACAATAATGGCAACAGAGAGTGCAATGACAAGGCCCAAAGTGACGTTGAAGCGCGTTTGCTCACGTAGATGGCGCTCTTCAAGTTGACTGCTCTCCTTGTGATAGACCGCTGGTGCATTGTCGATAATCTCCAGGAGGCATCGATGTTTTTCCTCCTTCCGCATTGCCAGTTCCGTACCGGCATCGTCCATCCTCTCAAGCTTGGCGTCCATGTCCGATTTCTCCGCCTCGAGGTCGACGATCTCCTTCCAGCGGAGGTCGACGCGCGACTTGGCGAGCGTGTCGAGTTTCGAGCGACGTCGTCTCGACTCGTCGATACGCTGCCGATTCTGGCCGACCGCTCGCTCGTACCGCCGCCTAATCCTATCCAATGTGGCCACCTGATCCATTATTTGCTTCTGCCGGGTTCTCTTCTCTGCGATTTCGTCGAGGAGCGCGGCCAAGTGGTCCTTGTCAGGGTGTATTTTCGTACTTTGCTTTACTCTGTACTCTGAACGATTTTTACGGTGACCATGACCTCTGCCATCGCCATTGTCTTGTTTCGAGTGAACACCCTCACCAGCATTATCTGTCATTCCGATTTCGGGTTCGTAAGTCGGGCTATGGGTCACAACGGACGTCGCGCACGTGTTGTTTCGCGTCGTCGCATTCGGAGAAGAGGACCCGTTGACGAGAAGTAATCCGGCGTGGTCGCACTCGTGCATCGCGTGCAGTGAGCCGCAGAAATGCTCCGAGGCTGTCCTCGTCGACTGCGATATCCTGCTGGATCGCTCGCCGTAGAGGGATTCCTGCGGGAGGCATGGTGACAAGCCGTCCCGTCGTCTGCTCGACAGTAGCGATCTGTTAGCCTTCGATCGCCCTTCTTCTTCCCCGAGGCTGGCTCGTCGTCGAGGGAAAGCAGGGCGTCTGTTAGTACATGTTAATGACACAAACAGAACTTAAAATGTGGACGTACGGGTACTTTTTCTTCCTGCAGCATCATCAATTTTCAAGTTTTGTATTTTTCGGTTGATGTTCCTGCTGATTGTCTCCACTAATTATAACGTCTGACGTACATTGAACTCGTACCCATAGAAAGTTTGGAAAATAAATTGTGAGGCAAAACCTAAAGATTACTGGCTGTCAAAATCGTCAAAACAAATGTTACGGTTTCTATACAAATGAAAAATGGCCATTGGACCGACAAGAAAGAAAAAACAAACAAACAAAAACAAGAACAAAAACCTAACAAAACAAAACAAAACACATTGACACTAGCATAAAATCACTGCATTTGACATGAAGAACGAAACTAGCGAGACCAGGTGCGCTCGTGGTACACTGGATGATTGTACTCCAAGAAAAATACAGAATGCGACACAAACCTGTCAACTCCGTTACAAGCTGGTGACGAGTTCCTATTTCCTGTCGACTTCGTAAGTGTCATCAAAAGCAAAGCGGAGGTAAACATCTTGACTGATGGCAGAACGTCGTGTTAGTTAAAAATCCTAAAAATGCACTCCGTTTTCCTTTACAAAATTTATAAAATATATAATTTACGACGTTCCTTTCTGTTCTTGTTACCATCTTTCTTTGTGATCATGGATGTGTGTTGAGCGATAAGCTAAGCTTGCTCAGTTGGAAGGAATAGGACATGTGCAGAACGCGCGTGAAAGTTTCCATCAGTTACTGTTACGTCACAAGTAAGCACTGTTATGTCATCGTTATGCGCATCAGGTATATTATGGCGTCATCACTCCGTGTCCTGACGTAATGGTATGTCCAATTTCAGCTGGATAACCTCTTCAGCTTAATATGCACCGTTCTCCCAGAGGGGCCTGTTGATGATTCGCAGTACAGTACGGCCAGGTATCAAGACCCCCCACCAAGAAAGAACGAAAGAAAAGCAAACAAACAAACATACAGCACATACTTTTGGGTTTGGCGCTGTATCGTTTGAAAACAATTTTACACTTCATCATTGGTGTTCAGTTTGGGTGAATATTCTCTTTCGTTTTGAGCCCCATTTTGGTCGTACATGTAAACAATTGTCGGGCTTTGTAGCGATATCATTTTAAATCTTGCTGATTACTAAATTTGACTGATTTTCAATATGGCAAAATTTTTCATAATGACACAAATTTTGTAGTATATGTATTATTTTGTGGACAGTCAATAAGATTCTACCAGTTCCGCTGAATTTTTCAATTCAAGACATTCGGTAACATTCTGAATTGCCAATTCCAAGAAGAAAACAATATCTTTGCAGCATAATTACCTCAGACTTGATCGCTTACTACATGGGTTATAAAAGACTTGATGAATATTTTGCCCACAATAAAATGCACCAAGAAAAATCAAGACTCCACAGACTATTAAATCCACTATAGACGCATCAATAATCAAATCCCTACCCTTCCAACATTTTCTTTAATATACATTGTAGAACCTTAGATGATTCTGCTTCCTTTCATTCATAGTGAATGCACCAAACAACAAACCAATAATTTTCCAGTTTTGCTGAATCTCATTGATCAATGTATTGCTCTATTTTATCTGTGTTTTCATCTATCGGTACCCGTTTTCTCCTGTCATATTATTTATTTCTTTTTATACACTTGACTTAATTAAAGGAGACCTCCGGATAACTTTTCAGACTTTCACATTTGAACTATGAATTAGTCATACTAAGGATTTCAGAATTTATAGTGATTGAGATGAAGAATGAGAATGTTTTTAAAATTTATAACAAATTACAATGAACAAGGATGATGACATGGCAGCCTCACCATAAGGATGATGACATGGCAGCCTCACCATAAGGATGCATGAGTTGGGGCTCAAGGAAGCAGAACAAAAGAAGAAGGCATGCATAGATTCTACATAGGTGAACTTGTTCAGCAAGCGGTATTGTAATGGAATTACACTGCTACATTACTGAAATATGTGAGGCTCCTATGTCATCAACACTGCTCAGTGTAATTTGTTTTTTTTTTCCAGAGTATTGGTCTCTCTGCTCAAGGACCACAATAAATTCCACAAATCTATACATGGAGCTGTCGATTTATGTACTGTACTACATGATGCGAAATTATGAAAATCATCTGGAATGCCCCTTTAAAAATCTGAATGCTGAGCAACAATCTAGGTTAAAATGGAATAACCCCACTCCACGGTGCAGTTTACTTTTACACAAAAAGTAAACTAGAAAAGAACAGCAAATGTTTCACGAAAATCAGAACTAGAAATGGAAGGTGTCGACTTCTGTGATATACCCCTGTGCTGATCTTGAATCACATACAATGTATTATGCACATTAGATGGGTTGGTGACATCTCACCTCGTGTCTCCATAGAACCTGTAAACGAGTCTTCTCTTACTTTTTCTTTTGAATTCACTGTTAAACGTGCAGTAGCAAGGAGTATCTTGAATGTTCTCTGTCATGAATGATTTAAGATGGGCTTTTAAAAGGAAGGGGGTGCTAAATCACTGACCAATAATTGATCACCAGTTGTGAGTTGTGAGAGTTGTGAGGGCGAGACGTCGGGACTTCATCTAGTGTGCATTGTAGCTGTCACCAATGTGACTGATATGTCTGATATTTTCGGGCGTGTACATGTGAAGAGTTTAAATGCAAAAATCTGATACATTGGACAGTATGCGCCATTTTTAAACATCATAAAGCAAGGTCATCATCAAATAAAGAAAAAAATCCTTCCAAATCATACAACACTTGTTACATAACAAGAAATAGCTTTAAAAATGTTTATGAAATTACACTACTTATTGTTGTTTTTTCTTTTGTTATTCAGCAGATTTAATCTGAAATATCTCAAATTGATAAAAATGGGTAAATCAGTTTTTGCATATAGACGCTTCACACATTTCTCAACATATTTCATTGATAACAGATATCCAACCATACAAGCGATTTAGCCTGAATGGAGTCAGCATGGCGTGGTATTTCACACTACATGTAATTTTGCTCATTTGATGTGAAGAACCAAGTATACATGGTCTCATTACAACCAATTGAGGGATCTCTACAGTCCAAGGTTGAATGTTTTCACTGCAATTTTAGATCCCTGCAATGCAAAATTGACCGTATGTCATCATTTCAATGTAGTAGCTTGGGAGAGAAAGGTCAATAGTGCTCGTTTAACCCGCTGAGGACCAGTCCCGCGTATACTCGAACAGGTGTCTATCGGTGAAATGCCTGATGTAGCAAACTCAGCCCGCCCTCAACGGGTTAAAAGTTCCAATATCCACAATGACAGAAACGAAGACTCAAGAGCAAACAGCATACCTGGTACTGTTCAGTGCACTTTATTTCGTTGTGAAATAACACTGCTCATATTCGGCAGAAGGGAAGAGAGTGACAACTTTTAAAAATCGACACCTGAGAAAAACAAATAAACAAGAATAAAACAAGAACAAAAGTGTATATGTATAATACAGATTACACTACAAGGATCATAATTCTTAAAAACAAAACAAACAAAAAAGAATGAAATGACAAAAGAATAGAATTAAGCAAATATAATAAGATATGGACGATTTCACTTGTAGTTTCTCATATCTTCCCTCCAGCCACAGTACTGTACTACAGCACAATTCATCTTGGGTTTGAATCAAAGGTTTAAGTTGAAGGGTATCCCTGATATAAATCTATTACGAATGACAAAACCTGAATAAATTTCATCCATCCTGACAAATGATATCATCATCATGAACACATTATGAAGTACAATGATATTGAACCTGTACAAATAAAAGTACAGCTTAGCCATTTTCACTCAGTCCCATTCCATGTTTTAACACAGAAAAAAACAAACAGTACATGGTAGGAACACTTTTGAGTGCATAGAATAATTTTGCGCTGTTTGGACATTACAGAGAACATACAGAGTTTTCAATACATCACAAAAAAATTGCTGAAATCTAACAATACATCTCTCCAAGTGTGTGTAATAGTATTCAACAACTTCACATACAGTTTCGGATCATTTATCAATTGCCTGCAGGTGATGAATTTGGGGATTGTCTACTCACACATTTCATTTCTTTCAGCAAAGAATTTCAGAACAAAGCTGAGGAATTCATGAAGAAAAAAAGCACAAAACACAAACACAAAAACACATATATGGTACCAGTTGATAAGAATGCCATCCAGTGCATAAACAATGCATTCTTTGGGCAATAAAGAGTCTCCAGATTTGAGACTCCTCTGGTGTATCCATTTCTTTCACACTTTCCATTTTTTTAAAAATCAATCAATGGTAGAGATGACTGCTTTCTGCATAAAAAAAGTAAAAATTGAAAGTACTAGTATCTTTTTCTTTAGTCAGTCTAAGTATACACAGATCATATCTCACGTGTCTCTGCACAGCCAACATGGACATTCAATTCTACAGAGAAAGTTAGTATAGAATTATACTACCCCCCCCCCCCCCCCAAAAAAAAGGAAAAAGGGGGGGAAAATGTAGCCAATGTATCAAAAAAACACATTGAGTAACAAATGAGAAAGACCTACTCTCACCCAGACATCACACTAACTACAATCTGGCCAGAAACACACACCAAAACATGACCAAACTAATATGCCTTACTTCCAATACTTTTCATCTGTCACCTAAACCATTAAGCTGTAGGGGAGACATGTGTAGCGATTTACTTACCCAACAAAATAAACAACAGAACTGTAAAACCAGAAACATTTGTGGCTTGAAACTTTCGCAAATTGCTGACCATTAAAAAAATATGAGTATACTACAAGTAGTGGATTGTGTAGACAAAAAAAAAAAAAATGTTGCGTCCATGTTACTTTCGCTAAACACGGCTCCTCGCTAAATTTGCAAAAGTTTCATGCACAATTTGCGAAAGTTTCATGCACAATTTGCGAAAGTTTCAAGCACGTGAAAATATCTGGTTTCTGAGTAAGTGGGAAGGGCAGGGGAGAAAAGTCGACGAAAATATGTCACATGAACTAAAACGGGGAATGTACATTCGAGTTCATTCAAAGTTGGCTTTGTCCACCATGGTGGTGCCCGACTGCTGTATAATGTAGTTTGCTGCGTAGTGGCCGCACTGCACACACCTCTCGATGTCCTTACCCTGTGCCAGCTGGGAGAGGAAGCCTGGTGGGAGGGGACAGAGAAAGAGGGGAAAGCCCCACAGAAGTGGGGGAAATTTATAGTACGTCATATCAAACACGCATGGACTGACCTGCTGTATTATATGCTAGTTTACAGTTTTCGGACTGTAGCGTACAGCCCGAAACATTTGACACTAATCCTTTTAAGATTTTGCTTCATTCTTCATCTTGTTTTGCTTACATTTTTGCTTTTTATTCATACATTCATTTCTATTATTGTCAATTTTTTTTTTAAATACAATTGACTGGATTTAAACAAGTGCGCTATGATGGTTTGCTAAACTGTGCAAAATTATAAATGGTGAGACATATCCATACTCGTGCATGGACATGTGACGGTAACAAATGATAACTCTTGATCCCTGAAATTACTTTCAAAATTTTCTTTTTTCATTCCCTTGATGATTCCTGTCAAGACTGGTCAAAAGCAAACCCCTGGTTTTCCTAAAGATAAGACTGTAAAAAATCATGAAACTTTTTTGCTAAATTGGGGTGGCATTTGGGGCCCTGCCCGGGAGGTCCCGGGGCATCACCATCATTTCTACAAACTGCAACTGTATGATTCCTACCAAGCAAGTTTGGCCAAAATCCAGCCACCAGTTTTCAGAGAAGATGAAGAAAATGTGAAAATGTTGATGCATAATGCAAGACGGATGCTGGACGCCAGACGGTGAGCGATTGCAAAAGCTCGCTTGGACCATTCCACTCTGGCGAGCTACACGTACCACAAATTTACAATGACATTCATGGAGTTGAACACGTTCATTAAGATATATGTGGATGCATGATAAACCTACAATGGAAAATGACAGAAAGAGCCACATACACAACAGGATGAGTCAAGTGCTTGTCAACTGAAAGAGAAAGATCGCAATCAACAACAAAGATGAAGAGAGAGGAGGGAGATGAAACAGGGTAGGGGTGGAGGAGCACCTTACCTCCTACAAAGGCATCTCCAGCTCCATTGGTGTCTAAGATGTCTTCTGCTTTGACGGGAAGAATCGGGTATTCTGTGATTTTCCCTCCTGTATGAAGAGAAGACGTAAGAAAAATTATCAGTCATTCACCAGACTCAACCAAAAAGACTAAGAGTTGTTTACTACTTCTCTGTGGTATATCAGATATTGAAAGGAATGCTTAGCATTTCAGAGCATTGTTCTATTACAAGTAACATTAACGGGTCTCACAAATTGTCATCACTGGTTCACCAGTTCTCGTAAAGACACCACAGATTTGGGCCGCCCTCAGTAGCAAGCCCTTGTGTCTTTCAATTTCAAAGTTCCACTTGATGACTTGGTACTTCGTGGTTTGTTAGTTAATTCATGCACCTGTTTCTGTCCAGCGTGTCACAAAAACATTCTAAACATACTTCCCTGCTTTGATCTCATCATTACCACTGACGGCCAGCCTTGACAAGAACAAGACGGCACTGTGTGAAATCTACAAACTACACATGCAGAAGATAAAAATGCATGTGCAGTTGTAGTGCCCATTGGGAAAACATCGCTCACGCTATTTCACTTGCAAAATTCACATACTTCACAGAGAAAGCAGTTATTCTTGCAGGGTGATTGTGATTTGTGATACAATTGTCCCCATTTTTCGCACATTGCTTCAGAGTAAACGTGGACAGTAACCGTAGACGACATGTATGTCCTACCATTATCCGACATTACGTGCGTGTCCACAAGTGTCAAGTTCAGTAGTCACTAATTTTGAGACAGAAAATTTGTCATGTTTTCAGGTTTGCTGCTCCCCATCACTAGTGCTTATTCAAAGGCAGTCAAGTCTGAAAAGGCATCTCAGCCAAATAAGACTGGAATGAGGGAAATGGTTCTTTTGTCAGTGACACTGCTCAATTATGCAATCGTCATTGTCCAAACATTATTAAAATGCACAAAATCAGGTGGCAGTGGTGATGATGGGATCAAAGTAAGACTTTCATTATGTAGTGTAGTGAGTAGTGGGTCCATGTAGTTATGTGTGTAGTGGGTCCATGCCTTCATTTTGGAATCCCGCCACTAAAGCCCATTCTGACATTTGCAGATTAAAAAACAAAACAAAACAAAAAACAAAAAACAAAAAACTTTAGTGCTTCGAAATAGTTCTAAAATGTGAGTTAGGGATAAAAATAACCAACATGAAAATGTTAAATGTTTGTTGAAGGTACAAAAAAGTGAATAGTTTCTAAAATAAGCTGTCACCATGACGGTTTATTGAGTAAATTAGCAGTATCTCCTTATATTTGTGGCTCTATTGCAAAATGTTGTACAGTAGGGTGTTTGGCGATACAACTGAATAATACATATGCATCTCCCAATCGCCACAAAAATTCGCACATGTATTACCTGTGGCATATTCTACCAAACTATACAAAAAGAAATAGAAATTTTCATCATAATCATGCTTATATATGCATAAAATCATACATTTTGCTCTAAATCGGAAAGTAAAGCTCCTAGAATCCTAATTTTTGGTGATAACATTCTTTGTAGCATTCCCAACAATGTACTCAAAAGAAAATCTGGTATCAAAATCAATTTCTTATGTATTTTATTGTTTCATGACTTTCTTATGTATTACCTTGTTTTTCAACCTTTTGTTTTATCATTTGTTTTCGCAAAATTTATGACAGAACCTACTTCAAGCATAATTATGCTAAAATTAATTGATTTCAGCATATGAAAGTGAAAACAAGGAAAAGTAGAAATTACGCGGTGCGTAATATATGTCCCCGCCGGAAGTAGCATTTTGTAGCAAAATGTGCAATATAGGTAAAAAATCAAGGTCAAAGGTCAAAGATGTCAAAGGTCAAAATTCTGTGTAAAAGTTTTGAAGCCCTCACCTAGTGCCATCACATAAAGCAAACGGAATAGAAATCGGGTTAGAAATGGCGAAGGAGTAGCATTTTATAGCCAATGTACAATACAGGTCAAAAATCAAGGTCAAAGGTCAAAGAAGGCAAAGGTCAAAATTCTGTGTAAAGTTTTGAAGCCCTCACCTAGTGCCATCACATAAAGCAAACGGAATCAAAATCGGGTTAGAAATGGCGAAGGAGTAGCATTTTGTAGCCAATGTACAATACAGGTCAAAAATCAAGGTCAAAGGTCAAAGAAGGCAAAGGTCAAAATTCTGTGTAGAAGTTTTGAAGCCCTCACCTAGTGCCATCACATAAAGCAAACGGAATCGAAATCGGGTTAGAAATGGCGAAGGAGTAGCATTTTGTAGCAAAATGTACAATATAGGTCAAAAATCAAGGTCAAAGGTCAAAGAAGGCAAAGGTCAAAATTCTGTGTAGAAGTTTTGAAGCCCTCACCTAGTGCCATCACATAAAGCAAACGGAATCGAAATCGGGTTAGAAATGGCGAAGGAGTAGCATTTTGTAGCAAAATGTACAATATAGGTCAAAAATCAAGGTCAAAGGTCAAAGAAGGCAAAGGTCAAAATTTTATTTATTTATTTATTTATTTATTCAGTTTTCTTTACCCAGGGTAGCCCCATCAGTGGTTTACACACTGTTATCCTAGGGGGCCCTGCAACAGAATGACAAAATATAACAGTTCAACAAACACAAAATAACAAATCAAGGACATTCCTTTTTACATCATAACATCAACACAATATCAATATTCTATATAAATGAAAAAATGCAAAGTTAATCGTTGACGATAATAATACATAAACTCATATTATTTGAGAAAAAATACCTTAACATTAAACAGGAATATCAAAAATTCTGTGTAGAAGTTTTGAAGCCCTCACCTAGTGCCATCACATAAAGCAAACGGAATCGAAATCGGGTTAGAAATGGCGAAGGAGTAGCATTTTGTAGCAAAATGTACAATATAGGTCAAAAATCAAGGTCAAAGGTCAAAGAAGTCAAAGGTCAAAATTCTGTGTTGAAGTTTTGAAGCCCTCACCTAGTGCCATCATATAAAGCAAACGGAATCGAAATCGGGTTAGAAATGGCGAAGGAGTAGCATTTTGTAGCAAAATGTGCAATATAGGTCAAAGGTCAAGGTCAAAGGTCACGACTGAAATTCTGTGTAGAAGTTTCAAAGCTCCCTTGTAGTGCTATCATATAAGGCAAACAGAATCAAAATTGGCTCATAAATGACAGAGAAGTAGCAAATTGAAGATTTTGATCACACACGGACACACACACGGACACACGGACGGACACACGGACGGACACACGGACGGACGGACGGACGGACGGACACACGGACACACACACGTACGGAGCCCGTTTCATAGTCCCCTGCTCGAACTCGTTCGGCGGGGACAATAATCATAGCTATCTAGAGAAAACTCTGTTTGCATAGACTTTATACACAAAATCACGTTTTTGAGCCATTTTCGGTCTGACAGGCATGTCCAATTGTATAAAAGCGTCGTAACGGAACGCGCGATTTTCGCAAAAATGGTGTCAAAAGATGTGCGAGACATGAAAGTAAAAAGTCAGCGGACGGCGCGGTCAAAAAATTTCATGCGGTGGAATAGTCACAAACAATGTCATGGGGAGGTTCATTCAAACCCTCCCCCGGCCTTTTTAGGGTTAAATAGTGGTTTTAATGCGAGAGAGAGGGAGACAGAAAAAAAAAAAGATGAACTTACCACTGGCTATGATGGTCGGTTTGTCTCCCTGAGTTATGACAACAACTCTCTCCCTCGCCTTGTTTTCCTTGGGCAGAGCAGCTGCCTTCAGAGCTATCTCCCCAAGGTCCTCAGTCTGACAGATAATAAAAGACAATGGACTGGTTAACATTCTCCACACATAGTACACGCAGAAATGCAATGAATGTAATATTTAAGAGTGGGTGCGTTCGAGCGCTCTCTTAAAGTGAACTGTACCGTAACGTACCAATGCCAGAGTAGCGCTGGAACGCTCCTAAAGTGTACCGTACCGTACTGTGCCGAGCCAGAAGTGGACCACTTCCCGATGTGCTCCAAAAGCATACCAAAAGCGTACCAAAAGTTCGCAGGTGAGAATGCATGTATCATGCATATACGTCATAACGCAAAGAGTTCATTCTCTTTGTTCGGGACAGCTGTAAGTAGTTCAAGCGCCAGGTGGATGACATTCTTGCTACAAAATGCGTGACCTTTTCTAAAAACAACTGGTGAGGTATGCTTTCTCTACAGAGCGCTCGAACGCTTCAAATCTGGCACAGTTCGGTATGGTACGCTTTGGTTCAGTTCGCTTTGGTTCGCTTTAGAGCGCTCGAACGCACCCAGTGACACCTTTCAAGTAGAACACAATGTAGACAAGCAGTCTATCAGTTATGACTTTGGAAAGCTTTACAGGGTAGATTTCCCAAATACTCTTCTCAAATTTGGGCGGTTTTGAGACACTTCATAACGTTCATCTCATATCTGAATCTTTCTGCATATTCTGATACGTGACACTTTCTGACATCCACATGCTCATTTCAATGTCACAGACATGAATCAATTCAGTTATTAAAGCCAAAATAAGAGTACTGTATATGCCATATATTTTGAGGGGATTTCATTTTCAAAAATTTTACTAATCAGGTGATTGTGAAGGCTACAATTTAAATGCTGGTTCATAGTCAAACCTTTCAAGGAGCATGAGCCAGCAACTGCCTGTACAGAAGACAATTCTCTACTTTTTCTACAACAGGGAGCTTTAGATTTGCGGCGTGGACGCTTGAGACGACGCTTGAGCTGGACGTTCTCCTCTCTCCCTGCGTCGTGTTGAAAAGTAGCTATAAACTAGGCGGAGACGCAACCTATAAAGAATAAAATGGCGCCCCCATGTGATCGGTTCATGAAGTAGCTCTCTACGTCGTGATATGAGTGGACGTAAAAATAGCAGAGAGCGCGTAGTGAAAACTCGGATGACGCGAGCTATAAATAGATGGACTTTGATACGTGATTCTGCGCATGCTCAGAATAGGTTTTTTTCCCTCTGAGCATCTCCGTCACGAAAATTTAAAGCTCCCTAATCACAAAAATGAAATAGTGACACGATACTTACCCCCATCTCCTGTTCCTTTGCAAAGACCGCTGCTTCCTGCGAGAGAAGGAGGAGGAAGAGGAGGAAATTAGAAATACTGCATAGGATACTTGATCTTGCTGAAAATAATGAATCCTTCGTCATGATTTGTGACAAATTTCCATGGTACGTGTAAAAGATAGTTTGATTTTGACATTAACTTTTGCACTGTCTTCCTATCTTCCTCCTTTACTATCCTAGCTCTGCTAAGAACTAATTTACAGCAAGCAGGGATGCGAGATAGAATGAAAGAGAGGGGCTACTATGCACAGGAAAGGGCTTGAACTCTGATACAACCAGGGTCTGAATTCAGGCTTTTACCTGAAAACTGGTATCTCTGGACAAAAGAACTCCCAATTTCTTTCTCTCTCTCTCTCTCTCTCTCTCTCTCGCTCTCTTGAAGGACAAGTTCACCCAAACATATGTGTGGATTGAGTGAATGCAGCAATATCAGACGGAACACATCAGTGAAAGTTTGAGGAAACTCGGCCAATCCATTCAAGAGATACGAGGTTCAAAGTTTTGGAGAAGCCATCACTGAATGAGAAGACTGCAACAGTTTGCTACATTCACTCAATCCACACATATGTTTGGGTGAACTTACCCTTAAACTCTCCACCCATCAATCCTCTGTCACTATTCACCTCTTCACATTACTGTTTTCTCTCTCTGCTACTATTATCTCTCCCTCTACTTCCTTGTCACAACGTTTAGTCCTGCTGGGAACCAATTTCCAGCAATTATCAAGTGAAGCAAAACCTGCGTCGAGTGATTGCTTCGTCCTCTCCACTTCACTTCAGACATCTTTTATGAGCTACTGTATACAACAAATATTTTGTGAGATTTTTATTTTTATGAATTTTGTGAGTGGGATGCTATTCGCAAATTTACAAACATGCGAAAATATTGACTCTCATACTGACATAAATGTGACGTGCACCCATACAGTTCTCCTTTTGGTACTGTGCTACATGATCACGAATTAAACCACTCGCGAAATTATTGGGGAGTCCCGATTTGCAGAAAAATTTGTGAAATATATGGCGTATACCATACATCTTCCCCTCTCTGTCTCATCGTGTGACATATGTCATTTGTATTTTTGACATGTTTGTTATCACCTGTTTTAATTTTTCCTTTTCCTTCCTTTTGTCGCTTCCCACTTGTGCTTAGAAACAGTGTATTAAGCGTGTTACAAATATATGATGTATTATCATTATTTATTATCATTGCATTTTCAAGATCATGCTGAATATTTGATACAGTATTATGCATCTGATCTCACAACATATAAATCATACACATCCATACTTGCGACTATCAGAGTTTGCATTTAAAAGTCTATAATATGTACTCTCGGCTATTCTGTATTTTCTTCACAATTCTCCTTTGTAAACCAAGTGTTCCACAAGCCTCTACCTGATGGAATATACTGAAGAATTCTGACATAAGAAAGAAAGTAGAATGAGATGTGTCTTTGGTATATCCACAGAAGGGTTCCCCCCCCCCCAACTGAAGACAAATTGATATTCCATGACTCTAGAAGATGCAGAATTTGTCTACTTGTTTCACTTGGGTTTCCATGTTTCTTTCTGCATGTTTCTGTTTTGTATGATATTCTTGCTCTCATATCAATATTTCAGTTCCTTTTCCTAATATGTCTTGCTTTAATTACCCGCTCATGAATTCCAGAATTCAATATTTCAGGCTTTTACAGACACTCCATATGAAAATGTGGCAGACGAGTCTTCCGCATTAACATATCCTCTGAAACTAACTCGACATTCCAAGGCAACTCTCAATCACATGGACGAACTAAGTCCTTCAGTCCTGTCAACATTCGTCACTCTCATGCCAACTTTCTATAATATGACATCGCCTGATCTCTTGTGGAATCAACTTGTGCAATCTAACACATCTCTACAGCATATATCCGCCATATAAGTGCAAATTAAACATGAACACACATTTCGCTTTTCTGGCAACAATATCATGGGCAGAGCCATGAAGAGAATTGCCACATTGAATTACATACAATGTTGTGCTGGATGATAAAGTTACAGTCTTTTCATGTGTTGTAGTTTTGGTTTTGGTTTCAATTTTTTTTTTTTTTAAATGACTATAATTACCACTGTAGACTAATGAACCCTTTCCAAGGTTGTTTTCTCATTACCAAACACAACTAAAAATATCACTACAGGTGATTAACGTCCCCTGCACAACAATTCTATACTGGATTACTACTACCAAGAATAATGATAACCAGTAACTTCACATAAGCTGTAAATAAAAATTTCGGGGCCATAATTGCACTGTAACAATGGCGATGTACTTTCCACTACTCTTATAAATTTGTGTGCCAAATCTCTTCTGAATCACACACACACACATAATGAAGAAGTTCAATCTCCAATGTTTTCCCCCCTGATTTTTTTTTTTTTTTTGGGGGGGGGGGACACAATGCCCTGTTACTATGGCAACAAAATTGCCAGTAATCTTGAAATGTGTCTTGCACAACTTTATGTCAAGTTTATCTTTATGTCAAGTTTATCATGGGTGCCAATTTCCTTGTGAATTGCTGAGAAACTGGAGAAGTAGTTCAATTTGGAGGCCTCTTACCTGATTTGGGGGACATAATGTACTGTTACCATGGCAACATACTTTCCGTTACTGTGGAAAATTGTATCTTGCACAACTTCACAATGAGCTCAACATGGGTGCCAAATTTCTTTGGAATCGCTTCAAATCTGGAGCAGAAGCAGTTTGGTCTGCAATATTTGCAGACCACCCACCTGACAGACCACAGATTCTTGAACCCCCCCCCCCCTTTTTTTTTTCCTCTTTGATGGGGGCATAATAAGCAAATGATTACAGTAATTGGTAGAATTGGTAATCATATCAGCTGTCTGCTTGTTTCAACAGTGCAAAATATCCATGTGCATTGATCTACACATCATAAGATTGCCTGCTCTTGAGGATTGAGAGCATGTGCAGAATAGAAGCCTCAATTTCTTCACAGCATACCACCACAAACTGAGCGAAGAAACCCTTTAAATGTATCGCTTAATAGTCCGTCTTGAAAGATGGAAGACATGATGGCATGGATTTCCGTTACACAACATGTACTGCCTTACAAACGTTTCAGACATTTCACTTTCAGTTTAGGATTTATTTCACAAACATTACCTTCCTCACTGGTGTTAAATTATTTTCTAATACTTTGGAGGAGAAAAAAAAGAGAAGAAGTTGTAATTGGCAATTTATCCTCAATGGCTGTTATATAAGATCTAACACTAATGTGTCATGCTCGTCTTTATCACTTAGTCCTCTGAAAGGGGAACTGACCCGCTGTTGGTCATTTGCCTCAAGGCATTTATATGCTTACTTAACTCGTTGAGGACGGGCTGATTTTACAAGAACACGTATTTCCAATAGACACTTGCCCGAGTATACTCAGGACTCGTCCTCAACAGGTTAATGGCCACATACACTCAATATAAACTTAAGATGCCAACTCTCCATTTTGGTTTGGCGTATTTTATCACCATAAGCCAGCTCGTTATTAGTCCATGTGCACATTGGTTTAAATAACGGTTCTTTATTCTTTTTCAGTTGCTTATGCACTTCATTCGTTTTCAAAGCAAAATAAAGCCTACAAGCTTGCCCGACATATTAATTTATGGAGTTTATGTTCAAACGAAGAATGAACGTGCATAGACCAGGTGACCAGAATGGCCCATCAATGAACACTTTTTTTTTTAAAGCATTCGTTTCCTTATTTTGCACTGAAGGCATGAACAGTTTTTTTTTTCTGTGTCAAAATTGACAAATACCTGGCTTTCTGTGAGGCAGATTTGTTGGCAAGCACCACTTATAAAGATTACATGAATAATCATTACATCACCGATGCTCATCTCTGTGATTTTAAAAACCAACATGGCTGTTGGTACAACTGACCTTTTTCTGGTCATGCACAAAGCAGAACTACGAACTGGCTTATAGAACTATTCACTTTTAGTCAGCCATAAAGGGGGGGGGGGGGGGTTCCAAAATAAAAAGAAAAAATATGATGTAATGGTTTATGCAATGATCTGGCACATTGCTACAGTATATTTCAATGCATTAATTAACTATTGTTAGACATACTGAAGCCCCCCAGTCATGGCGGAAATAGACATTAACACGAAGAACATCTCCCAAACCATACAGGTCTACAGTTGCCTGGCAGAAGGACTTATGAACAGCTCACCGTCTCGTTGCCAAAGAGGTAGTCGACGTAGGGCATCAGCTGCATTTGGGGCTCCTTGAAGAACTGGCTGAGAAACGGTGCCGAGAGATTGGTGCAGAAGATCTTATTCTTCTCGGTGGCGTGCTTACCAAGCTCTATCATGGCATCTGGAGCGACGGTTAAATGGAAACCCTGGACATGAAAGGTTGTATCGAAGTTCATGATGAGGACACAGGCACAATGGGTGAATGATATCATAGCATATAACCTCCAAGAAATAAAGTATTTATTTTGGTCCAATGATTGATTGCTGGACCCTGTTTCACAAAGCTGTTCGTAAAGTTACGAACAACTTACGAGCGACTGGTGATCAGTTCTGATGTGCTATACTTATCAGAATTTCCATAATTCAGGACAAGAACTGATCACCAGTCGCTCGTAAGTCACTCGTAACTTTACGTGCAGCTTTATGAAACACCTCCTGGACTCCATACTGAATTGGCTTTCGAAAGAAATTGGGCATTGCAATGAAAAACAAACATATAACAGACTTGTAAGTTTTCAAGATGCAAAATATACACATTCTTTGAACACTTGCAAACAAAACAAGCAAGGGGATCAATGACTCCTTTTATACCATAACACTTGATATATTCTACAAAATGATGCAATCATATCTCTACAAAGCAGAAGGGAACAACACAAATTTGTGATAAATGCTACCAGTCTTTGTATTCCTCATAACTATTATCTCAATGACCAGCACCATCAATCCCACTCATCTCCTTCCAACTTTGCACATCACATTCCTTGACACACCCCTTGTCACCAATATCATCAATATCACAATCATCTTTTTCTTCATCTTCATCATTAATTTCATAATATGACAATACTATTATCATTTACTTGATCATCAGCATCATGATAAACCTTTTTCTTTCCTTTTTTGAATGGTACTTCATTGTATTTGTTTGAATCATACCATTTGTCATTCTATTTTTGTATATGTGACCGTGCACGTCAAAACGAACATAAAGTCGCACACACTGATTTTGCGTGAGGACTGAAAATAAGTGAAATGGGTCAACCTAGCCGAACTTGACTTTTTCATATTTTCTGAAAGAGCGGGTCTTCTTTTACATTATGCTAAAATTTGGTATAATAAAACGGACAGGAAAGTGTGTTTTTTTAGCAGTTTATCTCGAAAATTTTTTGGTAAAATAGTGTGATTAGGTGTGTCTTTAAAATCCCTTTTTCATTTCTGAAAAGCCTTGTCCACACTCTTCAGTTTCCACTCTAATAACTTTTGAAAGGATAGTGCAACTGCTTTGAAAGTTGGCATTGATTATGGAAAGAATGTGTTAATGAGTCATGCTTAATTTCAGTTTAATCTGATAATCCCTTCATTGTTGTTACTCTGGTGGTTTACTTCCTGTTTTTTGTCCCATTCATCGCAAAGCCAGCACGGTTTGGCAAAGATTAAGCGCTTGAATAGACACTGTACTTCAGAGCCTCTTTTCTCAGTTCACACTTTTCCTGAGTTTGTGCTTTCTTTCCAATATTTAGATAGGTTAGGAGAGTCCATTTGAATTGATTTATACATCATTTTAAAGCTTAAAGTCTGCTCTTTCAGAATATGGTCTCAACTAAAAGTTCATGTCTGGCGACTTTTTGTTTGTTTTGAGGTGCAGGGTCACATATATACAGGGTGCCATTGTAAAGCAGTTGGCAAACTGTATGTGCCTACCCTGTATTTTTTAAAGAAAACATGAATACATTAATAAATAAATGGTAATTAACTTTTCCTCCTGTTCTTCTTCATCATATTTCTTTGTCTTAACCACTGCTGTCATATTTTACATGTTCTCTTCTGAACCAACATCAATCATGATCCACATCATCATTATCACCATCGACAGTTAACCACCACCATTATCTATGAAATGCAGAGAGGATCTCGGACTCACAGCGGAGTAAATGACTCGGCATTTTTCGACGTACGCCCAGTTCTCGGGGAGCATGAGATGATCCTTCTTGTAGTGGTTGGCGGCGGCAAGATTCGCGCACAGCGATCTGGAACCAGTCATCCAGAGTGAGAAAAGAGGAAGGTTTTACATATCAATCTTACTCTACAACAATTCTCTTTGTAACAGAGCAGTGCACCCATATGAGCTTGGAGTATACCTAGCTGACATTACAATGTACTCAACTACAATTGTAATCAAGTGGATTACAAAATTACAAAATATTCATGAGTGTTGGTCCTTAAAGCACCATTCCGCATCAGTTCAATCAATTTCATTTACCTGGCTATCTTTCATCGTAAAGATCTTGTCATATGACGCTACCATTCACTTCATCTTATTGAGGACTACAAAGAAACAGTTCACATCAGTCTATAGCACCTTCATTGAGATCAGATACGTATGTAGATCTGATTCATATGTACAGGTTTTATGACTACTGTCTCAACTACTCTTGATAATACAAAATTTTCTTCTTCAAACCTTATGGGTCAAATCAAGCCTTGCAGGAAATAATTCTTCTTAGTCACATAAAATTGTCAGAACATTGCAGTCTCTGCATAATAGGATACGAGGATACGAGTTGAAGTTAGGAATTTCTGTCATTGAATAAAATCTAAAGAAACAATCACAAAAGATATGAGCATTCCCACCCCCTTTCTCTTTTTCTCTTCATATCAAGTACTCTTGGCTAGCTGGGTGAAATCTGCTCTCACCAATCCAATGCAATTAAACGGAGATTGTACTATTTCCTGAGCTCAAGGCAACCAGGATTCACTGAGCAAAGCCCTTTGACTAACAAAGATATACTACACAATGCTAACGTAAACAGAGGCCAGTAAGTGTATGAGCACCATCGAGGCTTGCACAGTGTTTGTTGCGACCTTTGCTCCTGTCAACAATTAATTTACTGCCAACTCAGCACATCTGGGACCGCTCACCTTTAAAATGAGCTCCAAAATGTTTCTAATTGGCTGAACAGGGCAAGTGTATAAAACTTGAAGTGCTGGCTGTCGGGAATCCAAAGACATTGGTCCCTTTACCTTGAATTCTGGCCTTTATCTAATTTACTATGCAGGTCACCTGGTCTTTGGGAGTGCATATCGGGTACAGCATTTGGGCAGAAAAGACCACATCTTTAGATACACAAGGGGGGGGGGGTGCTTGATGGTTACCTAAGCTTGGGCTCCAAGACAAACCCAACCTTGATTAAGCTTTTTCCTAGCATCCCCTTTACTGCATGCATTAAATGTGCTGTAACTACCTCTTCAGGAGCCTCGCAAACAGTTATATAATGTATTGTTCTTTACCTCTAATAATATCTGCACACAAGAGAATTTACACATTCAAGTTGCACACAAAGATAGTGATTGAAATTTACAGGGTTTTGGCCCTCAGTACCCCATGCCAAAAAGGCTGCCATGGTGATCACGTTTCTTTGAACAAGACTGCATCCCCTGCGCGATTATATAAATGATGCACCACGTTGTACCCCAGGGTACTGTCATACCCTGAGTTATGGCATTGTGTATCGGCATCTTATGTTTATAAGATGCACAGTTACACACTGCCATTGCGGTGGCCAAATTTCAGCAGTTGGTAATAACAATTCCAATGCCAAATAAGCTATGTTCTGATTACTTTTACTATAGTAACTATAGTAATAGTAATAACAATAATAATAATGATAATAATAATAATAATAATAACAACAACAACAACAACAACAACAGCAACAACTGCAACAACAACAATAACACCATTTGAATACCTTTCTGGAAATATATAATAACAATTTTGCACAGCAATTCAGAATGAGATCATTTTAATCCACAATTAAATCTCCATTTATCACTTATTTCACATCTTCAGTGGACTGGTAATGCATAGTGCGGTGCTGCTGTCTGTGTGTGACACTGAGATCACTGATGTATGTTGCAGTGTGTATGATGAGCGGTGATGTCCTGATGCTGCTGCACTGCTGAAACTCATTGCTGTAACAAAACTTTCTTCCAGACAGCACTAAAATTTACTTTCACCTATTTTTTGATAACCCAAGCTACAATGTTGAAACCAACAAAATTATAAAAATTATAAAAATTCAACAAAATGGCAGATTTCTATTTGCTACCCCAGGGTACCAAAAACCTACATCATATGACATCAATGACATGGATGATATATTAAACAGTTGTGCTCACACTTCACATCAACACAGAGCCTTAACCTTTCCTCCTCCCTACCTGTTGCTACCGGTGATGAGACAGGCACAGGACCCGGTGGGAATCTCCTTGTTGATGAGGTAACGCGCCGTGCTGCCCGCTTTCTGCATCCCCTCGCTCAGACGCTTGCCGAAGTCGTCGTCCCCAATGCAGCCGAAGAAGGTGCTGACTCCTGGCTGGTCAAGAATCCACTGATTGAGAATGTGGGGGGAGGATAAAAACACATCTTTCTTCAAAAGAACGCTCAGTGAACACTTTGTAACTTGTTGTGGATGGGCTGATCTTGCTACAATACACATTTCCCATAGACACTTGCCCAAGTACACTCGGGACTCATCCTCAACAGGTTAAAAATGTCATTATCTACGAATTGTATTCCTCAGCATTACAAATGCTTGAAAGGCGCTCACTTCCACAAATACTACCCTAAGATCAACCAAACTAGCCCCTAACATCTGTGCATGCTTTCTTTATAAGGAAATTAAGTAGCAAAAGGGAAGGAAAAACAAAGCAGGTATGTATTTTTCCAACATTCATAATTTTTGCAGAAGTTGCTAGGCAAGTACCTAGAACTTAGCAAATAATGATAATAAAGATATCCATACAAGTTTCACAAGCAGAAAACATTTTGTTTGTTTCATTCTAGTGTAAATGCCAGGGCAATAATTCAACCCATTTTCACATTTCGATTTGCCAATATCAATGGGTCTCATTGATGAATTTTCATCAAACAGACTATGCACACTATAGCTTGTTATGATGTTTATTTCTTGATTGGAAGATAAATCATGGACAGCTCACATCAATAGGCTTGACTTCACCCAGTGCTCTCTGCTTTTTCAAAACAACTTGTTCAGACATGTCTGACCTGTGTTTAAATGTTCTACATCTGGCAAGCGGCTGACAACTACCAAGTCTTATCACATGTTTCTGCTTGATCTTTGAATGGTAACATTTTGACGAGATCATATCTCAAAATCCCATTAGTCGTAATTTGTCTTTGTTGACAAACCATTGACAAGGATTTCCGTTGTCTTTCGTTGAATGTTTCTGGCGACGCCCCAAAGACTGTGTGATGTTCAGAGTCGACATCAGCCTTTGGACTCCCCTTCTCCGACTCATCCAAATGAGGCCATAGGCATGGGTCCCATACTCATAACATGCAATTATCCATCAAATTGCCTGCCCAACAACGGGATTACGGCACCTGCCCTTGGAAAGTGGCCAAACGGGTTTGTAACACCCTGAAAAGATATGAAGTCACTACATGAAATGTCAGAGTCTGCACTATTACTGTGACCCATACTTACAAAACATTCAACTCATGGAAACCTTCTCTCCCCCCCCCCCCCCCCCAAAAAAAAAAAGAGAAAAAAATCATTACACTTCCAGCTGCATATGATCAGAGATAACACACAAAGCACCTTATCAAGTCATTTTGAATCTCTCATGAACAAATAATGAATGATTCATGAACAAACAGGCTGGTACCTGATGAAAAACAGTCAGACGGTTGATCAGATACAGCAGTATAAGTGTACAACATGTAGCTTGTGATTTGAAATTTGAATTCACTACAAGAAAAAAATGTTAAACTGTGACAGATCCTATGGTTCACACTTTAGTACAGTCTGCTATGTCGAAATATTGGGTCCCGTGAGATTTTCGTGCCAAAATTGATTTTTTTGGCTAACTTGGTCAATTTGGGGGTGCTGAATCCAAAAAACTTTGGTTCCATTTTTTCCGACCACGTCTTCAGCCGCCATTTTGAATTTCAAAATGGCCGCCATAGTAAACTGTATTTTTACCCAATTCTCATAATGTGAGCATCATCGAAGGCTCAAATTTGATGAAAAAAGCATGTTTATGATGTCAGACATTCTGGTACACCATTTTCTGATACTGTAGATAGTATTAATACAATTTTTAGGCAGCCATCTTGAAATTCAAAATGGCCGCCATAGCTAAATATATTTTACCCATATCTAAGGTTATCAGCATTATGGAAAGTATAAAATTCGGGGTAAAAAGCATGCTTGTGATGTAAGGCATACTAACATGTACATTTTTTTTAATGATGGATCATTTTATTGGCAGCCATCTTGAAATTCAAAATGGCCACCATAACAAACGTAATTGGGCCTGTATCTCATATCGTATACATTGAGTAAGGTTGTAATTCGGGGCAAAGAGCATGCGTATGCTATCAGACATTCTGAAACATCTTTTTCTGAAACGATGGTTCATTTTGATATTGAAGGCGGCCATCTTAAAATTAAAAATGGCCGCCATACCAAAACGTATATTTTGACCAATGTCTCATGTTGCTAGGGGCTGTTGTAGGCAATAAAGAAAATTCACATTTCGGGCATAAACCAGGCTTATAATGTTGAACATTCAGATGCACTTTTCCCCTCCCTGAAATTGCAGATCACTTTCAAGGCGACCATCTTAACATTCAAAATGGCTGCTTTTCAGCTAATATCTCCGGTTACAAGCAATGAATGTCTATATGGTGGTGTACAGTGTACATTCTTTTTAAAACAAACACATAGAGCCTATACATTCTGTAATAATGAATTATTCGCGTTGGCCGCCACTCTTGAAATTTAAGATGGATTTCGACCATATTTGGTGCTGTAAGATCATTAAACTGCAAACCCAAGCATGCTGGAACACTCATGTGTAAGTCAATCACTTCAGTGAATTGCTGTCCCGTAGGTACACTGCCATGTTGAAATGCAAAATGGCTGCCATGGGAAACATTCCTTTAAAAGCGTAGCGTTACGTAAAAATTGTGAATGGGAAATCATGTGATTCTGACGTCAAAACAAATGACTTTCAAAAGAACTTCTTAATAACTGAGTCTGAGTGACTAAATGCCCCATTTAGACGATTTGCTTGTAGAGTTTACAATATTAGCCCTATATTCTAAAAATTTGTGAGATAGTCACTTTAATAGATATAATGTCTTCTAGGCTCATTCCCTGCATGAGTTTTTGAAGTCACAGCACTTTAAGGCTGTACACGGGGAGGATTGGTTCTATAAAATTCTTCCAGAAACAATGACTTTTGCATTTCTTGCTATGAGCATGATAATGAATTCTGTGGCCACCGTTTGTGTAGGAAGCTCCAAGTATTTAATTTAACAGTTTATGGATACCCTCTGGAAATAGCTACAATGTAATATATCATAATTTCCCTGTAGTAGAGGCACAAATTAGGTTGTGAGAGTTGACAAGGTTTGCTCTCTCGATGTGTTGTATCAAGAGTAACCAAGACTCTACCAGGGCAAAGCGGAAGATTGTCCTGATTGAAGTCATCCACGCCAAACTTCTGGAAGGCATGGACTGTGTCATTTCACATTCTGCATGATTCCAGGTTCAGATACTTCTTGGTCCATCTGCTCTTTGAGACATCCTCAAATTTTCAACTTCAGCCAGCACCATGAAAGGCATGATAAAGCAGACCTTTATAGTTGTTGTTTTTTCACAACGAACGGCAGAACATATAATCTCTCAATAATGTCAATTGTACTTTTATCATTTTAACAATTTTCCAGTGATGGAGCAGACATCATGCAATGCAGTAAGTAAAGCAAACTTACAAGATCTATCAGGAGAATTGAAATGTCAGTGTATACGTAATAATCATCAATATCTCTAATTTTCCCGTTGCTCTTGAAGTAGCATCTAATACATACAATGGAATGACGCTATCTGTTTCCTCATTGTGAGTGACGGGTGACAGCTCCCATGGCATCTTTGATGAACCCTTTGTTTCTTTTCTTTCCGTGATGTGGTCTCTGTGTCAGATAGAAATGACTGCTAAGTATTTCAACTTTCAGGCTGATTATTTGGCTCAGTTTTGTGGATTTCTAAGGCATGGGTATAAAAAAGGAACCTTTTTGAGTGAGAATGAGGAGAAGGCCGTGAAATTATGAGATGAAGAGTGATTGTAGAATTACTTAGAACTTATACCTTCCGATAATTGTATCGTCCAGCAATGACTGCATAATGACAGGTCTATTAGACTGTAGAACCAGTAGAAATGTTTTGAGAAGTTGGTGATCCTCTTATGCTTAATGACTTTGGATCCGATCTTACATGGTGTATTTTGATTGCACGAGCTGAATGTCTGGCCTTTTCATACTATCCGAGAAATGAATATATTTTCATTCTCTTAGATACAAATTCTTAGTACAGAAGATGAAAACTGCCCTTTTCATCTCTTTCTAAAATATCCCCCTTGCATGTTTCCTATAGCTGAATGCCAAACACCACATTCATCAGCTTCAAGGCAGTGACAATTAATTTTTGAGATTACCTCATGTGATGGTCTTCTAAATTGCGGAGGAATTCTGATGCACGCAAAGTGTCACAGAACTAAGCTATTATTGCTCCTTTGTTGCTTTAGAATCATAGGCTGAACAGCAGTGAGCATCTTGGAAGTCTTAATAATTGAAGATGACTCACTCAAGGGCAATCAGGAAAGAGGCTACTCATTCCTTATTCATTCTGCATTATTCTAGAAATATATCTAGTGTCTGGCAAATCTTGTTTCAGTTTGTGGCCAACAAACAAGCTTGTGAATGGGATGCCTGGTAGGGTGACCGTGACATTTCTTGCCATTGCGAGACTTTTCATTGTTTGTCTTCAATCTCTCGAGGCAGCATCAAGTTTTTGAAGATCACCTTCAATTGTATCAATGGTTGCTTTTGTACAAATATTTTTCTGACTGCGATTAAATGTAATCATTAACGAGGTTCCACGATGCAAAGTAATGTGTTCCCTGAGAGGCAAAAACAAACCGCTTTAGCGCGCAATTTGGAAACCGCATACACCCGCCTGGCTATATGGGATGTAACGCTTACATGCTTGCTTGCCCACATGTATGGGACAGGGGTATCCCCCCCCCCCCCCCAATGCTCAGTTTTTGCCCCTCAGCATGGCTTGATGACGTCATTGGAACCTCGTCCTTACATTTTGAATTTATGGCGACCATTTTGAGAGATGGCTCTCATTTTGAATTGAGAGATGGCTGTCATTCTGCTTGACCTGGAAATGAATTCGGTCTAACTAGAACTATTTTGGCATATTCATCTAAGGCGCTTACAACAGTATTATATGTTTTCTATATAGCAGCCATCTTGAATTTCAACATGGTTACCTGTCTAATGATCCACAATTAGGAAACAGCTGTACTGGAACGTTGGACACCACAAGCATGCGCAGTCTTGAAAAATTGATGTTTCTACAATAATTGCAACCTAAGATATGGGTAAAAACGCTACGGCGGCCATTTTGAAATTCAAGATGGCAGCCTACAAACTGTACAAAACAATCCACAATATTAGAAAAAGATATATCAGAGTGTCTGACATCACAACGAGGCATTTTGAACCAAATTTGAAGCTTCTACAATACTCACTCTATGAGATATGGGTCAAATTACAGTTTCCCATGGCGGCCATTTTGAAATTCAAGATGGCAGCCTACAAATTGTATCAAAACAATCCACAATATCAGAAAAAGATATATCAGCGTGTCTGACATCACACCCATGCATTTTGCACCAAATTTGAAGCTTCAACAATGCTCACTTTATGAAATATGGGTCAAAATACAGTTTGCTATGGCGGCCATTTTGAAATTCAAAATGGCGGCTGAAGACGTGGTTGGAAAAAATGGAACCAAAGTTTTTTGGATTCAGCACCCCCAAATTGACAAAGTTAGCCAAAAAAATCAATTTTGGCACAAAAATCTCACGGGATTACATAGTAGCCTCTACTACTTGCAGTTTATGGACTACGGTATGTGGACATGATAAACAAGTATTGTTCAATCGGTTACAGTTCGTTATCCGAAGGTTCGTTATTCCGAAGGCTCTTCAGTCCGAAGATTCGCTATTCCGAATTTCATTTTCGGATTAACAAATCTTCGGAATAACGCCGCAAATGTTCGGATTAACAAACCCTTTTTCATTTTCGGATTAATGAACCTCTAGGTATACGGACTTTGTGTGTTTCGGATTAACGAACCTTCGGAATAACGAACCTCAGACCAGGAGCCGGCCAAAAATGCATTCATGAGTTACTGAAAGGGGAGTTACTTTCTTCACGCTCTCATCAAGTTGTCTGTGCAATACCCAGAGCTCTTTCTTTGCAATCATTCCAGTGCTGCTGCGGCTGTTCACATAGATACTAAACTTGTGAACGATACATGCAGCTGCTCAAACATCCCCTAAACCTTGTAATAAAAGCATATAAAAACATAGCCATCAGTTTAGTCTTTATATCTAACCACACAGACTTCCCTCAAAACCTTCAGAAATCCACCTTAGAATGAATCTTCTGGTTTTCTTTTTGAACACTAACCCTACCTCTACTTACAGATCACAGCATACCATCAACATTATGAGTACATCTTCTAAATTGTGCAGATAAATGCCTTTTTTCCCCACGGGGGAAAAAAAAAAACAAACACTTTCATACATCACAGCATAATGTGATACTTTTCGTTCCCTCCTTGAGGATTATATAGGTCTACCTGGTATATCTCAACTGTTATTTCTTATACAATGACAGCTTTCTATCTTAGTGCAATAAACACTTGACGTGTCATCCAGACGATCACAAATAATGCAGTGCGCACACGGAATGTGACTAGCCAGTCGGCACAAGGCAGAGAACGACTGTCGGGACCGCTCGTAGCTACCTCGCTTCTTGGGCAAGCCTGGATGTGCCATCAGCCGGACGGCTTGGGTGCAATCTGCCCATGGAACAGGACAGATACCATGGCAGACAGCCGGCCCTATCATCAGGATGCACAGACTTGCCTTTAATGACACTCACAGTCGGACAACACACCTTCCCTTGTTCCATGCAGGCAGTGCATGACAAAAGTAGGCCACTGGAAAGTGCTATAGAGATTTTTTCCCTCCTTTAAATCACGACACAGGAAAGGATGCATGGCGATGCACTAGCCATTTGCCAACAACATTCTTTGGACTTGAAAATGTATATGGCATTCCTGCTATTAATTAATATCATGAGATCTGAATGCAATAGGTAGTTGCTGGGTTTTTTTTTAATCAATAAGATGACAAACCAAACCAGTTCAAACCAGACACACAAGTCACAATCAAAAAATGTCATTGCCACTGTCTGAAGTTTCCAGCAGGCAGCAATAAATAAGCTCATTTGTTCACTAATTTGCCTATATTTCTACTCTTGTCATTATTCTCAGCCACATATTTACCTGTAGATCTATGTACAATTACATCAGGATGAATATGTACAAAATCAAAAACAAATAGTGAGTTTTCGCTTCTTTTTTTTTTTTTGGTCCTTCCTTACATCATCTGCAACAGATATTGACTTGATAGTTTGTGGTGCTGATCTCACATAAAGTGTATGTGTCAGGCATGATCTACCACTGTGCATTACCATGATCAATGGACACAAAAAGTGAGAGATCAACTGTACAAACGGACACCTGCACACACAAACACATGATACACACAGAGCAATATTAGGAAAAACTAGTCTGTGGCGACTGGTGTGCATCCGCTGTATCACATTATTCTCCCAATATACATGAAGGTCTACATTACATCTTGCCAATGTTGGACAACATTTCGCATGACTGGCAAATAAACACACAGAAACACATGATACACACAGAGCAATATTAGGAAAAACCAGTCTGTGGCGACTGGTGTGCATCCGCTATATCACATTATTCTCCCAATATACATGAAGGTCTACATTACATCTTGCCAATGTTAGACATTTCGCATGACTGGCAAATAAACACTATCGGGTATCACACCAATTTTCATGAGAATACTTTGAACCATTTTCAAAACAAAGGAAAATAAAAGTGAAATTTTAGAATTTTCACTTGACCTTGCACACCTACTGTTTACACACACTATTTGTATGCAAAATCCCTCCTCAGTCCTACCATTTTCATAATCATGTTGCTCCACGGACTCTTACCTGGGCAACCCTGAAGCTGTTCTGTGTAGCACCACCTGGAATGTATTCAACATCAAAAGTTGTCTCCATGTCCTTGTACATGGGTAAATGCTTCTCCTCGGCCAGAATGGCATTGTTGGCTTTCAGATCATACCTGGTGGAAGCATGTATCAAATTGGTTATGCAGGCAGGGCTGGATACAATTTGCTATATTTGCTATTAAATAACTTCATGTACATGCCACACTTGGCCATATCTATTCACATGACTATGACAATATCTATGACACACATAGGACAAAATTGGAACTGCGATCCGATGTTTCTTTTGTAAGAATTTGGTAACCTTTCATTTAAGTCACAACACAGAATTGGTTTACTCGACTATTACTTCAAACTTCAAACGGAGGGGGGGGGGGGATGATTGCTAATAATAAGTTCAGCTTCCAAGACAATTGTCAAAAAAATTTCATAAATGCACAACTCTGTGATTTAATTTCTTGAAAATACACCTCACTTTTCTTGTAGTGTAAGTTTTGGACTGAAATCACTGCAGTATCAACTACTATCTTCAGAATTGCTGACTTATTCCACATGCAATAGTACCTGCACATTTTCCTATCACTCTTGGTATGTTTTTTAGGCACACACACACACACATATCATATGATACTATGAACCATTCTCAACTGCTATATCTTCTTTAATGAGCATGACATAAAAACAATACTATTAAACCATATTTATCTGCAATATCATCAAGCTATGTAATGTGAGCATAGCATAAAACTGATACATGCACTTGAAGATCGTGAGCACTGCAACTTTAACGTCCCTGACTTACTTTTTGAGAAATTCCTCGTTAGCATTTGCTGAAATATCCAGAAGAGGATTGCCAATGCCAAAAAGTGCTCCTTCACTGTAAGAGAGAAAAAAACCAAGAAGGAATGACACAGTTTTAAAAAACTCTTTGAATCGCATCGGACTCTTCAAGGACTTCTTGCATCAAAGACCAAATATCAAACACGATAATCAAACACAACGTGGGTCTCGCTGGAAATCAAACACAAAAGTCAAACAGAATTCTTCCTACGCAAAGGATTCTGATTAGTTGAAAGTGAAGCTAGGTTGGATCACTACGCTTAAATTCAAAGAAAATTCTCTGAGTATACAGCACTAACATTCAGAAATTCAAGCAGCCCAGAACAGCCATATGTTGTTGCTGTTTTGTTTTATTTTTATTTCCTGTTTTGCCTTCCTGGACAAAAACTACCTAATTTTTACAAAAAGAAGGCAAAAAAAAAGACATCCTGCATTTGGGTACTTGTATAGGATACTGTAAACGTCAATATTTTCGCGCGATTAATTTTTCGCGCTGAGCGGCTCGAAAACATATTCGCGGGTTCTTAAATTCGCGCTCCGCAGCGGGTTAATACACAGTCGCTGTTTTCATCCAGCGATGCCAGCGTATGAAAGCGACGTAGCGAGCGGCGCGAGTGTGAGTACAAGCGCTCAACTACACGATGTACGTAGTACATGTACACTGTACACGTATTTTACTCGATACATGTACTGTAGTACTAGTACTGTAGTCGCGGAGATGTAGCACATCAATCGGCCATGGGCTCGGTGCGTGCGGTGCGTGCGATGATACTGCTAATATGCGTAAACATGTCTGTACTATGTAGCAGTATCATCGACGAAGCGCACGCAATTCAGGCCGTTCAAAATGTGCATAGAAAATTGCGAAGATATATTCGCGCGTTTTTGAATTCGCGCTAGCCGAACGTAGCGCGAAATCCGCGAAAATTAATGTACCGCGAAAATTTCCACGTTTACAGTACATGTACGATCTAACTTACAAACATGCAACAAGCTCTTACCATCTGATGCAAATGATAGACGGTTAACCAAAAGTGCAAGTAAATAACATTTCTTTTTAAAATCAATTCCAGGCTAGACGAAGTCTAAGACGTGTTGCATTACAATGCATGATTATCAGCTTTTTTTTTTTTGGTATCCCTCCTGACAATGCACAATATTCAACCCCTCAGGCTCTTCCGCAGCACATTCTGACCCTTTGATAAAGGGATTGGAGGAAGACAGAGGCAAGCTAGAGCTCGGCATGATCAGGGGGAGCTGTTTGATTATCGGTGCCTGGAGATTGGGGAAATCAATCAATTACCGAGAAGTAGCTCTAATCACATTTGACCTTTGGGTGCACTCCTAGTCTCGCACAAGGGCAAGAGTGCACGGCGCCACGAGCACAGCCAGTGGTCAATCTGTCACCAATGATGTCGATACAGCATGGATCCACAGGTCTCTATCATGCCTGGAGACACTGAACTGAACATACCTGAGCAAGGCTGCAATCTTACAACATACAAAGCCCTCTTGCCTCTGTCATAAACTAGTGGAATAACAGAGATTTTAGATTGCATTAAATTGTGCATTCTCACCAAATTTGCAAGTTGACTGATACTCTTACAAATTACTTCTTATTCTGTCAGTGTGATTCTCAATCACTATTTTAATCAAGCATTTACAAATTGCCTTTCAAGTCATATTTTGTGAGATATTGTATACGGCGTCCACTTTCACTGGCATGCATCATTTCACGTTGCTCTTCATTATCCGTATATTTTAAGACAAAGAAAAAGCTTTATGCTGTTGTAACAGATGAAATATTGTTCAAAACCTGTAGTGATTTATGCAACACCTGCCATTCACACTCCATCTGTCCATCTCTCATCTTGGCATCATATATACCACAAATTTGAATTTTGAATGTTATTCCTTCCCTGAAAATTATCAGTAAAGACTAATAATCACAATATAATTAGAGTAAATTACAGCAAATTGAACTTTGAATCTAGTTCATTTCCTATGAACTAGGCTGTGTGGCACCATGACTATCCAATCACATTATTTGATGTCAGCCTGAGTGTATGAAAAGATAAACAGATAAAACTATGGCACGTATGAAATATGTTTACTTGTCAACTATGATACAGAAAGACAACCATTTTCACTAGTGGAGGGTGTCATGAATAAGTTACTGTACCTTGCAGAGGCCATTGTGTGAGTCCCAAGAAATTAAGTCCAGCAATTGGAAGAAAAATATTTCAGGAGTATACCACTACCAGTTGAGAGCTCAGCTGCACAGCCCTACACACTACCACAACTTTAGCAGCACCCGCCTGCTCAGATTCCACAACAACCTCTCCGTTTGCCGGCGTGTCAGGGAAAGAGGGAATTTGGATCATCGCCGACCTACTATATACCCACCTGCATGCACGCTGCCAGGACTGTTCATGCAGGGCGTCCCTTTACATTCAGTGTATCACGTGTGAGTGTAAGGGTGGGTGTGTGTGTGTATGTGTTGTGTGTCTATGGCATAGTAGGCCCCACTACTACCGGCACCTCATTTCCAGGCACGGGCAGGTGTAGTCTTTTATTCAGTCCAACTCAGTCCAACTCAAATAGAGAAACCTATGGGGCCATTTGCACATTCCAAGGCCTATTCAAAGCAATAAGAACAGAATATTGTATAGGTATCTATTTCACACAGGTCAGTGTGTAAACAAAATGCAAGCCTGGCAACAAAGGAATATTGTGAATAGGTAGGGGACGGGGAATTGTGGTTGATAAGACATACATTTAGTGCTTGCAGATAAGTTTTTGTCAGTATTACAGTAATCTCTGCACAATGGGTACCACCCCTTTATTGGGTAAAATCGTTCCAATGCATGTTTTAATTGATAATTGGGTAGGCATTTCTGTTAAATAGGACAAAAAAAAATTAACACAAACCAGGGCCCTGTTCATAAAACTTGTTATCAGAGACTTAAGTTGTCATAGTTGTTATAAGCTACTAAAATCCTTGCATCTGATTGGCTAAGAGCAAATTTGTCATAGAAATGTGGCAGTTGTCACTGATAACAAGTTTTATGAAATGGGACCCAGGTCTATCTTAGTACATCGTTTCCCCATAGAAAATCTTTACAATGGGTATGAACAGAATTTTGAAGAAACCGAGGTACTGAGAGGCTACAATCACCTAGGTTTAAGTTTATTTTTGATGTGCGGTGTATGATCAATTCGCAATATCATTACAAAGTACTGTAAAAATGGATATTTCGCGCAACTAATTTTTCGCGCTTGGCCGGGTGAGAAGAGTTTCTTGTGTTTTTAATTCCGCGGAATCAAGATATCAACCACTGCAACATATGGCATGTAAAAATATTAGCGTGCCTTTATTTTAGCGCTTGTTTCTGGTTGCGCGAAATGCCCGAAAATTTCAACATCGCGAAAATTTCCACTTTTACAGTACACACTCATTTATGCATGCCAAGTACACAACCTTGCCCCAATACTACACTCACTACCCTAACTAGACACACAGTGACACACTATTTCTAAGCTATTTCCACTGAGACTCTGACCCTTTTTCAGGCTGTTAGTGGAAAAACAAACTTCCGGTCATTATCAAAACTATGAGGACAGCAGATTTTATTGCAGTACAAATGTATGTGGCTGCATGCCCAGCATAGAAGTCTAGCTGCATACATGTATATCACATATGTTTAGCAGCATGTGCATTTAGCTTTATGAGTGCCTTGGTTTAGAAGATGTTAGGGCTATGTAGATTGCTAAAAAAAAGATATGATGCAGAGGACTGCTCTTGCATGCGGGAAACTGGATTTCCGCAAAGGCTAATGCTTGATTTCAGTCTTTTACAAGTGCCAAACAGAAGAGCTGTGGCTTTAGTAACATAATGTGCTGTGTTTGTGGCAGATAACTGTGCATAATCACTGTGTGGTACCTGTGACATGAATGAAACATGCTCTCTTGTTAAAGGAATGGCACAGTTTTGGTTGAGATGGGGCTTCAGGTTTTCAACTTTTTTTTTAATGATTTGTTTAGATAATGAGAAACCTCTTATGAAATATGGGAAAGCATATAATTCTATGAGGAACTCAAAGTTTTACGAATAAAAATTCGTTTTGAACTGGCTAAGATATCCACAACAATTGATCCTAATAAACAGATAGGACCTACCATTTATTAGCATTGCTTTGTTTTATTTTATTTTTGGATTATATCTCAGAAATTTCAAAACTGATTTACATCAATTTAACTTTGAATTTTCCTTAGAATTGTATGCTCTTTAACATTTCATATTCAAGTGATTCTTACATAGTATCTCACAAATCCTCACCTCAACCAATGCTATACCATCCCTCGTGTAAGAAGTGCTCTGCAAGACACTACCCAATTATGCAGAGACTACTGTACCATGGATACTACAGTACATGTACAGAGACACTATTTTACTTCTAGATACTGAAATTACTGTACATTCTCACTGATAAAAAACTAAGAAAAATAAAAAAGGAAACCGACTGAAATCTTAAAACTTCTTTTGTTTATGAGTGCATTAGTACAAATAAGTCTACACCCAATCGGAAGAGACTGACAGCAATATGTGACCCGCGACAACGGTTTCAGGCAAAAGTCGCAAGAGCAAATTCCCTCCTAGGTGGGGTACAAAGATTTTGACCATTATTTTTGTCAATTTAGGTTGTTCGCAGAAATCAAATCTTTGATATGTTTTCTACATCTACACTAAATTTCATAGCATAAGACTATGTTTTTCCTATCGAAAATGGAATTTTAAGCACCCTATGTTGGATCGCATTCGTCAGTTTCGAGCTTCTTTCGAACGGCGCGCCAATATCCCCAGTGTTGCAGGGTCTCGCATGCGATTGGCTGGTGCGTCGCATACATTTACATAATTCGGCTTTTGGAGACACCAGTTGCAGCGTTTGGGGAATGCTTTGTCCACGCGTGCACGATTACATGCTCCATTGTTCTTGCTATAGTGGTTTCTATTATACGCTCGCTCTGTAGTGCGTGCTCTTCATTTGGCTTTCTATCCAAACTATTCTACTGCAATGTTCGACAACGGAAGTGAAACAAAAATCATGTAGCATGACATAACCGTGTGAAAAGAAAACTAAATATTCTCAAATTTGTCTGCTTGTACATGTTGTAAAAATTATGACAGCAGAGTGACTTAATGGAAGGTAGATGAGAGGAAAGGAGCGGTCACATGTGACCAATTATATTCAAATACTACACGTCAAGATCGCACCAAACTAATGAGTCGTGTGTTTGTTTGTTTGTTTTAATTTAATTAGCACCACCGAACAAAGCAACATATGCATGTCTTGTAAAAGCAAAACAAACAGGAAGCATGACAATTGCCAGCACTAGCAATTTTCTGCCTTCAAAAGGGTCGCCAATGATAAAGACAAATCAACCACAATGAAAACGCGATTTGTAAATGTGTGGATTCGCCACCGCTCCTGTTACATGCACACGGTCATTGCGTGTGGATGCCATTGCGTAATGCGTGCACCATACACATGTACATGTACACCATACGTGCAATTATCGTATTCGCCATCTTGGAAGACGTACTGGTAAACAAACCCGAGCGAAATGCATTGTTTTTCGGCTCCATACGCTGATCTCCGAGGAAGGTGCCCGGGAAATTTGACTCTCTCAGTGAGCCAATCAGAAGGCGATGTGGTTGCTAGAGGCGGAGCTTAACATCGATTGGCACCATCGTACGGATGGGTGATTCTCCCCTCGCATCACCGTTCGGACACTGTCTTTGAGAAAGAGGTGAATCTTCAAAGCTTGTTTTCTCGCAATTTTGTCAGGCTAACAACTTAAAAAGTGCATTTTGTTTCTCTTTCTATGCCCACTTATGGTGCCGAAGTATACAAGTGTTTTATATCAATGCAAAGCTTAGGAAATGGGCAATGTGATTCAGTGAAAAAATGAATTTTCAAAATTCCCGACTTTTGCCTGAAACCGTTGTCGCCGGTCACATATGCAAGCAAGTGCTTGCTAGGACTGTGAAAATAAAGTTTGTGTAGAACGGTCACAGACTAACAGAACTGCTCCACATGTTTGGTATAATTAGGAACAGCAAAATCTAAACCACACTGCATGCAACTTCACATATTGAACTGTTATGCTGGTCTAATTTTATCATTAAAATCTAATACATTCTGCTTTTCTTCATCTAGGGCAAAATTTTAGAAATCAATATTTGAACTAGAAATGTTGCTACGGCGACTGGTACATGTATGCCTCCGCCATAATGCATAGTTCTCCTGATAGGTCTACAGTACAATGTCTTGACAATGCATTGAGTTATTTTAAAGGTATGGAGAAAAAACGTAATTTCAGTATCAAATGCTAAAATATTAGCATATATAAATCTGGCCTTTGACCCTTGAACTTTGACCTTAAAGTTCTAAAGAGAATCACTGTTAGGTAGAACATGCATAAACATGTAATAAGTTTCATGATGATACCTTGAGTTACTTTCAAGATATGGAGGAAGGTTAAATCAATGATGAACATCATGTGAACAAGTTCATATGGGTAATGACATTTGGGAGCATTTTTACAGCAAATTGCAGATGTTACAATGTACAAATTGTAGCTACTACATTCACTTGTATAATCAAAGGTGAAGTAAAAGGTAAGGCAGATGAGCCCAAGCTTTGTAATATATGGACACCACCTTAGATGGTGTTCTCATCAAGAACCACTCTTGCATTAGCACAACTGCTTATCTATAGGCCAAGTGCAACATTTGGCATACATGTAAATTCAAAGGAAAAGTCCACCTTCATCTATGCGGATTGAGTGAACGCAGCAATATCAGTAGACCACATCAGTGAAAATTTGAGGAAAATCGGACAATCTGTTCAAAAGTTATTAATTATTGCAATTTCTTCTCAGTCACTGCTGGATTAGAAGACTACTACAGCTTGTAATGTCAAATGTGTAAAATGATATAAAGAAAATATAATGAAAATTCAACATATTTTCACTTTTCTTGCATAATAAATGAACACTTGACTTACCTCTTTCAGAAGGCAAGGGGGAATAATATTACCCTTAACATAAGTCAGTGACAAGTTGAGGGAATGTGCTCTTTTCGCAAAAAATACAATTTTGTGAAATTCTCTTTAAATTTTCCTTTAATATCGTTCTACACATGTGACATCACAAGCTGTAGTAGTCTTATCAACCAGCAGTGACTGCACAGATACTTTAAAAATTCATTACTTTTGAACAGATTATCCAATTTTCCCCAAACTTTCACTGATATGTTCTACTAGCATTGCTGCATTAACTCAAGGTGGACTTGTCCTTTAAAATGTAAGAGAGAGAGCTTTCTTCTATGGTACTAGCTACTGTATGCACATGATGATAAAGTAGACACAAAAGTACTGTTGATCCATCAGTCTGGACATTCATTTATAACAAGCAAGAGGATTATCAAAAGCAGGTTTACTGCCTTGGCTGGTTACCATAGGTGTTGTCTCATTCCAAACATTGCTCTCACAAACATAGTTCTTTCACTAATTGTTGCTTTCACCCACATGTTTTGTACTGTACCTGTGAATCTCAATCATCAATGGTTACAAAACCTTCCACATACGCTGAGACAGCCCACATTATGAAAACCAGTAGGAATGACATCAGAATTATTCTAGATTTCAGTACAATTTTGGAAGAAGAGGAAAGACATTTTTGATAAATTTCCTACCACAGCAAATTTCAATTACAATTTTCCTGGCTCACATAAGGAAAGGTTGACACTAATCAATATCTACCGGTAGATGAAATTAAATTCACTATATATTGAATAACAATGAACTTTATTTGACATAACTTTCCTCATCAAAAAAAAAAAGGAAAAGAAAAGAAAATCTTACAAGGGGAACAACGACGAACAATTCACTATTATTGCAGACCAAGGAATTGTGCTATTAAAAGCACACTGCTTGTATTCAGAATTTATCAAATCAGTCTGGCAGTCTCCAGTCTCTAAATAATGCCATTTAAACAATGATTAACAGGAAATGAGTTAGATAACCCGAGGCATCTGAGGTAAACATGGCATAGCCTCCTAAGGCTGTGCTTATTTTTGGTGGGAGGGGGGGGGGGGGGGGAGGTGGGGAGGACTCTAAACGGGGTATTAAAAAAAGTCAAAGTCAACGTTAAAGTTAAAAATAATCTCATGGAATTCAGAGGACTTCTTTCATTTTGCTGAAAAAGCATAAAAACAAAACAAAACAAAAACAATTAGTCAAAAGTCATACCATATGAAACCTGTCATGCACCATCACATCTATAGAAGAAATGGCCTAGATCTACACTGTACACCTACGTACTTAATCTGCAGTGTAGCGAGCTCAAAGTGAAGTAATCTAGATCATGGTATTGATTTAGAAACTTCTAGATGACGAGTTGCAAGACTGCCACATCATGTCAGCAATAAATGTAGATTTATAAAGAACTAGAGAAGCACTCTGAGATTGCAGACCTCCGCAAAGCAGCTCATTTCCACCACTGATCTTGTTCTTCCACAGAGATAAGTGACTTCCCCTTATACAGTGTACTTCTGCATACTGACAATCACCTGGGCGCCATTTAATAAGGAGTTGATTTGATGACAACTCTTTGCTGGAATGACAATTGTCATGGTAACGAGAAGAATACAGCTTCCTCATTGGCTGTTTGCTGTGGGAAGTTGTCATTCCAGCAAGAGTTGTCATCCAAACATCTTTTATGAAATGGGGCCCTGATTTCCCAAAATAGAAGTCTTTCTGCGCAGTGCAGTGAGCCTTGCTGTTCATTGTGTCATTCTCAACCTTTCCTGTGTAAAGTCTCATCCAAATCCGTTCTTAACGTTTCAAGTTATTTTGCACAAAGGCAAACAAACCAACCAACAAACAAACAAACATAACCTCCTCCCTCAAGTGGTGGAGGTAATAAAAACATTCAAAACCTGCAGAAGGGCAATATTATGACACACACAACACAGGATACTGTATTTATATGCCGAATATTTCGCGAGGCTTTTATTTTCACGAATTTCGTGAGTCAGGTGCTATTCGCGAAAATATCGACTCTGATTCCAAAGTGGATGTGACGTACGCGTGTACATATCTCCGTTCAGTAAAGGACTCCACGATTGCGAATTTAACCACTTGCGAAATCGTCGGGAATTCCCGATTCGCAAAAATTTAGACTAGCGAAATATATGGCGTATACAGTATCAAAATGTTCTGATTTGGCTTTCATCTAATATCACACCGACAGCTCATCATCATGGTAGTACATACTACCGGTAGACAGAAAAATCTGTCCAAAAGAGTTTCATAACATTTTTTTAATACTTATTATCTGTTAGTGGTCCTTCTTCAGAAATAGGAGAGGATTCTGTGAAGCCAGACGTAGTCTCCACCGAACATATCCCCGACGACAAGACACAGATGAGTAGTTTCAGCCAAGGTAGTACAGTAACTTTACTGACTGTAAATCTCGTAGATAATTGGCAAATTACAATTTGCCAATAATAATTCAAATTTTACCAATTCGCTGTACAGTACGAGTACATTACAGATTCTGACTTTTTCTCTCAAATTTTTAAAGCACTGTTCCATGAAAGACAGCATAGACGATAAGTATTCTTTTGGAATGAATAATCAATAAAGCAATTAAGTCACAGACCAGCTGTGTGGTCATAAAAAAAATGAGGATCGCTCGGCCTAACGTTACAATTACGACTAAAACTCAGCTGCTTTGTTACTACTAATAAGTAGATCTAGGAATGTAATTAATAGAAATGTATGATACCAAGCAAGGTGTACATAGGGCCAGGGTCCTATCTGACTAGAACTCTGCACTGTTAATGAGTAAAACGCCAGTTAGAAGACTTCATCACGTTCATGAAAACATTGGGGGATATAACGTAAATCCAAGCCAATAACAAAATGCGCAAAATATACAAAAGTAACAAAAGACAAGGAAAGTATGCCTAAATCTATGAACAGGCTTAGAGAGGTCTACAGCATTGATTCAAAGAATATATTCAGTCATAGGCCTACTAGATCTACTACTGCATCATTGAGTCATATTACTACTAACGTTTAATAGTATGGAGGTGTATCCTATTAGTATTACTGAACAATTTTTATTTAATTTCTCCAAACGGGCAACCGTATGCATTAATTCAGCTAAAGATCTCCTACTTAGTCCTAGTAGATAATTGAAATGCTGATGAGTTTAGCTGTAACGGTATTACTCGAAAACTACATTGAAGCCATGCACTAAACCATATTTCAAAGAACCTTGCCTTCCACAAAAGCCGTCTCTTTTTACCGACACAAATAGTAGTGTATTACCGAACGTGTGCCCTCCGTATGGGGGTGGGGTGGGGCCTATGGTGGGGACTATATCACGATTATGCCGTTTTTTGGTGCAGTTTAGCAATTTTCTGCACTGGCTTCCCAAACACTAACAGCATCATGGCGTGTAACTTGTGCAATGAATGCATACACGAGTCATTTTATGGGCTTCCATTGACAATGTACGCGTTCGGTACAACCATCTAACGTTAAATGTTAATTTGTTACATATAACTTCATTTCCTGTAAATTTAACCGTGAAAGTTCACAATTAACATCACACTAATCAAGTATTGCTATGACGTTACCATATTTTATAAACATTGTTGGCATAGGCTATCGTAACTGCGACCAGCCCCAACATGATAGCGGCGCGGTCTCCGGGGCTAAGGGTATCTAACGTTAACATTAATCTTTTTAACATAGCTTAGGTAGACCAAAATCAAAGATAATCAAAGGGAAGGTACAGCATTGGTGGAGATGAGAATTGGGCTTTTAACTTTTTGCGAGATACCAAGAAAACACTTATGATATAGTACAGAGCACACCACTTTAAGAGGAATTCAAAGTTTATTTGATGAAAATCGGGTTTGGAAAGCCTGAAACATCCAAAAACAAAGTATAACAAAGCGATCGTATTAAATAAAGTGTGGTGGGTCCCACACTTTATTAGAATCGCTCTTTTTGGATATCTCAGCCATTTCAAAACCAATTTTCATCAAATAAACGTTGAATTCCACATAGAATAATATGCTCTTTCATATTTCACAAGAGGTTTCTCATTATTTCACAGAAAAATGTTAGAAACCTGAAATTAGGTCTCAACCAAAACTGTACGATCCCTTTAAAGTTTAACTTTAGGAAGATAGAGTCTAACCATTCACTGCTGGTAAATTTAGTTAATAAGAATATTAAGATTAATGTTACTGCTTGGAAAATGTACCTTACTACCTAACTTGTTAGACTAGAGTCTAGAGTTCTAACGAGATCTAACAAAGTGTTAACTGTTACATCGGATCCGACATAACGTGTTAGAAACTGGGTTATTTTTTGTTTTTGTTTTAGCTTTTTTACCTGACTTCGAGACGGGTTTTCTTGGTTTCAGGTTCGCCGTTATCTGTATCTGCCATGGTCATAAAATTACTTGATGCTCGATGATTTTAAGATCAACACCAGGCCTCGATATCTGTGATAATCAATCCTAAACAAATAGGGACAAGGTACAGAGGAGAGTGATTCAGCACGAGAAGCCTTGTTTGTGTATGGGATTCTTAAGCTGGCCTGGTTCACTTCGCGGAAGCTAAACTCTCTCTCGAGTCGTGGATCGAACAGCAGTCACAACCTCTCTGACGACGAGATTCGTTGCACGTTGGTCAGTATGTGGCTACATCAGGCCCTAGCTAGACGCTATCAAGTCACCTGTGAGACTGTCAAATTAGCTAATTAGTGGTAAAAGCCTGTATAACTGCATTCATCCGAGGGGTATGATGCAGCACGTGGTCGTGAGTCCTACACCTAGGTTCACAAGCGACTAGGCGGTGAGACAGCGGTCGGCGGCGCTAGAGATAGCGTAGCGGTGGATGGAGGCGACGGCTGGCGGCGTTGAATCTCCCCGATGCAAGTATTCACAGCATGCGATCGCGATTATGCATCCATGAGCTAGTTGTCAATCGCGCACCGACGAGCGCACACCAGTGGCGCACACGCACATTGTAATGACCGCTATTGCAATATTGCGCTTCGATACTGGGTACGCGCGCGCGCCAGGGGATCCCTGGGAGAACTGACCGAACGGGGGATCTGGAGGCAGGGAGAAAAGTGCATAGAATACTTATAGCAGGGGCGGCGCAGCCGTGGGGGCCGTGGGGGCCGTGGGGGCCGTGGGGGCCTGTTTGACACTTTTTGTGCACCATACAAAGGAATACATAAGGTGTCATCACTTTGGGCCCCCACACTTTTTTCAACCCTGAAGTATGTAAGAGCCAAAGAGATTTTTCTCCTCCCCACTGCGGAAAATCTCTTTGGTAAGAGCATGGACCTAACACAGGTCCATGGTAAGAGGCACTACAATGGGAGGGGAAACCCGGAAGTGGACGGGGAGAGATGAGCTGAGGACCTTTTTTTTGTTTTGTTTTTTTTTTGCTTGTTAGCTGAAGAAACCCGGAAGTGGACGGGGAGAGATGAGCTGAGGACCTTTTTTTTTTTTTTGCTTGTCAGCTGAAGAAACCCGGAAGTGGACGGGGACGGGGAGAGATGAGCTGAGGACCTTTTTTTGTTTTGTTTTGTTTTGTTTTGCTTGTTAGCTCATGAAACCCGAAAGTGGGCCCCCACACTTTTGAAAACAGTGCGCCGGCTCTGTATAGTACATACATGTATTCTATTTTGGATAAAGAATTTATCCCCTTGTGATTGGTTGAAAAAGCTTCACGTGATCACAGGTATTTTCAACTATTTCAGAATGTTGGAATGTTGGCCTGTTTGACACTCAATTTGCAAAATGATGTCACTTTTATAACAACAGTTTGCCTTCCCTCTTCCCTCATTTCTCTGGCTTTCGAAAGAGAACTAATGCACGCACTTCACCTTTTTCTTTTCAATCAGAGAGGAACTTTCATTTCCACAGTTCAAGTCTATTCATTGTCCCGGTGGTTGCCCACGACTAGGCAGTCTAAATGAATAAAAGGACTTCTCGTACGCATGTTGTTCATACGGCCAATCACTTCCAACTACATCATCGCATTAATGCCGGACTTCAGGGTCCTCCTTCAACCATCTCTTACTTTCTCACGGACCTTATCCACACTTATGGTGTGTATGAGTGTATGATAGTGCTATTGGTTTGCATTTCTACGGTTCAAGTCTATTCATTTCCTGGTGGTTGCCCAGGACAATGCAGTCTGACTTCTCATACACACGTCGTTCACACAACCAATCTCTTCAAACCACATCATCTTAGGGTCCTCTCTCACAACCATCTCTCACTTTCACACTGCAAACCAATCAATGTTCCAGATAATAATTTGAAAGTGACTTTACAATACATCAGATGATATTTCTTTTTGCCTCCATTTCACAAGGAAATTTCACATTTATTGTTTCTTTTTAATAGGGGGAGGGGTTGTTTTGCTTTGTTTTTTTCTTAAGGGACAAAAGGCCTTCCTCACAAATTGTCTTGATCAAGCAATGGCAACTAGAATCTCATCATCACATACACAAACTTTTTTTTTAGTGTAATGAAATCAATTTTGCCCAGAAAGCTTGTTCTACATGCATGCATTCCACACGACCACATTTGTTTCTCCAATGTTGATAAGCCCAGATAAACATTACTAGTAACCCGCTGAAGATGAGTCTCGAGAATACTCGGACTGGTGTCTATGGGAAATGCGTGTTACAGCAAAACCAGTCCGTCCTCAACAGGTTAATAATATGCTAGCCGAGATGCTTCATCTCTGTCCAATATCCTTGCAACGGAGCATACACACCATAATCTGACCCCCCCCCCCCCCAATCGAAAAAAAGAGAGAAAATAAAGATAAAAATATGTAAGGTCTCCTCTAACCACCCATCACTCACCATAAATAACACTTGATACATGTTCAATGCCCAGGTACTAAGGCGTGTGTAATGCTGTGCTCAAATTCATATTCTTTCTCCTCATTTTCCATTACTAGTACTATGCCACTACCAATTACACTGATTGACAACCACCCATTAGCATGTGCATTGTTTCAAAGTACAGTATGATGTTTGAACATTTAAAAAAAAAAATGCCCAAGTTCAATAAACAAGGATAAGAACACTGTAAAACAAGAAATTTTCGCATGCATTTTAATTTTGCAAATTTCATGAGAGCCAAAACTTCCCAAATTAAAATGCACACAGAATTTCTTGTCCATACTACATGCATCGAATGCCAGTGGCAATTTGCTAAAATTTTCATGCTAAGAAAATTTCTTGCTTTACACTGAAGCCCAACAGGTGGTGCCGATGGGAGTGTTGAATTCCAATATCCCAATGTAGTGAAAAAGAAATGTAAGGTATAGTCTGATTATGGACTTTATGACAAATTTCAATACAATTTCTAGTTGACTAGCTAACAACATTCATCACATGCAATCATACACTTGCATAACAGAAAATGGTAACGATGAAAAGCACAAAGGTAGGGTCAGAATAATGGTGACATAATCACGATTGGTGTTGGTTCTTCAATACTTCCATGAGAAGTGAATTTAATCTGAACTCGCAAATCATTCTCAAGTGCTTTGGCTGGACTGTTCATCACCTTAACAAACTTCCCCCTTGATTGTATCATATGTCTTGGAAAAAAAAAGAAATTGTTGACTTATGTACAATATTTACACACATGTCAATGTATTCCAACATTCTGACTCACTTTAAAAAGCTCTGATGCAATCTCAGCTGTAGGTCTCATGTTATTTCCATATCGTCCGTTCATTATAAGCCAAGTTTCAAATTGGGGATGGGGGGGGGGGGGGGGGGGGGGGTGAGGCTTGCAGGGAGAAAGAATGTACATATGTTACAGGCATGTAAAACCTGAGAAAGAATGACTGCCCCTGGAGTGGTCAAAATCACACAACATGGATATCGAACATACCTAATTTTCGTTTGTGTTTTCTCAGGGATGTTTTGACAAACTCTGCTCAGACAATTCAAACATATCACAAAACCTGCTCATTACAAAGTTCCAACGAGACTTCAAGACAAGATCAAAATGCGCTGGGGATCATAGGTACATAATTCACACATTTTCACAGATGGGTGCTAGTAGAAGAAATCTGCTCAAGATTCAAATTGTAATACAAATAAATTTCCTGTATAACCATTTCCTGCGTTGGTCGGGCGAGAAGAGATGGAAAAACACAGGGAAATAGCCTGCTAACATCCTGTGAGAGGGAATATTATCTGTTCCAAGAGCGAGTAACTCTCGTAAGGATTCTGCAGAATAGTTGGAAGGTTACATCTGACCTTACAACACAATGCAGTTCTCGCAAAATGAAACAATCTTTCCTTTTGAACACAAATGCACAGGTCAGTACAAAATACAGCAATTAACACTCAATACCTTTCCAATCACCTTAATTTGTGCATATGGAGAAACCCAACACCAAAACTTATATATGAAAAAAAAAAAAAAAAAAAACAATCAGTGTATCGCAGACAAGAGTACACAACAGTGAGCTGTCAAGTTTCCTATCATGGACAATGACCTTCCACTGTAATCATGGTTTCAAAAAAGGATAAAAAGCAGGTTTACATTTAGAAGCAAACACTAGACATCAAATATTTTCAAAAGTCCTTTGGTGGTTTGTACGCAGCAGACTGTAGTAAACACATTGCATTACATAAAGTGAATTGTCAACAAATAAACCACATTTCGTAGTGATGGCAAAGGCCATCTTTAAATAAAAGAACCCAAATTACACCGTCTTTGTAATCTTCAACAAAGGCTAGAAAAAGCTTCCTTATGCAGAGCTCAAAACAGGAGTTTTCCGACAAACCAATAGAACACTACTGACGTCGAGGTTTTTCACGGAAGTGCGCACTTACCACATCCACTTTATTTACATGCCATTTTACATTGCATGATTGGTATGAAATAACCCTCTGTCGTTCTCGTATATTGACGTGCAAGATTGCTATCCACTAGGTTATCACACTTCCAAAACTTCTTTGCATCACCAAATTTATCATTATTTACAGTCAGTGTCTTGTCTCAAAGAAGGAGACAATCCTCTCCCATAGTCTAATCAGATAACTTGAGTAATCTTATTATGTTTTGCCACAGAAGGCCTGGGTCTTTATGGCAAGATCTCATTACATTTGTTGGTGTGGGTTTTTTTTCTTTGTTAATATTGAGAAAATGAAAGTCTTCTGCATTTAGTATTTTTCCTTAGGAAAGAAGAAAACATGTGTACTGCTTGAATATTCAACAGAAATATTCTAAAGTGAACTGTAGTTATGTGACAAGCTTGTGTTGCACCGAGCGAGATTCCATCTCGCCCCAACATGATTAGATGGGCCAGCTGATGAATGCTTTTCATCGATTAAAACATGTTACAAGGTGAATGAAGTGTCTGTTTCCAAAATAAGCTGCTATGACAGGACCTTCTCAGTGTAAGAGATAGTACAGTAAAAATCCAATGAGTCAAATCCACAGGAGCTCAAGTAGATCCATGAGTGAAAAATTCTACCTCTACATTATTCATAATTTGAGTCAGAGGTCTTCCTCAAGGGGGAAAAAAAGAAAGAGATATTGCATACTGAATTTACTATAATAGGAATTTGAAATACTCAGAATTGCCAATTGCAACAAGCTGTAAAGTCAAAAAAGCTTGGAAATTGTTACCATTTTTATTTTTCAGTTGTAAAGTCACTCTTGCAGTAGAGCTGTATTTACAGTAGGTCCTGAGACAATAACAGATCACAAAATTATGCAAGTCCTCAACTCACAAAGGAATATAAGGCAAAGTTATTCATGCTCCAAAAAGTGGCCATTAGGTGGGCATGTACGTACTTCAAGTGGTATATACGTTGATAGAGGGCCATTGTGACATGCACTCACCATCAACTCGCTTACACATCTTGATGCGAAAGAGGAGAAAGAAAGATACAGGAAAGACAGAACATGTCACTTCTAGTCTGCTGTATTTACATGCACAACAGCGACTGCACTGAGTTGGAAGAAACTACTTCAGAGCACAAGCAGACTGCAACAGCTTACATAGAATAAAAGCTACCTCTGTACAAAGCCCATTGTATGAATAATACACATCGTTTGACTCTTAACAAAACATATCAGCTATGGCACGGAAGCCAAATAAAAAATGCAACTTTCCCGAAACTATAAGAGTGTAAAACTATTGATTTCTTTGGCGGCAAATAGCCTTTCACATCACTTGCATTGTTTGAGTTATGGTCTGTCAAACTAAAAAAAAAAATATCTGGAACCTAATTTGTACATTCACAAGATCTGAAGCAGAGCATTTAAGAACTTTGAAAAAAAAAATCAATAATATACAGAGAATACGCTCAATGTCTCAAGTCACTGTACAGTTGCAAGATGCCACAGCCTATAGTCAATTACAGTGCACTCCTGTTATAACTAACGCAGTTATCACAAAATTCTGGTTACAACGGTGTAAAAATTCAGGCCGCAACATTATCCACTTTATGGATTTTTATTGTTTATTTGTTTGGTTATAACGAAATTTCAATATAATGAAAGAAAACTGCCAGTCCGAGGGAGTCCACTGTAGGACGATTTTCACTCTTCACTTGACAGACCTTCTAACATCTTCTGATATAGCTTTTTGTCCAAAACAGCATGACACACAAGAGAGAGACGTGTGGTAAGGATAAACATTTAATAAAACTTGACATGTGCATCCTCAGAAAAAGGACAAACAGCTCAACCACCAATAGATTGCTTATCAATATTTTTAAGCGCAATGCTGTTTTTAAGCACATAAACCACACAAACACACATATGAAAAAACAAAAACAAAAAAATCCCCCCAAATAAGCTGTAACCATCTACTTCTATGACTTGGGTTCCACTTTGACTTTCTCGACCTTGGGCTCGACCTTGGGCTCGACCTTGGTCTTCTCCTCTTTCACCTTCACCTTCTCTTCCGAGGACGCCGTGGGTGTCGGTGTCGACGGCTTGAGCGGGAGCATGGCCTCCTCGAGGACCTCGTTGAACTTGAGCATGATCTCGTCCAAGTTCTTCTGGGCCGTGCCGACAACGTCGATCAGGCGCTTGTTGCGGGACGTCGAACTGACGAGGGCGCGCTCCGACGTCGAGAGGCGCTTCTGCACATCCTGGAGCTCGCCGCTGACGTTGGTGACCGTGGCCTCAGTCGTCGAGGCCTTGCTCTTGAGTTCCTCTGTTGTGTGGGAAAATGAGCATACAAGCCATCACAGTCAGCTCATGTCTACATTAGTTTGCCTAATTCGAAGACTTGCATTAGTTTGCCTAATTCTAAGACCTGCATTAGTTTGCCTAATTCTACGATCTGCATTAGTTTGCCTTATTCTAAGACCAATAATCCATTCCTTATTGTATTTCATTTAACAGAGCCATAGCTTGTACACGCACATGTGACATTTTCTTCTGTTTCCCCTCCTTGCTTTCTTTCTTCCTCTCATTTGACACTACGAGGTATTGTAAAAGAAAGAAATTACACATCATGAACTCTGTGACTCTCGAGATCCCCCCCCCCCCATCTTTATTAGGGTTATGACGTGTAACATTTTTGTCTGCCAAAGTCCACTGAGATACATTCAAGATCGCTGTACAACCATGCTTCCGAACCAGTGAGCCTCAAAACTCTTGCAGGTGGGGTGGGATGTCTCCCAAAAATAGAATAGAAAAGGTTAGTATTCGATCTAAGTGGGCCTTAATAAATAAGATTGTACAGGCCAAAGTGGGCCTCGGGTTAATCAACGTTGAGAAGCACGGCTGTACAACACCACCAGGAATCTACCATCTACAGACACAACAAAACACTCAACGTTTCAAAGGGGTTAACGAACAAATCATCTGTACCCCTCGAGAAGCACAGACCCACTCACCTATCTCCTTCTCGAGGAGGTCAATCTTCTTCTGGGCAGCCGAGCGCTCCTGGTCGGCCCGCTGCACCTGGTTGAGCAGGTTGCCGATGTCGATCACAGTGCCGCCGTACTTGACCATGTTGGCGCCGTCGGTGACCGCGACCTTTGACACCTTCTTGGTCATGGCCGTCTTCTCCTGAATGATCTGGTTGCCTGTTGGTAGGGAAGCAGCAATTGATGAGGTAATTTGAGGTTACAAAAACATTGTGTTAAGTGTCTGACTAGTCGTGTCACTGTATGATGTAATTCTCCCTTGCACTACATGGAATAAAAATATATTATATTCCTATTCTAGTTGAAATTATAATCCTGTGTGATAAGAGCCAGTCAACTCCACTCTTCAGAAGGTTATCTTTCCTCTTCAATAAAAAGAGACATGTTCCTAGAATATGCCATCCACACACGTGGTCATCCTTGTACACATTTCCTCTTGTTGCTCTGTAAACAAGTTAGATCACACCAACCCTGAATCCACCTATCCCACTAATATAGATAGAACCACTGTTACACTGTATGTGTCGTTCTACTCAACATAGATGCATTTTCGAACCAACAAGCACTTTTACACCCTACAATTCCCCCCCCCCCCAAATTCCCACAGGTCAGTGACCACTTGGGCATGGGCATGCTTGTTGCCCATCTGATCCCCGGGCGTACCTTTACTCAGATCTTCATCGGATGGCATCCCGTTGACGTCCGCCTTGGAGAGCTCCTCCTTCTCTTTCTTCAGTCCGTCCGTCAACTTTCGGTAGTTCCAGCAGTCCCTCGCCACCACCTTTTGCAGCAACTTGCGTACCTGTCAGTGGCAACAGACAAGACCAGAAGGGCATATGAGCAATCAAGCCAATGATCAATATCTTGCGCCTGCTCACAATTCTCTGAATGGACAAACAACCCACCATGTTTTGCATGGTGAATATTTCCTACAAAGATTGGTGGGCCGGGCAACTCTAATAATCTCTGTCTTTTTATGTACACACATCACCGCTTTTAGCTGTAACTTTGTATAACATCAGCAAAAACAAAAGCGTTTTTGATATAAAAGAGGTTCTGTAGGAGAATAGGAGCATAAAACAAGACATTCAATGTAATGTTCATAAGAAGAATGGGATATTATGAGGTGAGAAACAGTCTGAAGCAACATTTGTGACACAGATGACAGCAAATTTTAGGTAGAAACAAACCGTAACTCACACGGTACCTACTCAATTCCATTGACACCGCATTTCCAGGAACTTGGAAAGAGGTCACATTTTACAGTAACAATAGAAGAGTAACTGATTAGTGACACAGAATATTGTGGTATAGGCCAACAATCTCTCACTTACTCGGACGAAAGTCGTACAGGTACAAAGTCACATTCATTAAGAAATAGTGAGTGAAATTAGTGACACATGCTGAAGACAAACAAAAATACAATTTATTAAGATTGAAGGAACAAATAAGGCTACAAAATCATAGGACAGTACCAGTGAAGGCAGTGACATGAAATAAAGACAATGATTGAAGAAGGAAAGCATAGAGTTGTTTGCACACAGAAACTTGGGATAGAGGCCACAGGATGAAAAATACGGTAAAGCTTGGTATGACCTACCTGGGCCCGGGAGAGATGAAGCCCAATGGTGTAGACAATCTCCTCCAGGTCCCTCTCTAGGATGTAGCCGCAGTGGTTCTGATCGAAGTAGATGCAGGAGAGCAGGAGCTGCGGGTCCAGCGTCTCCATCTTGCTCCGGCGCGTCTTGTGTTTGTCGTCATCGCCCTTCCGGTCCCCTCTCTTCCTGTCGTCTGTGTTGATAGAATGGATTGGGAATTGGGAAAGGGTGGGGGTGGGGGGGGGGGGGGGGGGATGGGGGAAGGGGTAGCATGATAAAAGTCAAATAAGAGTTACTGAGTAGGAATGTCAAACTGACTGGCAGGGCCCACATGAATGGTGATGTTGACTTCAGCATGATACAGTATCTCTACACGTGATATGATTTGGGTGAACATTTGGTGTCATTATTTCGAGAAATAAATAATGGCAATGAAATAATGGCAAGTATGTGATATTTCTGCAGTTTTCAAGATCCTGCTTTTTAACACATATACTTCGAGGAGGCTTTTTCCCCTCCCTCTTTCTTTTTCCTCAATAAAATGAACATATACCATGAGTGGACAAATCTACTAATGACATTCAATTGACTAAAATGTGCAAATATACTAAAGCTGAGCAAATAACAGGCGAGCATGACAGGGTATGCATCTTGAAAGTGTCATAGTTTTTCTTTATCTCAGTAAAAAAATACATCAGCCCCCCTGGCAGGCTCAAAAACAGGTGGCAAAGCTAGCAGACCTTGTATCGCCATCATATTTCCAATGAAAAACTGAAATGTATGGTGTTCTCCAAAAAGTAACATCATCGAAGCAAATGTGTAGTCCAGCAAAACTCACCGTCATCGTCTTCGTCACCGTTGCTCTTCCCTTCATTCTCGTCCCCATCTCCGTCTTTGTCATCGTCCCGATCATCGTCTCGCTTGTCGTTTCGGTCATCATCCTTCCGGGGCGAAGCGACACGACAATAATACATCACGTCAGTAACATCACAGTACTCATCAATCTTGCACATCAGTATGTATTAAGGATGTCTAAAGTGAAGCTCACTGTATGATTCCATACACCAATGTTTAGCAGGGTGACACTTAGTAGGCAAATCAAGATAATCACTATACAGTCAATCACCATTTCTTCATTCTGCCACTGGCATTGGCAATGGCCAATAAAATATGAAATGATATCTGTGACTACTGCACACACATTGCTTCAACCTTCGTTGAAAAAGAAAAATTCATTCACTTTCCACAGCTACACAGAGGTGCTACATTGGGCAGCATATACACTGATTACAGACTGTAATGATGTTCAACTGGATGAAAAAAACAACAGCAATCAATCACAAAACAGTTTTGGAAATGGTGCCACCAGTACAAACATATGATGTCCATGACTAAAATTACCATGCTAATAAACTTTTTTTCTTTCACAGAACAGTTTATGCAACACAACTTTTTAGGAAAAGAACAAAGTACGGTAAATATGATCACTTACAGATCTTTATGAAGCATTCAACAATCATGTCAAATAGCATAGGTTGTTTTTTCGTCGTATACATACAAAATATTGGAGATATTTGCAGCATGGAGGACAATGCATCTCATATTGTTTCTACCTGGAAACATCGTTTAAGAGAGTGTCTTTGATAAATGGTGCCCACTTTTGCTGTCTAAACCATCTCGCGAACGCTTTTTTTTAACCAACCCTGTCTCGGTCGTCGTCTCTGTCTCCGTCCCGGTCGTCGGTCTTGCGCCTCTTCGACTTCGACTCCTCTCGGTCCTCCTTCTTGTCTTCTTTCTTGTCATCCTTGCGGTCCTTCTCGTCCTTCTTGTCTTTGTCTTTCTGCAGATTGCATGTGTGCATGTGCACATGTGTATGTGTGTATGTGTGTATGTGTGTGTGTGTGTGTGTGTGCCATCGTGCATTGTGTGGCAGGGAACGTACAGGTGAAGGTCATTTCTACATGTTCACTTGCACAAGGGACAAGCATTCATTAACATATTCCTGGTTTTGTTTTTGTTTTTCTGCACAGAAGAGGACATCACCAGCTCCATCAAAATAACAATTCCTGCCGTGACTGGTGCTCTTGCTCACAATGACACTTCTCTACACATATCATTCATGACTTTGCAATAATACATCACAGTCTGACTGTTGTACGGCACAGAGGCAAGAGACAATTGTGAGCAGATGAACCTGGTAATGGGAGTTTTTTCTTGGAATATCACTGTCAGCTGATAGTGTCAAAGGATAAAAGGACCCATTGCACACAAAGGATATTGGGCAAGAGTACTTGCCTTGACTGCCATGGACAGAAGCAGTCCAATATGAAAATTGCTATGGCATTTAGTTTCTTCATATACAACAGAGTTATGATGGACTGTGAGTTTTTGTGCTTGTTTTGCTTTGTTAGATTTGACCTAACAACAAAGACCGGAGATCGGGATCAATACAGTAAACAGAAAGGACAGGAAAATGTTGAGAAATACATGGAACATAGATCAAGAGCAATAACGAACAAATCTAGGTACCACACCAACTAAACTTGACATGCATTACCATTGCATTGCACCTGTATAAATGGTAATTACAGGTGGAACATCATACAGTACTTTAACCGTGGGAAGCTAAACTTCCACAAAGAATACGTCTTCAGGCCACTTGTTAGTAAATCTCCTACCTTCTTTTCATCCTTCTTCTCCTCCTTCTTCTCCGGGGCCTTGTAGATGGCCTTGAAGATGTTGAAGGCAAAGTCTCTCTGGAGCATCTCGTTGAAGAGCTCAGCAAACAGGGATACCTACCGACATGAGGATGGTTGGAAGAAGGAAATGTGAATGCAATTATATCATTATTATCTTAAATATTCTTTATTTGAATTTCATTCAATATCAGGCTCATTTTCACATTGAAAGTAGTATGATCAACAAAAAAAAAAGCTGTATTCTTCTCACTTGTGCTGCTGAATCACATTCTCTTTTTTACATACAAACACACACACATCACCTTTGAACAAACAAATGGAATGAGCATATTTTGTTTATGTTTGTTTGTTTGCAATGTCAAATTTCATTGCTATTTACATATCCAGACTACTGTAAAAGTGGATATTTTAGCGCGAGTAATTTTTTGCGCTTGGCCGCGCAAGATGAATTTTGTGTGTTTTTAATTCTGCGGAATCAGGACATTAACTACTAGAACATTACGGCATGCCAAAATATTCACATGCTTTTATTTTTGCACTAGCTTCTGGTTGAGCGAAATGTGCAAAAATTTCACTTTTACAGTAAAATGCAAACAATGGGAAACATAGCAAAGCACAGTACAACCAGTGAACCAAAACACTAATATCTTGTCAAATGTGTTCAATCGCATTATCCGAGCAGTCAGTTTATGGAAGAGAGGAAAAAAGAAGGAAAAAAGAAAGATGGAGGGGAACACACCAGCTATAGCTTACCTCAAAGGAATGCTCCTTGTTATCTTCCACACGGTAGTCAAGGAGCACGCTCAGCGACTGGAGGGTGCAGTCAAACTTTCCACTCTTGGCAATGGCTGATGGGTGTACCAGGATGGTGGGTGTGTCCGGGAGGGTGTAGCGCACCTCCAGGTCGCGCTTCTCCCTCTCCCTCAGCCGTCTCTTTTCCTCCTCCTGGGAAACCCAAAGGCGGAGAAAGTGGTTAGCATGACGACAGAGGCAACATGTCACTCACACACACACACACACACACACACACAAATACCAGTTAGGTCCTATGATGTCAGGATACACCACACATCAATCAACAGCGTTGGACAGAACGTATCATGCACAGGACACACATTGCATTTAACTGAGTGTGTTCAGGGGGCTGTTTTACTAAGCGCTAAAATCAATCCAAAGTTCAATTCAACTGATTTTGGGTACAATTTTGGGATGAATATCAGGCCTCAGAAGTAAGGGACTGTTTTAGTAAGCCATTTGGGAACAATATCTGGTGCTGAACTTACGACATTGAAGAATACATCTTGAATGTCTATGTATCCTTCCCAATTTGAATTTGTCCCAACTGTGGGTTCATTATGTGGCTTGGCATAGTTTCCATGATAGTGAAATAGGGCCATGAACTGTTTAAGAATTTTCCTGTGTGGTTAATTCAAACTGAAACAATCTTATCAATCCTCACTCACTCTACAAATTAAATGTCACTATTTCTGTTTTGTTTCGTTTTGTTTCATTTCATTTCATTTCATTCCATTTCATTCCATTTCCGTTTCCCATTTATACCATGATTTCCTTCCATGCTTCTGCTGGAGTATCACAGTCAATATGTTCTCATTAGACAAAGATAGAGGAAGTCTAGGGGCCCGTTGCATAAAAGTTACTATTATGGTAACTTTGCCATTCAATGGTAACTTCCATGGAATTCTTGATTTTGATTGGCTGTTGAGTATTGTTGCCATGGTAGTTACAATTGGATGGCAAAGTTACCATAATTGTAACTTTTATGCAACGGGCCCCAGATTTGTGAAAGTATAATGCACACAAAAGTGCCAGTCCACATAATGCATTGAATGCCAATGGTGATTCACGAAAGTTTAAAGGACAAGTTCACCTTCATAGACATGTGGGTTGAGTGAATGCAACAATAAAGGAGAACACATCAGATAGAGTTTGAGGAAAATCGGACAATCTGTTCACAAGTTATGAATTTTTGAAGTTTCTGCTCAGCCACGACTGGATGAGAAGACTACTATAGCTTGTTATGTCACATGCATACAACAATATAAGGAAAATAAAAAGAGAATTTCACAAAACTTTACTTATTGAATAAAGTGCACATTTCTTCGACTTGTCACTGATGTATGCTAAGGGTAATATCATTCCCCTTGCCTTTTGAAAGAGAAAAGTCAAGTGTTCTTTTGTTACGCAAGAAAAGTAAGAATATATTGAATTTTCTTTATACTTTCTTTATGTCTTTGTACACATGTAACATCACAAGCTATAGTAGTTTCTCATCCAGTCGTGGCTGAGCAGAAACTCACTCAAGCTCAAACTCTCACTAATGTGTTCTACTAATATTGCTGCATTCACAAAACAGACACGTCTATGAAGGTGAACTTGTCCTTTAATGCCGCGATAAAGGCAATTAGTGTAAGCTCCTATTCATGAATGTTTCTGGTTTTACGGTAACATAAAGGAACTGCACTTGAAGACTGTAACCTCACCACTTCCTTCTTCTTCTCGCCATCCTTCTCCCGATCCATCTTGTCCTTATCATCTTTCTCCTTCCTCTCCCTGTCCTCCTCGTCCTCTCTCTTCTCCTCCTCCCGGGCCTGGGCGTTGGCGCCGGACTCGTCTCCGCCCTCGTCCCCACCCGCCTCCGTCTCCATGGCTTCCGCCTCGGCGTCTTCGTTCTCCTGCTCCGTCTTGAGCGTCTTGGTCAGGCGGGCGATGAGCTGCGACTTGAGCCCCTTGGAGTTGAGGCCCCGAATCTCCAGCTCTTGCCGCAGTTCGTTGACCTGCGCAGCACGAGACGACGATTTGTTGACAAGATGTTTTTTTTCAGAATGTTCTTTGATCATCTGGCAAAGATCGCCTTCTGGATATGACATAATTTCTCAGTCATCAATTCGACTCTTGCATAAATGAATGAAAAGCTTACATTCATCATCGTTGTGTGATGCACACTAAGTCAGATAAGTCAATATAAGAACAATGAAGTATACCCTTAACCCGTTGAGGGACAGGCTGATTTTGCAACAACATGCATTTCCCATAGACACTTGCCCGAGTATACTCAGGACTCGTTGTCAACAAGTTACATACACAAGTGAATAAGGAGTGGGTATCATAAGGAGTGAGATATCTGATATTATACAACGTCCAAGTAGATTCTTGTAATTTGATTGGAGGATTGTTGGTGACGTGATATTCAATAAGTACTCCATTCAACGCGCCGTGCAATTTTGGTTCGATTTTTTCGTTCTATTCCACGGTTCGAGAAATTGTGCGGTACTTCGTGTACTATGTGTTGCATATTGAGGATTGCATGCAGCTAGCGCAGTGTACGTGTGCGGTACATGCATGCGCGTACATAGGCCTAGTTCGGTGCGTAGTGCTAGTGTACGTGTGTATGAGCGCTAGTATAGCTGTGACCTGTATCTACACTGATTGCACAAGCCAGAAAGAGAATCGCAGTGGATCCACATGTAAGTATGGCTATATTTTTCATACATATATAGACTTCTAGGCCTACTTAGACCAAAAAGATCTACTTGGACGTTGTATAAATCAAATACTGTACGGTCTTTACTCGTGCAATGGAACAAGATTTCGCACTCGGTGAAAGATGAGGTGCACATTGCACTCGTGACCATTCACTATTTGTATACCAAATACCCACCTTCAAAACAAAAACAAAAGCAATAAAAAAACCCCAAAAAAATCTTTGTTTAAAAAAAAAGAGTAAGGTTTGCAAGAGAGTATGGCTTTTGTTTCCCCTCATACTTTCATGTTCTTGGGATCGAGGTCCTTCCAGTTGGTCGGAACTTGCTTCTCCTCCTCCTCGAACTCCTCCACCTCCTTCGCTGGCTCCTCCTACATTGGGCAGACGCAAACAACAAGCGGTACACGGTGTTAAAATCATGACGCATGCGCAGTTACGCCTCGCCTACACGGCAAAGGCGCAGACTCACAAACAAAGACATGCACCACGCACCCAACTTGTGCAGCATACTACACTTACATTTACATGCACACACCTACAAACACACACACATACATACAAACCAGGTATCAACACATGTCTCTTCCTATTACACACAGGGATAAGAGAATACTGTCAATGTTACCATGGAGGGACTAAAGTTTTAGCAGGGCCATCAAAAGTTCCCAATCACCAGCAATCACATGGACTCAATTGACCCTAGACAATTCACAAAAAACTCATATTGGCAATAAAAAATATGAATAAAACCAAAAATTGTACAAATCTGAGTGATTGCATGCAAAGAAATTTGTGTTTATACCACAGCGTGCAAGTGTCACATTTGGTTTGCTTCTTTCTCTGACAGGAAGTGTTACAAATGTTTTTGAAAATGTTATTCCATGCAGACTGATTTTGTTTTGAACATACAACCCTAAACTTTGTTCACAGATAGCCACAAGTATTTTATTTTATTTTTCATGACAATGCTGCACAATGACCAAAGAAAAAAGAAAATTGTTCGTTTCCTTGACTTTCTGAAATACACGCATAGAGCAGCCTGCCACATGGGGGGAAAAAAACAGAGAGAAAAAAAGGACAATTGCACACACGCACACACTCACACACACACACAGATGCACAAGCACATACAGAAACGTACATGCTGCACACCGCACCTATGTAAAGGACTGGATATTTTTTTTGCTGATCGACATGGGAGTAGATTCAAACTAAGCCATGACCACATCAAGAGTTATGTTCATGTTTTGGGATGGTCTGGAAGATTGGAAGTATAGTTGGCTGGGTGCGTGAATACCACAAAATGAATATGGATGAGTATGCTGTATTCTTTATTCAGTCACTGCTCCTTTGTTGTGTTCAAATATTTGCAAAGTATTCTCTGTATATTCCCATTCTGTATAACTTAAGCCATTCTCTGAGGATCTTTTAACATAGAACACATATTTTGAAAAAAAAAAAAATGAATAAGCACAGCCAGTTGATGATTTGGTTTTGAGCTTTCCATGGTGTGGGGGGCAACTGCACACCCGAAACGAATAACTCACCAACTCGGGGAACTGTCGGAAATAAAGAGACACTGCTATTAAATGAGTACAAGGAATTTTAGCCTATGATGACCATGTCTATGCAGTGTGTGCGATTGTTCCCAGTTTTCTTGGAGGTGTAGTTGCCACTGAAGTAATCCCGGGAAGATTGCATTTGTGGTGTTTGTATGTATATCTAAACAGTACAAAAGGAGAAAGCATTATGTATAGATGTATATATAATTTGGTCTCCACCAAATACAGAGCACCTTGAGTGAAGACTAGCAGATTGTAAGGAACCAACATCCAGGGCAAAGGATTAGAAACTTATCTGAAAATGAAAAGCAACCTCCAAGTTCCAAGTGGCTCACATCAAACTTATACTTAAAACAACGCAAAAAAAAAAAAACCAATAATGTCATGATGATGTTAACTGTTGATCTTAAACTGACACTGTGAATTTTATAAAGTGAATGAGTGTAAATGAATTAAAAAAAAAAAAAAAGAATCTTACTCAGCAGACAGTGTGTAATGCTGTGTGACCATGTTGACAACTAAACATGTGAATGAAAGTTTTTCATTTAAAAAAAAACCAGAACAAAAATGAAATAAAAGTATGCCGTGAGTGCCTGAGTTGTGGAGTTGTCCTCCGGTTTCTTATCCTTGTTGTCGACGGCCACCAATTTCTCGCCAAGCATCTTTTTGTAGAGCTCCACGACACTCTCCCATTCAACCTTCGTGGGTAAAATGTGCCACACGTCGGGCACGAAAATTACGACAGTTTCCACTCGCGCCGGGATGACCCGCCCCTTGTGGTTCTCCTCGGGTCGGTGATAGCGCAGTTCCAGGAACCGGTACCTGGGGAGGCGTTTAAAAGTTGGGAACATGCCAGAGTACATTTTTCGAATCACAACAATGACACATTTCACCTTCTTTTCCCTCTTTTCATTTCCCCCCATTCCCAAAGGAAATGTTCTTTCAAGAAAAAAAAAAAGGAAATGGATGTCTGGCCACTACTAATGTGGTCTTATCATCCTGGATGGGTTTCAAGTTAACAAGATGGAGTTTCTGTCATGTTATGATGTATTCTTGGCAAACATAATACAAAGGTATATTTGGTACAGAAATGAAAGTGTCGACATACTGTCTAGTAGAACTGATTAAGATATGTTAATTGCATCCCTGTTACACAGGCCGACAGTCTCTCACAAGATCAAGGACCTGGAGACACTTTCTCAGCCACGAAATTCTGTTTTCTCCTAGGATCTTCTCCATCTCATGTTAGGGGGGCTTAACCAGCATCTCACCAAGTTGAAGAGACACTAGCACAGACAAACAAATATCATGGCCAAGCTCTTAGACAGTGCCTTCCAGATCTTTCCACTCCAGTTTGCAGAAGGGAAGAAAAAAAAAAAAAAGTACATGCAACCTCAACTTCAAACAATTATTAGTTGGAGGACTGAAAACAAATACGAGAAGGGAGGAGTGGAGTGTTCTTTGTCAGGAGAAGAGAAGTTTGTTGGAAGAGAAGGTTGAGAGACAGTTTGTGGTAAAGCACTGGATTACAAGGGTGATGGTGGCACTGAAATTACATACACATCCAACAAAACATAAAAACAAAGGAGGAGGTACCAAGAGGAAAGGCAAGAAAGAGCTTTGTTCCCCTGAAAGAGAATAGAAACATTGTACACTGGTAACAATCAGATTACCTTTTCTCGTCTCGGCTGGTCAATCTGCAAAGTGGAAAGCATTCACTCTCATCTGCACAAGTATATATCCACGTGAGAACCTCACAACACACAGACAGATACTATCGTACACTCAGCCTAAATACCACACTCGACAACAATACAAACACTCGCTCAACGTCCCATGAATAATGTCACGACACCCAACTTTTCAACTTGCCGGGCTTCTGCACCGGCGTACACGACTAGACTATGATGCAGGAATGTGGCACTCTCTCTGAGAAACGTAAAGATGGGAGATGAAGAAGCAGCACAACACAACATGAAGGCTCTAGATGGACAGCACAACTTAAGATGTACCTGGACGTCGGAGCAGCAATATTAGAAGCCAATTTCTATGCGTATCATATGAGCAGGTGTGCAGAGGAAGTAAAGTTCAAGTTAGGGCAAAGAATCTACCACAGCTACCATTTTTTTTAAAGTCAGCTTAAGTGTAGCATGCTGGGAAGTGAAAACAGCAGAAAAGTAGCCACTTTGTACAATGACTACGATGACATATGTCAGCTAAAGGGTTTGTAGCTTTATAACTGTTTTTATATCCCAATACCAGAAAAAAAAAGGGAAAAAAGGGTCTAAATGGATCTGTAAGTGCATTTGTGCATGCACTGTGATTTTGCTCATTTTTGAGGTTGCCCAAGTCAGTTCCATCAAACTCCAGAAAATCAAATCTGCAACTAGACAGCACCATTCTATACCCACCCCCACCCCCACATAAAAACAACAACAACCAAACAACTGATGTGTCAATCTTGCGGTCTATATTTCCTGCATTCTAAGCTAAAATATTGGTGACAAGCAACAAGCAAGAACCCATGATGGAAGAAAGCAAAAAGAATGATCCTTGGCCAATCAGTCCATTGTGGATTGACTACCTGTGTTTCACTCTTCTAGATTGGATTCAATTATGTTGCTTAGATGACAGTGTACCTTTTACTGCTTTGTTTGTAGCTTGATCACAATTGTTAGTCAGCACAGCAGGTATTAGTACAATTGAGACATGTGTCCATCAACGCAGAGCTTCACATTTTGTTTCCTAGATAGCAGAGCAGCACAAATCTACAAATCTATTAAAGTCATCAGGATGTAGCAATACACATAAGAAGCAACTGAGAATTATGATCTATCTTATCTCTTCAATCATCTACTAGAAGGGTGGGGTGGGGTGGGGGGGGGGGGGGGGGGGGAGGTCGGGAAGAGGAAGATGGGAAGAAGATTTTATGAATCGGGTGATAAGCACAATCAGGGTACCCAATCACAGTTTTCTCACTTTAAACAGAACTTCAAAATTCACATGTAGCATGCTTAGACATCAATAATCAAATATGTAAACACCATGGATGACCTTCTCTTAGTTACTATTACTGCAGATTAATTGCCCAGAAGTCTGGATGCGATTCCGCTGTGATTTTTTTTTTTTTAAATATAATAATTATTCAGATCAAATTTTCACCGAAATTACATGCATTCAGACATTCACTTCCTCAAAGTTTGGCGCTGATAATAACAAAGAGTTGCTACCATTGGGTAGGCAGCTGCGTGTATTAAACTTTGAGTCTCCCATGTCCGGCCAAATCCCTTATCCGGATGAGTGATGAGGACTGTAGTATTTAGTGCTCTTATTTTAATCCATTCAATACATGTATACATGCAATGCATTTAAAAGCATTTTCAAGGTTTTTTTTTATTTGTTCCCTGTTAAATGCATTTGAGTACCCTGATTGTGCTATTGACCATCACAGTGTCAACTCTTCTGGAAGAGTGGAAACACAAATAATCTTGGCAATAATGCATTTTCTAAGTGAATTTACAAACTTCCCCTGTATAAACCAACTGATATAAAATGATCACAGTATCAAGATACTACCAATGAATTACATTTTCTTATTTCATCCAAGATCATTCTTGAGACTCTTTGATGGGAGTATAGCTCTACATAAGAAAGGCCATTTGACATCCCATCTGTTGGTTTTGTTTTGTGTTTGACTGATTTTAAACTGTGAAGGTGTGACTAAGATGATAGAGGTTGGGATAACTTCAAAGTTTTGAAATGTTTTATGTCCAAAAGGTGTTACACTTTTGGTTTCCCTTCAGAAAGGCGCAGGAGAAGAAGGGGGTCATTTTGATTGTCACTTTGAGTGTAGATAATAACACAGAACTAAACAAACAAATGCACTGCACAGAACCTGTCCAAGAACCAAGATCACGGTATCTTCTTTCCATCATCAGACCTACTCGGAAGTAGAATGAGAGCAGCAAACAGTCTGATTTTAAGGCAAGATGGGGCTGACATCTGACCTCTGACCTCTGGACAAGTTTCATTGACACAATGCTCACATGCTATAGACCCAAAGAATCATGTGATACAGTAATTCTTTGGTACAAATACCCCACAACATCTTCCACACAAACAAAGACACTAACAAACAATTCAACTCATTTCACCTAGCTAAAACGAGTTGGCTCGACAAGAACATCCCATGAGGCCACGTAAGGGTCTATACAAAATGCTTTCATCAAAATCATACGATAGACATTAGAAACCAATGACTATTGTGCTGCTCCACTATTTTACAACTCGCTCTGCTAGGCAAATTCCTTTCCACTAGACACCTGTTGGGCAAATCAGGGTTCACAAAATTCTTTGTCAATGAATACGTTGACATATCCACTTTCACATGAAAAATTCTGTTGCATCTCAATAGAATCAACAGACAACACACACATGCAACTCACTACATACACTCACCTTAATTTTTGTGCTTTATTTCTCCTTCTCTTTTTATCTTTTTATCTCTCTCGCTCTCTCTTTATATCTTGCAGAAATTCCTTGCATTTCATCACAATGGAATCTCCCCTTTGTCTTTCCCTAAGAAAATAACACCCAATTATTCTCCACCACTTTCCTAATCACACCCCGCCCCCGCCCCCTCACTGAAGCCCCCCTAGACCTGGGAACTCACCACTGGGTGCAGGAACTGAGGTCAATGCCGGTCAGCGCTTTGGTGGTGCGGATGGCCGTCTTGATGAGCACCGAGCTGTCATTGACCGGGTCGGCCCCGTCCATGGAGGGGGACCAGGGCCCGCCGATGGCCATCACCTCGTTCTTGCCCTTCTGGCCGACCAGGAAGTTGATGAGGCGCGTCGGATGCTGGAAGTTCTCCCGCACCTCGGCAGAGTCCTGGGCGCGGGCGCAGCACCGCTCGTGGAGCTCTTCCTGAGACACAGAGGTCATCAGCATCACCTGGAAGGGAGGGGGTAAGGAAGATGAAGTTTCAATAGACACCTTACTTCATACAATTGCTTAAACTATCCGTGAACTCAACGCAACCACCAGACAATACAAGTGTGTAAATATGTTTGGATTGATTCCCTGCCCCCCCCCCCCAAAAAAAAAAAAAAATGTTCAGGAAGATGATTTTCACTAAGCAATAATCCTATTCAACACTTACTGACCAAACACTAAAAGAGTATGCATTCCTGTAACAATCATTTTCAATCACACTTAGATGCTGGCACAGCTTGGAAGTGTGAACTGAAGGCTTGGTACATTCATGCTCATACTGCTTTGATACATGAATAGTTAATGCAGACCATTTTGATCAAAAAAGTTTCATTTTTAACCTTCGAAAAAACAAGGAAGTCGGGAAAAAAAAATCTATTGGCATATTGTAAGCTTGATAAACCAGTAAATGACAATAAGCTTCACTTCTGAAAGAATTGAAGACAGCTACAAGCTGATCCATGTATCTTTTCCACTTGGTGGTGAAGGAGATGAAACTCCTTGGCTGATCTCTACATATGACTACACAAATAAAGTGAAAAACACCACACAGATCAAGTGAAAAATTCTACAAAAATCAAGTAGGAAACACTAGACAAAGTGAGTACGAAACACTACACAAATCCAGTAGGAAACGCTCACAAACCTTGGCACAATAGAAGTAGTCAGCGTCTGGCGGGTCGATCACAGTGGCGGCACCCTGGGGAGGCGTGGCCTCCTTGTGCATGATGTGAAAGTTGCACGGCTGGGCCACATTCATTGGCCGGTGGATGGGGAACACGCCCTGCCAGGTGAAGTCAGCCATGAAGAAGTCACTGGGGATGTACATGCTCATGTAGCGCTTGTGGAGCTCAATGACATCAGCTTTGGGGCTGAGGAAGGTGGTTGGTGGATGCATGGAGGAAAAAGAACACAAAAGAAGTGCTCAACCATTCACGTCGATGTCATGAGATGCTGATAGGTTTGCAGTTTTCATTTGCTCTGTGTTGTGGATACTCCTAATAGAAGCTGGCTTGATATAGCCTTCCATCAACTTCCCCTGACACAAATCTCAAGTACAACAGCTGTTCATTTCATGGGAAGAAATGCTAAGTGGACTGAGAACCTCGAGAAAGTACTGTGAATCATGTGATAGTCATTACTACCATGTCGGGGGATGAAAACAGGGGGAAATGAAAACAAGAAGAAATCAGAAAATAGAGCTACATCATCAGACAGGAAAAGAAATGTGCGCAAACTTTCAAGCTGAAAATGTTCATTTGTGTCACAGATGTCTCATTGTAGGCAATGCTGAGACAGAGGTACAATGGGGATAAAGCATGTCAAATCTCTAACTTACATATCAAGGGCAAATCTGGGTATCTGCACCACATAGCGCTGAACCACCCTCTTAGTTCTGCGTGGGGAGCGCCGTGGAGACCTTGAGCGTCTTGGGGAACGTGACCTTCGCCGCACTGGGGATCTCTCCCTTTCACGCTGCCTTTCCCGTTCTCTGCGCTCCCTGTCCCGCTCACGATCTCGTTCCCGCTGCTCCCGCTCCCTTTCACGCTCTCTCTCTCGCTGGGCTCGGTCCCGCTCACGCTCACGGTCCCGTTCCCGCTCCCGGTCCCGTCCTACAGACCCGAAATCCCTCCTGCCCATGGCCTGCTGTCCCAACTGGCTGGCCCTGCTGGCTTGGGCATAAGCACCTGATGGACAAACACGATGTAGAAGAAATGAAAAAATGGGGTTGAAATGAAGCTGGCATACCACATCTATCTGGCATTGAATACTATCTCAAATATTTAAACACAACTGAGACCAGTTGAGCAAATCTGATGCTGCTTATATCAGGCCTTTTGCTTTGTTCTGAAGCAAGATAGGATATAGAATGGAGGCCCAATATCTGAAAAGAATTACAGTTCATTCACAGTGGTAAAAATCCCACTACCATTACTGCAAAAAAAACCAAGAGACCGGGGGGTCACACGCTCACCTGAGTATCGCAAGTTCACCTTCCACGCATTCCTGCAGACTCTTACCTGAGAACATTGGAAACTTATTTAATATTCATTAAATTAGGAGGTTTGGACCCCTGAGGCCCCCAAGGAAAGCATGGTGCCCATTCAAACACTTTGAGATCTTATCCCTATGGGAATGCTACTTGATAAGTTTGGTGAAAATCCATTATGTTGTTTTCAGCAAGAAGATGAAAATTTAGGTCCGCATTTGGACCCCCCATCCCATCCCGCTTCCTTGGGTTCCAAGGGGGTGGGGGCACCCCTGATTCTCCCATGAACAAACTTGAAACAACAGTCATCAATATACTGACTCATTGTATTAACTTAGCTCAATCACTTCCAGTTCTAGAGAAAATCTGTAAAGATTCCTTACAGGAGGGGAAGGGGTCCCCTGGGGCCCCCCAGGTGGAGCATGGTGCCCATTTGATGGAATTGAGATTCTATCCCCCTAGGGATGCTACCTGCCAAGTTTGGTGAAAATTAGTGATAGGGTTTTCAAGAAAAAGATGAAGATTTACAATTTCGGTCCAAATTTAGGCCCCCTGGGGGCCCCCCAAGTGGGGCATGGTGCCCATTTGATGGAAATGAGATTCATTCTCCCTAGGGATGCTACCTGCCAACTTTGGTGAAAATTCATTATGGCATTTTCAAGAAAAAGATGAAAATATACAATTTGGGCCCCATTAGGACCCCTCCAAACCCCCCCTCCCCTGGGTCCCAAGGGGGGCACCTATGATTCCGCCATGAACAAACTTGAAACTACAGTCATCAATGTACTAATTCATAGTATTAACTTAGCTCTATCACTTCTGGTTCTAGAGAAGAAGATTTTTTAAGATACCTTAATTTTGGGGGGTTTGGGCCCCTCTGGGGCCCCCCAAGTGGGGTATGGTGCCCACTTGAACAAATTGAGATCCTGTCCCCCTAGGGATGCTACCTGCCAAGTTTGGTGAAAATCGCTCAAGGGATTCTCAAGAAGAAGATGAAAATGTAAAAGATGCACGACGCAAGACGCACGACGGACGCCGGACAAAGAGCGATCGCAATACATGAGCTAAAAAACCCCAAACAAACAAGCAATTAAACAAACAAGAAAACAGGTAAGGTTGCAAACCCTGTGACGTGGTCCATCCATCCTCAGTTCACCCTGGTAAAAGGGCAAGTATGACACAATTCCCCTGTAGTTTACGTAAGGCACCTAGAAATGTCAGCAAAATGATATCAATGAGGCCATACAAAGTCTTGACGTCACTCACCAGCTAGGTTTTGCATGGACTGGGTGCTCTGCTGCAACAGGGCGGGTTGCTGGACCACGGACTGGGGTGGCTGCTGCAACAAGGGGGGTGGGTTACCCAGAAGCCCTGGAGGTGCAGCGCTTGAAGGCATCATGCTGGTTTGCTGTGGGGCCTTCAGAAGGGGCTGCTGGCTTTGCTGTATGGAGAGGAAGGTCCAAGGGGATATCAAAAGCATTGGATTTGCATCAATATCACAAGCCTATGAGAGGATTCATAGTCAAGTGGTATTTCGAAAGAAATTGTTGCTAGATTACTTCAAGAGAGAAAAAACAAGGAAAAGTAGAAATTACGCGGTGCGTAAAATATGTCCCCGCCGGAAGTAGCATTTAGTAGCAAAATGTACAATATCGGTAAAAAATCAAGGTCAAAGGTCAAAGAAGTCAAAGGTCAAAATTCTGTGTAGAAGTTTTGAAGCCCTCACCTAGTGCCATCACATAAAGCAAACGGAATCGAAATCGGGTTAGAAATGGCAAAGGAGTAGCATTTTGTAGCCAATGTACAATATAGGTCAAAAAATCAAGGTCAAAGGTCAAAGAAGTCAAAGGTCAAAATTCTGTGTAGAAGTTTTGAAGCCCTCACCTAGTGCCATCACATAAAGAAAACGGAATCGAAATCGGGTTAGAAATGGCAAAGGAGGAGCATTTTGTAGCCAATGTACAACATAGGTCAAAAATCAAGGTCAAAGGTCAAAGAAGTCAAGGGTCAAAATTCTGTGTAGAAGTTTTGAAGCCCTCACCTACAGACTGTACTGCCATCACATAAAGCAAACGGAAATGAAATTGGGTTAGAAATGGCAAAGGAGTAGCATTTTGTAGCAAAATGTACAATGCAGGTCAAAAATCAAGGTCAAAGGTCAAAGAAGTCAAAGGTCAAAATTCTGTGTAGAAGTTTTGAAGCCCTCACCTAGTGCCATCACATAAAGCAAACGGAATCGAAATCGGGTTAGAAATGGCAAAGGAGTAGCATTTTGTAGCCAATGTACAATAAAGGTCAAAAATCAAGGTCAAAGGTCAAAGAAGTCAAAGGTCAAAATTCTGTGTAGAAGTTTTGAAGCCCTCACCTAGTGCCATCACATAAAGCAAACGGAATCGAAATCGGGTTAGAAATGGCGAAGGAGTAGCATTTTGAAGCAAAATGTACAATATAGGTCAAAGGTCAAGGTCAAAGGTCACAACTGAAATTCTGTGTAGAAGTTTCAAAGCTCCCATGTAGTGCTATCATATAAAGCAAACAGAATCAAAATTGGCTCATAAATGACAGAGAAGTAGCAAATTGAACATTTTGATCACACACGGACGCACAGACAGACAGACAGACGGACGGACGGACAGACAGACGGACGGACACACGGACACACACACGTACGGAGCCCGTTTCATAGTCCCCTGCTCGAACTCGTTCGGCGGGGACAAAAATAAGACTGACTGGTTAATCTTAAAATGAACATTTCACCTTTCAGATTCTTCCACACGCCTAGAACATTTTTTCTTAATGTTATCATGACTTTGATTGGTAACGAAAGAGTGCAGTAAATACGCAATGCATCCAAATTACTGTGCTCTTGTGTGCTATCACATTACAAGTGGAAATGTTTCACACAATCAGTTTAATGTTATTCTGCGTTTTTCAAAATGATGCTGAACAGGACATGTGAGACAATGCTTCAAGTGGATCATTATTTTGATACAATGACTGAAATATATGGTGTGAAGAGTTTCAAATGATTTAGTTCTTACCTTGAGCATTTTGAACTGCTGTGAAATGCTTTGGTCAATCCTCTGACTAGGCTGCTGCATTTGCTGCATGAATAAACAAATATTCAAGACATGATTGAACAAAGTATGTGTTAAAACTTATGTGCCGCTCTCTTGCAAAAGAGCTACCAAATACTTCTGAAAACCGAATATGTATAACTTGGCTTTCAAATCATTAGAATCCATCAATCGAGGCTGATCTTTAATCCATGTTTGATTTCAAACATTTTCAAGAAACACAGCACAAAGCCAGTCCCTTGTACAGACATAAGTAACACAGACTAGTCTATACATCAAATGCTAATGGTTCAAAGGGGGAATTTCATGATTTTATTTGCCATGATGCAACACAATAAATGATAGAATATAAACTTGATATTCCCATATTCATGTTCATACTAGACAAGTGAAACACAAGAAGAAATTGTAGTGAAAATCAGTCAAGATTTACGTATCATAACTGTGATAGTTGTCAACCAAATAATCCAGACCAGATTGACTGCTTGTCAAATAGATGTATTCACCCTAAACCCACCCACCTACACCCCATTATCACCCACATTCACCCTACACATATCCACTTACACCCCATACTCGCCCACATTCCCCCTAAGCCTACTAACTGCATCCAATATCCACTCACAATCACCTTAAGCCCACTCATATTCACCTTGAGTCCATCCTCATCCTCAACTCACCCACTTTCACCCCTACCGGTAACCACCCTAGCACACGACATAACAAAAGCCTACCCATCTTCACCTAAACCCACCAAAGTTCTCATAATCCCATCCATGTTCACCCTGAGCCCACACACCTTCAACTGCTGCATCTTCATGGCATGTCCATGGTGCTGCTGAGGCTGGGGCAGCTGCTGCTCCATCTGGCTGTTGAGCATCTGGATGCGGGTGGCGTTCCACTTGAAGGGCATGCTTGCATTGTACGTCGCCTCCACTAGCACTCGGTCCCCTATCTTTGGCATGCTTCCCTTCACAGTGCTGTGTTTTTCAGGTAGAAGTAAGCATCAAAATGTGAAGTTGTGTTTTCTTTTTATTTTTCATACCGCAAGTGTGTTTGTCATGTCAACTGCTTGAAGTTACTGCACATGTACTGCTAAAGAGCAAAAGCAACATATCTGGTACCAATTGACATGACACTGCTTCACAGGCACACAATGACAGGTAACTACTAGGATATTGCACAAGAGCACTCGTATATGGTATCACTTTGCGATTTGCTGAGTTGAAGGCTGAAGTACAAATTTTACACACTCTTAGTACACATGTAGTGAAGTTAAGGTTCCATGCAACTTGATATACTGTAGATGTTATCCCCATATTAATATCACTGCCTGGAAACACGGAGCATTTATACATGACTGGTTTTGCACACTTAAATATCTTCACAGGTTCTAACAGCAAAATGCAGACTGGAGATATTTGCAAAAACCTGGATACAAAACAAAGTGGTCACAAAGGGTGGCCAATGAATTGGAGTTGTCAAGCACCTGTGATGGAGTCAACAAGCAAGCAAGTGGGCATTACTAAAGATTGTTGAAGGGTTGCCAGTGTTTGCTTTGTCAGCTGTGGCTTGTGGCAACCACTAATACCTTGCCGTCAGTTACAACCATGTGCATTCCACTTCAAGCACTGTACAGCATTTGTGCCCTTTTGCCACTTGCTTGCCACCAGAGTGACTTTTCTTTTCCAAATTGAACTCCGAGTCATGGCAATCAAACACACCCACATTGTGACAACATACAAGTCAACTGCATCTTCTCACAAGCCATATCTCAGTATTTCTTTGTAAGAAAACCATCAAAAGCTTTGTCTCTGTGTTAGAATTTATCTTATCTTTGTTATGCTGAATCAAATGTGTTTTGTGTTTACCCAAGCACACATCTGAAATGCCGAATGAATAATAATAATAATAATAATAATAATAATAATAATAATAATAATAATAATAATAATAATAATAAATAAAGCTTCTGTGTGTTTAACACTTGTAGAGCGCTTCATGCATGAACAGTACACGTATGCTTCTGCATGTTTGTTTGAATGCACTCAAGCACAAGCTATGTTTGGTATGTGTTGACACTGCAGGACACAAGATCTGCTTCATTCCTATTTTTTATAAAGTACAAAGTTCATTTTGACAAACCCCTCCATGCTACAAAAATGTAGATCAATGACACTACAAGTTGATAAAGATGGTAGACTCACTTGGTCTGGAAAAAGACGTCCTCATCGACAAAGCCGAAGGTGTCATGGAGTTTTGTCACTGTTCCAGTGAAGACTCTTTGTCGTGGCTGGCCCCCCTGGGTTCCCCTGGTAGTTGGGTAGCTGACTGTGAGCTGGGGGGCACCCCCTCCTCCGGCCCCTGCCCCTGCAGCAGCAGCCGCAGCGGCAGCATTCTGGGCGGCGGCAGCTTGCTGTTTGGAGTAGGAAGGAGAATGTCAACATACTTGGAAGAATCATATTTAATGCCTGCCCACAAGTCAATGAAGTCATTCATACAAGACTGGTTGAATGAATACCACTTGCATGAGTTAGAATGCAGAACTTGGTATGTCGATAAACATACATGCAGTATGAGAGAAATTGACAAGAGCTTCTGTTAACTCTTTGTGCCCCACTTTTGCATGCCCAACTCAGTGAACGGCTTGCAACTTTGTATATACTTTGTATATTTTGCTCAAAAGCAAAACCATGCACTAACTGTTTGACAAATCCCAATGTGCCACACTTCATAGAAAGCATCATAGCGATGGACCTGTCATAGCATTTACATCACAGTGAAGCTTGCAATTTTTCTACAACTTTCCTGTACTGTTTTTCCAGCATAGACACTTCTATAAAAAGTTGCATGGCTTTAAAAATTAAGACTAATGCGGCACACAGTAGGTTTACACCACGGAACACAGAGTTAAATAAATGCAGATATACTTAGTTTAGAGAAAATAATATAGGTATAGTTTCGACCCATACCAACTCACCAGCTTTGTGAGGTTAGAACATGTACTATTAAACCAGAAAATTTTGCGTGCATTTCAATTTTGCAAAATTTCGCAAGAGCCAAGATTCACAAAACGAAAATGCACGCGGAAGTTCTTGTCTACACTATCGTAGCTGGGGTGACAAGACCTTGTATCTGAAATTTTGGTGAAAATGACTTTTTTGAATAAATAGTCAAATAATGGGTTAAGTGATGTCCTGTCCAAATCCCAACTGTCTTACTCCAAAAATGAAGCCCCCACAGCATGTCAAAGGAAAGGCTTTCCCATTCGCTATAGTGCTTTGGCCAGCATGTTTTTTTTGGCTCTCCCGAACATTTGACATTTTGTAGATACAAGGTCTTGTCACCCCAGCGACGATATGTATTGAATGCCAGTGGCAATTTGCAAAAAATTTCAAGCCACAAAAATTTCTTGCCTTACAGGACTTTAAGCAACAGCCTACCAAATGGCACAAATCTGGGCTTGGTGGCCAGTATTCTCACCTGCTGTTGCAAGGCAAGTGTCTGCCTCTGCTGAATGGCCTGGTTCTGCATGGGGTAGGTGGTGGTGGAGCCGGCACCCCCAAGCCCAGCATTGGCCACCAAACTCTGGCCATAGATGTTCGTGGTAGGCGTGCCCCCAACTCCAGGCTGAGCGCCAAGTAAGGATTGGTTCTGCTGCAAGAGGGTTTGACCTAGACAGGGGAAAGAGACACAAATGGACTTAAGTTTACTTGAAAACTTGTTTACCTTTTTAAAATCATTCAAAGACCCCAATGACTTGTAACATCTCTGACACGAGTGTGCAACTGTACATGGTAGGATATCCTATCCTGCACTGCACTCACGGATCGTTGTAAAAATATGTAACATTAGTAGCCACCAAGCAATAACTCCATCATAGTGCTCTGTATATCTATAACATAATAAGGTAATGTAACTAATTGAAAAGACAGAAAAGAATAATTCATGACATAAAACATTACCATCCTTGCTATTATATGACCAACAACTTGGTGAAGCATCCCTAATTTCAGAGACTGACTGGAAAAAAAACATTGACATACTCAATCCTGCTGCTGCACCAGACACTCCAACATGTGACCAGGGCGGGTCCTTCCTTGCTCCGTACTGTGACATCTTTCAGACTTTGCTGTTCTCAGACTCAGAATGCTTGGGAACAGAGAGTAAGAACAAATGAGTTGATCTACTAGTTCTACATGTAATCTCATTTCACTGCTAAACACACTGTAGATATGATAGAAACAACTTTGGAGACTCAAATGCAAGGTTTAACCACACCAGCGACCCCAACACGTTCGTGTCGGGGTCACAGGGCAACCCTATTGTTTCTGATGTATCTCCTGATAATGATATGGCTTTTAATAGTACCAGGGTGACCACAGACCAAAATACAGGGTTTTGTATTAAAATTTGTAGCCGTAATGTTAGACGAGATCTAAAATATGATCTGCTATATAAGAGCCCAGTGAAAGATTTTATCTGAGCTTTTAGTCTCGAATCACTTTGTATTGTTGAACTGGTTAAACGGCGCAAGCTCAAACAGCCCAGTTCTTGTGGATCATGCATTAAGCGTGCATGGATAAAACGTAGCACACATTTATATTATACCTGTATATGTACATATGGGGGGGGGGGGGGGGGAAAGGGGGAAATACTACTTTGCGCATGCGCAGTTGAATATCCTTCCATGATTCTTTCCAAAATGGCAAATCGGTTGAGAATGGGGATCCTGGAGATTGTCTCAAAGATTATGACAGTTCAACTTGTTTTCAGAGGTATCTAATTAGTAAGGGATACATAGCCATTTATGATCTTCGGAACCATAGCAATATGCTATTATTACAATATGCGGCGTTTGGTCATATTTGAACGATGAATGATTGAAAAAATTGCAAGCGTCGCAATGCACTGCCATTTAGATTTACTTCAACAAACTGCACATAGAACTTTTTATTTAGAAGTCGTTGGGGCACTGTTACTGGTTACAGCGCCACGGGGTTAGTTTCTAAGGTTGTGAAATATTTGAGGCAAGTTTGTACACATTTGTAAATCATTTATGGTGGGAAACGGCACTAGCATCCTAGCGTACTAGCTGCGCATGAGTACATAACCCTTGAAACTAAGACCACGTTTACAGTGCAGGGCTGGGCCAAGCCGCGGCCGAGCCCCGCAATTTTGTCCGTTTACACTGCCGGGCTCGGCCGCGCTTTTAATTCAAACCTTTCAATATTTTGTCGTAGTGGCGCTCTGCTTGTAAACAAATGCAATTTGGTATAGTCTGGTTTTCAGACCCTTTGCCAACTGGATTCAGTGGCGACGAAGTCGCCGTTCGGGCAAAGACCTTTGCCAAAGGAAAAATCCTTTGCAGGACAAAACCACCATAAACTATACTAGTTTTTGACGTTGAGGGGGTTAATATCATGAATAGCGAAATAGTACGGGCAGAGGGTTTGGAAGCCAGACTAAAATTGGCCGCGCATTTGGCCCAGTATGTGTTTACACTGAGAAAAGGCCGGGCTCGGCCACGGCCGAGACCACCTCCTGAGCGTGGCCAAATGCGCGGCCAATTTTGGCCCCGCATTTTGCCTTTTGCGCGTTTACACTGAAATGAAGGCAGGCTCGGCCGCGGCCGAGCCTCGCACTGTAAACAGGGTCTAAGCCAGGCTCATGACATGCATGATATAAAAAATATTATAGAATGGGTAGCGAGAATCCTGCGATCTCATTGGTCGAGAGCTATGTGTTTATTTATACTGGCCGCAGGCTGAGTCACAGTGGTAAACATGTTACCGTGCACTTGTAGCAAGAGAGTACGCGCACTTGTAATAAAGGTTCGCGCATTAAGCAAGCGTTCGCGCACTCAGTACGAGACGCCTATTGGCTAAAACAACCATGCATCAGTTTTTACTGATGCATGGTTGGCCATGCGTCCAGTAAAAACTGATGCATGGTTTTCGGGCTCTTGTCTACGGCAGGCCAAAAGGAAATGCATCCAGTAAATTTGTCATCGGGTAACACGATAGAAAAATGGGTTTTTCGCAAGAAAATTACCCATTCTATAAAACAGATGACGCACATGTCTTTTTGTGCGTCAGTCGGAATATAATGTGCATGCGGTAACTACCGTATGGAATTAAGCCTATGTTAAGCATTCCATAGTTACCTTATGCACACAATTCTGACTGACGCACTCAGACCTGTGCGTCATTTGTATACCGATACACAAGTAGGTTCTAGGCCCTACAGGTAGTACAATCAGAGCAGAGCAAGAGGCTTGTTCATTCACACGTTTTCAACTGCATGCCATCCAAGCCGAGAGTACATAACCATCAACTGATTTGTCTGGTAGGATTCTTGGCTGGCAGTAAGCAGGTAAGACAGCACAATCGGTTGTGATTTTTTTTTTTTTTTTTTTTTTTGGGGGGGGGGGGGCACCCAAAAGCAGTAACATATGAATGTCAGAAAAGTTTTCTAAGTTTACCGTACCCAAGTCTTACAATAAAATTAAACAATAGCCGCAATTAGATTCATGCATAGTTATTTAGGCCTAGGTAATCCTGGAGTTAGATCTAACAATAATAGGTAGATCTAAACAGATCTAATGCACTTGTCAATTGTAGTCCCGGCCCATGGGTACCCGGGGATGGCCGGGACTTGCAACCAAGTTGAGCGGGGATTTCAGCATTTTTTTCGCCCGGGTGGGTCGGGAATAGACCGGGTTTTGTAGGGGGAAATTCACTTAATTTGCCCCGGTGGGCCGGGGATGTACCGGGGTGTTGTCCGGGGAAATTCAATTATTTTGCCCCGGTGGGTCGTGGAATGGGCCGGGCTTTGTCGGGGGAGATTCACTTATTTTGCCCCGGTGGATGGGGAATAAACCGGGGCTTGTCGGGGGAAATTCCCTACAACCAAATGGCAGGCATTTGGGGCAGGAATTTTTGCTGGGATTGAGCCAGATTTTGCTTGAGAGTTGACCATGACTTGTACCATTTCCAGTACAGTAATGTGACCATAAATTATTTCGCTTGACTAGCAATTCCCCGCTATTGAGGACTCGGTAACATTGCCCAAAAGCTGCGTAAACGCATGAATCACATAAGAAAATAGAGCCTAGCGCGAAACATGCGCGATTTGCGCATTTCATGAATTTTTCTGACGTGGAACCTTCGATCGTATTGTCCGTGGATGTGCGCCAGATCGGCGCTTTACACGATTCCATGTGCAAAAGTTGCGTAATCGCATATTAAAATTATGTAAGAAATTTGAATTTGCGTGCTTGTCCGTCGAGAATTTGACCATTTTCGCTGATTTACGCAATGTAAATTAACCGATGAATTGCGCAAGAACTACGGAAAGATCACGCAAAATTATAGCGCCACAATCATACGTGAGTTGTTAAATGTTAGTGATACATTAGTGATTCATCGATCAGTATTTCGTAAGTATTTACATGCGTTTATTTGCGTGTTCTGTTAGAGATACATAGGCCTACACCAATATTTTTTTTTCAGTGATTTTCATCGCGTAAATCAGCGAAAATTCTCAACGGACAAGCACGCACAACCAAATTTCTTGCGTGATTCATGCAAACTTACGCGACTTTTGGGCAGTGTGACCGGGCCTTGAGGGTCGGGACTTGGCCGGGCCTTGAGGGTCGGTACTTGGCCAGGGATTTCTATGCAAATATACCCGGCTTGTCGGGGACTTGGCCGGGGATTTCGGCACAAATATTGCCCGGACTGTCGGGGAATTGGCCGGGGATTTCAACTTCAATTTTGCCCAGCCTGACGGGGAGTTAGCGGGGGATTTCCGTGAAAATTTTGCCCGACCGGTCGGAGACTTGGCCGGGACTTGGCCGGGTGGTGTAACATCCCAAAATTGCAAGTGTGATGCAAGTCCCGGCCATCCCCGGGTACCCAGGGGCCGGGACTACAATTGACAAGTGCATAACGTTAGTATCAACTCCATGCTGCGCCGCGTGCAGCAGGCCCGCTGAACCCATGGTCATACCATGCATGCTACATCCCACGCACGCACACGCACACATAATACAAACCGCGGTATCAAAAGCGTTTTTTACGTGTTATTGGCGTTCGGCAATGCACGCTATCAAGGAGCTACGTCAACTACGTACGAACGAGACTGTGATCATGATCATAACCCCTGGCTGGGCCCTGAATAACCACGACAATCTCAATAACCTAGATGAGCAAAATGTTCATATCAAGCTACAGTTCCCTCCGACAAAAGGCTTTTGACTGATGACTTTAACAAAAACGTTCCTGCTGACTTACCAAAGCGCGGAAACGATGTAAGGTGGTTGATGTTTTTGTTTCAATTATCGAAGTGAGATCATTTCGTTCTCCCACCACGCACCGCCATGACAGCAATTACATGAGTGGAGCAAGGCTTTGTGTTTGGACCGGGTGTAGTGACAAATCCACCTTCGGTGCGAGAAATGATATTTACCATTCTGTCGCGCGAACACTCACAATCACCGCTTGTGTCCGTGTACGTGTGCGTCTGTAGTGTGCGTGCGGCACCTTTTCGTGCACACAAAAGCCGTGGTAGGAAGTACTCCAGTATACTATAAAATAATAATAATAATGATAATAATAATATACTGTAAAATAATAACAACAATATTGATAATGATAAATAAAAAATAGAAAAATAGAAAAAATGAAAATCGTTTACAAAAGTAGCATACGAGTAGGGCCTACATGGGCGTCACCAGGGGGGGTGCGTTGGGTGCGAACGCACCCCCCTTCAGATCCTTAAAAAAAAAAAAAAAAAAAAAAAAAAAAAAATCAGTCTGCGAGCGACCTCAACGTCTTTTCTACTTTTTTTAATATATTTTGCACCAGGGACACACACACACACACACACACACACACACGCACAACTCGTTGGCAAAAACAATTCGCACCCCTGGTTCTGGCAGCACTGATTTTATACATATCTATTGGTATTCTACAGTGTTTACTATTTATCGACCGTACTGTACATCCGTACGATACGGAGCACTTATTCACGTTTGCATGTACGTGTGCTACTTACAAGTATGTAGGGTCTATGTACGTTACTTCTGACCAATCCATATTGCCAGCCCAAGAGCGAGCCTTAGCCTCATTAAAAAATAAAAAAATAAAAAAAATGGAGGGGCAAGCATATTAATTGCCCCCCCCCGTAATTAATAATTCCCGAAATGAGAAGATTTTCTTGCTTTTGAAAGAAAACAAAAATGTTGCCCCCATGAAAATATTGGAAGGCAAGCGCACCATTTGCCCCACCCCACCACTGGCGTAGCCAGGGGGGGGCGATGGGGGCGGTCGCCCCCCCTAAGATTTGGACCGGGGATTTGGGAGGCGGAAAAAAAAAATGCGTGTATACTGTATGCATGCACATGAAGCGGGTCTCCTTTGCAACCTTTCATCAAATAAGATATTTTTTTGAATATTTCACTCAAATTGTGCACCAGATCGTTGAATTTCAATTCAAAATATGCAAAATCTCTCGTGCTTGGGAGGGGGAAACCCCCTCCCAAAGCCTCCCCCTCTGTGCCTCTTTCCCTAGCTTAGTACACTTTTTAGATTTGCACAAAAATTATGAATAATTCTGAGTGCACAAGACTTATCACTTATATTCCGAAAACTCAAGGTTCCCTCATGTATAAGGGGAGTTTCCCCTTTTAATCGACCCTTTCCTCCCTCAGTCCCCCCCCCCCTCCCCATCAGTTGGTTTTTTTTGTGATTTCCCAAATGTTGATTCCATCAAATATGCGTATACGAGATATCTCAATTTCAACCTCAAAAAGGCAAAAGCTCCATCGGAAGGGAAGGGTGGAGATAACACTCGCCCACGCCTTCTCCCTGCTCGCCCGCCCCTCCCCCCCCCCCCCCTTCCGCCATGCATAGAAGTACCAGACTGTGGCTATACCCAGATCGCTTTATTTCAATTCTAAAAACGCAAAAGCTCCGCGAGCGGGAGGGGAAATCCCCCTTCCCCTAAGCTCTACCTCACTAGACTTTATACATACACACAGATGGTGCACATTCGGAATAAGAGCTAAATTCCGTGATTTTAACACTTCGATGAAAAAGTATTGCACCAAAAATTTGCACCAGATCGCTGAATTTCAGGTCTGAAAACGCAAAATCACGTTCGTGTGGGAGGGGATATGCCCCTATCATCTACACCCTCGTGTGCATGCTTTTTCTGTTTGATTGCTGAACAGACAGCGTTCATGATATTCAGTGTAAGAATTAATACAAGAAGATTATTTAAATGATACCATTTTATAGGCATATTGTTCAATAATAATCTACACTAAAATATACTGCAACCTTAAACAAGTGGGACTGTTTCAACTCGTTAAAACACGCAAAAACATGCATCAAATTGCACCATTTGCAACATCAAAATGCAAAAAGTTCTCCCACACCTTCCCCTCCCCCTCGCTCGCTCCGCTCGTTCGGGTTCAGTCGCGTTCATGATATTCAGAGAAAAAAATTGATACAAGAAGTGTATTTAAATCATTCCATATTACAGGCTAATTGTTCAATGATAATCTACATCAAGATATACTGCAACCTTAAACAAGTGGGACTGTTTCAACTCGTTAAAACACGCAAAAACATGCATCAAATTGCACCATTTGCAACATCAAAATGCAAAAAGTTCTTACCGTGGGAGGGGGGACACCCCCTCCCACACCCTCCCCTCCCCCTTCGCTCGCTCCGCTCGCTCGGGTTCAGTCGCGTTCATGATATTCAGTGAAAAGAATTAATACTAGAAGTGTATTTAAATAATACCATTTTATAGGCAAATTGTTCAATAATAATCTACACCAAAATATACTGCTACCTTAAACAAGTGGGACTGTTTCACGTCGATAAAACGCGCAAAAACATGCATCAAACTGCACCATTTGCAACATCAAAATGCAAAAAGTTCTTACCGTGGGAAGGGGGACACCCCCTCCCACATCTCCCCTCCCCCGCGCTCGCTCCGTTCGCTCGGGTTCAGTCGCGTTCATGATATTCAGTGAAAAAATTAATACAAGAAGTGTATTTAAATCATGCCATATTACAGGCAAATTGTTCAATGATAATCTACATCAAGATATACGGCAACCTTAAACAAGTGGGACTGTTTCAACTCGTTAAAACATGCAAAAACATGCATCAAATTGAACCATTTACCAACGGCGTAGCCAGGATTTCATCTTAGGGGGGGCGGTTAGTCTGCGAGGGAGCGAAGCGACCGAGCCCGAGCGAGCGTAGCGAGCGAGGGGGGGGGAGGGTGTGGGAGGGGGGTGTCCCCCCTCCCACGGTAAGAACTTTTTGCATTTTGATGTTGTAAATGGTGCAATTTGATGCATGTTTTTGCGCGTTTTATCGACATGAAACAGTCCCACTTGTTTAAGGTAGCAGTTTATTTTGATGTCGATTATTATTGAACAATTTGCCTGTAAAATTGTATAATTTAAATACACTTCTTGTATCAATTCTTTTCACTGAATCATGAACGCGACTGAACCCGAGCGAGCGGAGCGAGCGAGGGGGAGGGGAGGGTGTGGGAGGGGGGTGTCCCCCCTCCCACGGTGAGAACTTTTTGCATTTTGATGTTGCAAATAGTGCAATTTGATGCTTGTTTTTGCGCGTTTTATCGACGTGAAACAGTCCCACTTGTTTAAGGTAGCAGTATATTTTAGTGTAGATTATTATTGAACAATTTGCCTATAAAATGGTATCATTTAAATACACTTCTAGTATCAATTCTTTTCACTGAATATCATGAACGCGACTGAACGCGAGCGAACGGAGCGAGCGAAGGGGGAGGGGAGGGTGTGGGAGGGGGTGTCCCCCCTCCCACGGTAAGAACTTTTTGCATTTTGATGTTGTAAATGGTTCAATTTGATGCTTGTTTTTGCATGTTTTAACGAGTTGAAACAGTCCCACTTGTTTGAGGTTGCCGTATATCTTGATGTAGATTATCATTGAACAATTTGCCTGTAATATGGCATGATTTAAATACACTTCTTGTATTAATTTTTTCATGAATATCATGAACGCGACTGAACCCGAGCGAGCGGAGCGAGCGAGGGGGAGGGGAGGGTGTGGGAGTGGGGTGTCCCCCCTCCCACGGTAAGAACTTTTTGCATTTTGATGTTGTAAATGGTGCAATTTGATGCATGTTTTTGCGCGTTTTATCGACGTGAAACAGTCCCACTTGTTTAAGGTGGCAGTTTATTTTGATGTCGATTATTATTGAACAATTTGCCTGTAAAATTGTATAATTTGAATACACTTCTTGTATCAATTCTTTTCACTGAATCATGAACGCGACTGAACCAGAGCGAGCGGAGCGAGCGAGGGGGAGGGGAGGGTGTGGGAGGGGGGTGTCCCCCCTCCCACGGTGAGAACTTTTTGCATTTTGATGTTGCAAATAGTGCAATTTGATGCTTGTTTTTGCGCGTTTTATCGACGTGAAACAGTCCCACTTGTTTAAGGTAGCAGTATATTTTAGTGTAGATTATTATTGAACAATTTGCCTATAAAATGGTATCATTTAAATACACTTCTAGTATCAATTCTTTTCACTGAATATCATGAACGCGACTGAACGCGAGCGAACGGAGCGAGCGAAGGGGGAGGGGAGGGTGTGGGAGGGGGTGTCCCCCCTCCCACGGTAAGAACTTTTTGCATTTTGATGTTGTAAATGGTTCAATTTGATGCATGTTTTTGCATGTTTTAACGAGTTGAAACAGTCCCACTTGTTTAAGGTTGCCGTATATCTTGATGTAGATTATCATTGAACAATTTGCCTGTAATATGGCATGATTTAAATACACTTCTTGTATTAATTTTTTCACTGAATATCATGAACGCGACTGAACCCGAGCGAACGGAGCGAGCGCGGGGGAGGGGAGATGTGGGAGGGGGGTGTCCCCCTTCCCACGGTAAGAACTTTTTGCATTTTGATGTTGCAAATGGTGCAGTTTGATGCATGTTTTTGCGCGTTTTATCGACGTGAAACAGTCCCACTTGTTTAAGGTAGCAGTATATTTTGGTGTAGATTATTATTGAACAATTTGCCTATAAAATGGTATTATTTAAATACACTTCTAGTATTAATTCTTTTCACTGAATATCATGAACGCGACTGAACCCGAGCGAGCGGAGCGAGCGAAGGGGGAGGGGAGGGTGTGGGAGGGGGTGTCCCCCCTCCCACGGTAAGAACTTTTTGCATTTTGATGTTGCAAATGGTGCAATTTGATGCATGTTTTTGCGTGTTTTAACGAGTTGAAACAGTCCCACTTGTTTAAGGTTGCAGTATATCTTGATGTAGATTATCATTGAACAATTAGCCTGTAATATGGAATGATTTAAATACACTTCTTGTATCAATTTTTTTCTCTGAATATCATGAACGCGACTGAACCCGAACGAGCGGAGCGAGCGAGGGGGAGGGGAAGGTGTGGGAGAACTTTTTGCATTTTGATGTTGCAAATGGTGCAATTTGATGCATGTTTTTGCGTGTTTTAACGAGTTGAAACAGTCCCACTTGTTTAAGGTTGCAGTATATTTTAGTGTAGATTATTATTGAACAATATGCCTATAAAATGGTATCATTTAAATAATCTTCTTGTATTAATTCTTACACTGAATATCATGAACGCTGTCTGTTCAGCAATCAAACAGAAAAAGCATGCACACGAGGGTGTAGATGATAGGGGCATATCCCCTCCCACACGAACGTGATTTTGCGTTTTCAGACCTGAAATTCAGCGATCTGGTGCAAATTTTTGGTGCAATACTTTTTCATCGAAGTGTTAAAATCACGGAATTTAGCTCTTATTCCGAATGTGCACCATCTGTGTGTATGTATAAAGTCTAGTGAGGTAGAGCTTAGGGGAAGGGGGATTTCCCCTCCCGCTCGCGGAGCTTTTGCGTTTTTAGAATTGAAATAAAGCGATCTGGGTATAGCCACAGTCTGGTACTTCTATGCATGGCGGAAGGGGGGGGGGGGGAGGGGCGGGCGAGCAGGGAGAAGGCGTGGGCGAGTGTTATCTCCACCCTTCCCTTCCGATGGAGCTTTTGCCTTTTTGAGGTTGAAATTGAGATATCTCGTATACGCATATTTGATGGAATCAACATTTGGGAAATCACAAAAAAAAACCAACTGATGGGGAGGGGGGGGGGGGGACTGAGGGAGGAAAGGGTCGATTAAAAGGGGAAACTCCCCTTATACATGAGGGAACCTTGAGTTTTCGGAATATAAGTGATAAGTCTTGTGCACTCAGAATTATTCATAATTTTTGTGCAAATCTAAAAAGTGTACTAAGCTAGGGAAAGAGGCACAGAGGGGGAGGCTTTGGGAGGGGGTTTCCCCCTCCCAAGCACGAGAGATTTTGCATATTTTGAATTGAAATTCAACGATCTGGTGCACAATTTGAGTGAAATATTCAAAAAAATATCTTATTTGATGAAAGGTTGCAAAGGAGACCCGCTTCATGTGCATGCATACAGTATACACGCATTTTTTTTTTCCGCCTCCCAAATCCCCGGTCCAAATCTTAGGGGGGGGGGCGACCGCCCCCATCGCCCCCCCCTGGCTACGCCAGTGGCTACAAACGGCAGTTTTTGGACTGTCACATGTCAACATTTTCAAGCTCGCTCGCTTCGCTCGCTCGCGTTAAATCATTAT